>NC_056443.1:9536037-9905203 GCF_018296145.1 Oncorhynchus tshawytscha | reverse complement strand
CACGGTAGCCTGTCTCCACGTAGCACAATTCATATTTAGCCTAGTCTACTGTACATTACATACAATACTGTTCACCTTACATTTTGATGTCACCGGAGCTCTGTGTCTGTCTGTAGACGGGTTGGTTGTTTAGCAACAAGGGACAAACCAGACGGCGTTGGCTTAGACTGTTAACAACATTTAAACTGTATTTAGTCTCCAAATGTTTATTGGAAACATAAATGCATTTTCACAATGAGCACTTGTTGTTTCTCAAATATATCATTACCGCTGTTGGTTAGCTCATAAGCGGATTTGAGCCATATTAGCATAGACATGACATCAGTCAAAACACCTCAAAACAAGACATGGTATCAATAACAAGATACAACATGCTGAACCGAGCCACCTACAATTCCCCACACGGCAGCTTCTTGTCATTGTTGCTGGCTATCTGACCAGTAAGAGTCATAACAACACACATTGAATGCACGCGCATCATTTTTGTGATGTTGTCCGCAAACCCGTCTATATTCACCTTCTCTTTAAACAAGCATTTCTATTCACGTTACAGAGTTCAGCTGCAATGCTAGGTGTCTAGCCTGGGATTTGAAGAATCAGAGCCCTGAACATGCAACTACTTCTCCCTCTCAGGTGGGAATAACAATCCTCGAGTCAAATGGTGATTTCATTTAGTTCAAAATAGATCATTGCTTTTTACCCAATAACTCTTGCAGTAGAGTACAGTGTAAACAGGTCTATTGATCTTGTTAGGGCTACATTACATTGGGCCTATGTGAAACAGGATTTAAATAGGTTTTTCCTCATACAATAGCTTAATACAGTGATGAGTGCCAGTGTGTGGGTGTATGTATTTAGAGGAGAACTTACATGTAGCCCGAGTACAATTTTCAAGGCTATCTATCTATGAGGAGGAGCAAAGATGTGTGGGTTTAACTCTCAGTCCTATACTCAATGTCAAAATACACAGCGCCTAATTAATTGTTAGTTGCATAATGATGTATTACAAGAAGCCCCTGGTTTGATTCTGATACCTGAATACACAGCATGGAAACAGTGGTGCAGACAGACAGCTACAGGGAAGAGTTCAGAGCATTCAAGCATACAGTCCAGTAAGCAGGCCTTCCATAGCTGATAGCCTCCTGTTTACAAACATATTTGGGTTGGGCACACATTAAGAAAAGCAGGTATGAATTCAAAATCAAAAGCATTGTTGTTTACCCGCATCAATGACATTTCAGCTTTTCTAATCTAGTCTGAAAATGTCGTTCGAAATGAAGCGATACCCTTTTCATCCGTTGAAAGGTAACTCCTGAAGTCTCAGGGAATATAGATTTTAATCAGAGGGAGCATGGTAAGAGGGACATATGCAAATAGCATTTTCAAATAGAGGAGACATCTGAGGATTGCTGCTGTGCTTTCGATCTGTCCCGTAATATTCAAGATTAATATGTGTAGTCCCGGATACACTAATGAGAAGCTATTGCTTAGGAGTGACACGATACCACTGAGACTGGATGGGCTAAAATAAAGGCAGTCGCGCAATCGTGAGCTACCCAGACAGAGTGATGGATGTATGGAGACGCGGACACATGCATCATGGGGCGGCAGGGTAGTCTAGTGGTTAGAGCGTTGGACTAGTAACCGGAAGGTTGCAAGTTCAAACTCCCGAGCTGACAAGGTGCAAATCTGTCGTTCTGCCCCTGAACAGGCAGTTAACCCACTGTTCCTAGGCTGTCATTGAAAATAAGAATTTGTTCTTAACTGACTTGCCTAGTTAAATAAAGGTAAAAAATAAATCATAGACTTGCACACCCACCCAGACACACACGTACAGTCGACATGCATGCACAATTACGCACACACAGACACATACACTCCCTTGGATAGTGAAGCTAAAATGTACAATGTTGCATCTGAGTTTGTAGAGTCACAAGCTTGATGTAGTCATTGCGTTTAAGAAATACAGGACCAAATACTAAACTTTTCACTACTTTGATACACCATAACCACTATGGCAGGTAGCCTAGTGGTTAGAGTGTTGGGCCAGTAACCTGAAAGGTCAAAAATCTGTCGTTCTGCTCCTGAACAAGGCAGTTAACTAACTGTTCCCTGGTAGGCTGGCATTGTAAATAAAAACTTGTTCTTAACTGACGGGCTAAAATAGTAACTGACGGACTTGCCTAGTAAAAAAAAGAGTGAATTTGTCCAAATTACTTATGACTTCTTCACACGGGGGGGACTAACAACATAAAGTGATTTAATTTCTCAATGGTAGGACAGATATGTATGAAAATACCCTCAAATTAAAGGTGACAGTCTATACTGTCGCCTCATATCAAACACTTGATTTCAAATCCAACATGCTGGAGTATATACCTTTGTAATTTGAGCTTGACTGTCCAAATATATACGGAGGGGTGTACATGTGCACTGTACCCAACAACAGTAAAGACATCCCTCTACCGAGCCCATGGACATACATGATGTAGCAAACCATTTAGCATTTCCAGGTGCCAATTCTTTTCTTTAACTAGCCAGTTAAAGAACAAATTCTTATTTAAGACAACGGCCTACCCCGGACGATGCTAGGCCAATTGTGCACCGCTTTATGGGATTCCCAATCACAGCTTGATGTGATACAGCCTGGATTTAAACCAGGTACTGTAGTGCCACCTCTTGCACTGAGATGCCTAAGACCACTGCGCCACTCAGGAGCCCCATGCCTGTTCAGGCCTCTTCTGAGCCAAGGTGAAAGGAAACAGTAGGTACCCTAGAATACCTTATAATGTTTTTTATTCAACATTCATTTAACTAAGCAAGTCAGTTAAGAACTAATTATTATTTACAGCGAAGGCCTACACAGCCTATCAGAGCCATAAAATCATAGTAAAGAAGGCCGGGCTGAAATTAAATTCATTTCAGTGGTGTATAAAGATTGATTCTGTCTGCTGAAGGAAACCTCGTCCCTGCAGACTCATGGCCTCTTGACCAGATAGATATATTATTCATATAAATATAGATAGCTGTGTATCTATCTCCAAGGGAGGAAACATACCACATTTGCACCTGCAGATTCAATTTCCTTCTGACTTTGAGTGAAATCTCGGTCTCCTTTCATTCTGGCTAACAACTACGAGGAGAATAATGTAGATGAGTGACAGTGTCACGGTCTTCCTCCTCTTCATCTGAAGAGGAGAGGCGAGAAGGATCAGAGGACCAAAATGCGGCGTGGTATGTGTTCATAGTGAATTTTAATAAAGAGAACACTGAACACTGCAACACTATACAAAAACAATAAACCAATGACGACCGTGGAGCTACAAATGAGACCTGTGCTGACACAAGCCACTAACATAGACAATCACCCACAAACAAACAGTGCAACCCAGGCTACCTAAGTATGATTCTCAATCAGAGACAACTAATGACACCTGCCTCTGATTGAGAACCATACCAGGCCGAAACATAGAAATCCCCAAATCATAGAAAATCAAACATAGACTGCCCACCCAACTCACGCCCTGACCATACTAAATAAATACAAAACAAAGGAAATAAAGGTCAGAACGTGACAGTACCCCCCCCAAAGGTGCGGACTCCGGCCACAAAACCTTAACCTATAGGGGAGGGTCTGGGTGGGCGTCTGTCCACGGTGGCGGCTCTGGCGCGGGACGCGGACCCCACTTCACCATTGTCTTAGTCCGCCTCATTGTCCGCCTCCGTGGCTTCCTAACCATGGCAACCCTTCTCAATGGACAGAGGGGCAGCTCGGGACAGAGGGGCGGCAGCTCGGGACAAAGGGGCGGCAGCTCAGGACAGAGGGGCGGCAGCTCGGGACAGAGGGGCGGAAGCTCGGGACAGAGGGGCGGCAGCTCGGGACAGAGGGGCGGAAGCTCTGGGCTGAGGGGCTCTGGCGCCTCAAACTCCGGCAGCAGCGCCGGACAGGCGGGAGACTCCGGCAGCAGCGCCGGACAGGCGGGAGACTCCGGCAGCAGCGCCGGACAGGCGGGAGACTCCGGCAGCAGCAATGGACAGGCGGGAGACTCCGGCAGCAGCGCCGGACAGGCGGGAGACTCCGGCAGCAGCGCCGGACAGACAGGACCACCTGCAGGGAGGAGACAGAGAGACAGCCTGGTGCGTGGGGCTGCCACAGGAACCACCAGGCTGGGTAGACCTTCAGGAGTCTTGGTGTTAGGAGGAGGCACCTGAAGGACCGGGCTGTGGGGGAGCACTGGAGCTCTGGTGCGCAACCTTGCCACCACTTCCCCAGGCTGGACAACTACTCTAGCACGGACCCTCCAGAGTGCAGGCACAGGTTGAACCGGGCTGTGGGTAAGCACGGGAGATCTAGTGCTTACTACGCGCACCTCTCCCTTAGGCTCCACTCCCACATTTGCCCGGCACGAGCGGAGCGCAGGCAGAGGACGCACTGCACCCTCCCAGCGCCCCGGAGACACAGCACGCAGAGCCGGCGCAGGATACCCTGAACCAAAACTGCGTACCGGCGACCAGACCCGCTGAGCAGGCACCATACGCCCTGGCTCGATGCCCGCACTCGCACTCGATGCCCGCACCGGGCTATGGACACGTACTGGCGACACCGTGCGCTTAACCGCATAACACGGTGCCTGACCAGTAACGCACTGCTTATAATAAGCACGAGGAGTGAGCTCAGGTCTGCTACCTGGTTTAGCTCCACACCTCGTGTGCCCCCCCCCAAAAAAATGTTTTGGGGCTGCCTCTCGTACCTGTCGCACTGCCGTGCTGCCTCCTCATATCGCCGCCGCTCAGCTTTCGCTGCCTCCAGCTCTGCTTTGGGGCGGCGATACTCCCCAGCCTGTGCCCAGGGTCCCTCTCCGTTCAGTATCTCCTCCCATGTCCAGGAGTCCTGTGATGCTGGCCGCTGTTGTTGCTGCTGCTGCTGCTGCTGTCGTCGCTGTCTTTTACCACGCCGCTTGGTCCTTGGTTGGTGGGTGATTCTGTCAATGTTAGGGGCTTGTGTCAGCACAGGTCTCATTTGTAGCTCCACGGTCGTCATTGGTTTATTGTTTTTGTATAGTGTTGCAGTGTTCAGTGTTTTCTTTATTAAAATTCACCATGAACACATACCACGCCGCATTTTGGTCCTCTGATCCTTCTCGCCTCTCCTCTTCAGATGAAGAGGAGGAAGACCGTGACAGACAGGGAGAGTACGGTTATCTATTAGGGAGATAAATAAGTGTTTGGCGTGTTCGCCATGCTTTGGAACTTATCGATGGCTGATTTAGCGCGATTATAAAAGGATGCCTTATTCTGTCATTCAGATGGGCTAACTTTCTCGTGCACGTGTGGTTATACACGTGCATGTGTGTGTGTGTGTGTGTGTGTGTGTGTGCCTGCCTTTGCATCCATGCATGTCTCCGTTCGTGTGTGGTCTGTAGTTGCCTGTAGGAAAATGTTTGTGTGCATATGATTTTGTATGTGTGTTCTCTTGTTCTCCCTTACTCAGCCCAAGGGCACTGGCTGTAGAGCGAGAGAGGCATGCGGCTGAGCTAGGCTGAGCTCAGACCTGGGGTGTCCTGTGGTTAATTTGGAACATTGATTCCGCATTAACTGTTGACTCGCTGCTGATTTGCGGCCATGCAAGAGCAGGTATAAGGGGAAACGTTTTCCCCTTTTCACAGCACCACACAAAACTTAATTATGCACACACACTGCATAGTAGACAGCGTTTAATGGACTCTCCCCTTACCTTAGAAAACAACGTGTAATGGCAAATCAATGAGTTGAAGGGCAGGGGAAGGGACAGGAGACTCACAAAGCCACCCACCAAGCGGCTTATCCATGCAGCACTTAGCCAGCCAGGCAGACAGACATGGAGACCGGGAGGGAATCAGGGGCAGGGGGGGGGGGACACACATTAACTTTCCTCTATTGGAGATAATGATGCTAATGGGTTGAATGGAGAAGAGGGAAGGAGTGGAGATGGAGAGGAGAGGAACCCACTATAGGGGTTGGTTTCATGTGGGGAAGAGAAGAATGAAAGAAAGCAGGATGAGAAGAGAGAAGGAAGTGGGCAATATAGAGAAAGGCAAGAGCAGGTGAGAGAAAGAGAGAGGGAGTGTGTGTGTGTGTGTGTGAGAGAGAGAGAGAGAGAGAGAGAGAGGAGGGGGGAGAAGAAACGCGGGAAGTGGGATGAGAAGAGAGACGGGAAGGGAGATATTAGAGAGAGCGAGCGCGGAGAGGAAGAGAGAGAGAGAGGAGGGGTGAAGAGAGAGCCTTTGATGATTATAACCAATGGATCAGAATTCCTGTGAACCATTTCTTAAATACACAGGCCATTTCTCCTGCAAAAAAAGAGGCAATTCCTCTGATGCCCTACTTTGCAATTACGTATGACCTTTATGTCGGGGAAACAGTTTTAGCCCTGCCAGGGTAATGTCTACCTTTCAGCAGATACTATACTTCCTTGTTACTGGCTAAACGGTATAGGCTACATAATCACATCCCTGAGGGCCAGTATGTTCCCTTTCAAATCAAATCAAATCAAATCAAATCAAATTTTATTTGTCACATACACATGGTTAGCAGATGTTAATGCGAGTGTAGCGAAATGCTTGTGCTTCTAGTTCCGACAATGCAGTAATAACGAGCAAGTAATCTAACTAACAATTCCAAAAAAACTACTGTCTTATACACAGTGTAAGGGGATAAAGAATATGTACATAAGGATATATGAATGAGTGATGGTACAGAGCAGCATAGGCAAGATACAGTAGATGATATCGAGTACAGTATATACATATGAGATAAGTATGTAAACAAGTGGCATAGTTAAAGTGGCTAGTGATACATGTATTACATAAGGATGCAGTCGATGATATAGAGTACAGTATCAACGTATGCATATGAGATGAACAATGTAGGGTAAGTAACATTATATAAGGTAGCATTGTTTAAAGTGGCTAGTGATATATTTACATCATTTCCCATCAATTCCCATGATTAAAGTGGCTGGAGAGAGTCAGTGTCATTGACAGTGTGTTGGCAGTAGCCACTCAATGTTAGTGGTGGCTGTTTAACAGTCTGATGGCCTTGAGATAGAAGCTGTTTTTCAGTCTCTCGGTCCCAGCTTTGATGCACCTGTACTGACCTCGCCTTCTGGATGACACGGGGTGAACAGGCAGTGGCTCGGGTGGTTGATGTCCTTGATGATCTTTATGGCCTTCCTGTAGCATCGGGTGGTGTAGGTGTCCTGGAGGGCAGGTAGTTTGCCCCCGGTGATGCGTTGTGCAGACCTCACTACCCTCTGGAGAGCCTTACGGTTGAGGGCGGTGCAGTTGCCATACCAGGCGGTGATACAGCCCGCCAGGATGCTCTCGATTGTGCATCTGTAGAAGTTTGTGAGTGCTTTTGGTGACAAGCCGAATTTCTTCAGCCTCCTGAGGTTGAAGAGGCGCTGCTGCGCCTTCCTCACGATGCTGTCTGTGTGAGTGGACCAATTCAGTTTGTCTGTGATGTGTATGCCGAGGAACTTAAAACTTGCTACCCTCTCCACTACTGTTCCATCGATGTGGATGGGGGTGTTCCCTCTGCTGTTTCCTGAAGTCCACAATCATCTCCTTAGTTTTGTTGACGTTGAGTGTGAGGTTATTTTCCTGACACCACACTCCGAGGGCCCTCACCTCCTCCCTGTAGGCCGTCTCGTCGTTGTTGGTAATCAAGCCTACCACTGTTGTGTCGTCCGCAAACTTGATGATTGAGTTGGAGGCGTGCATGGCCACGCAGTCGTGGGTGAACAGGGAGTACAGGAGGGGGCTCAGAACGCACCCTTGTGGGGCCCCAGTGTTGAGGATCAGCGGGGAGGAGATGTTGTTGCCTACCCTCACCACCTGGGGGCGGCCCGTCAGGAAGTCCAGTACCCAGTTGCACAGGGCGGGGTCGAGACAGCGATAGATGCAGCGCATCCATTGTTTCCTTCTGGGAATCTACTGTACATTCAGGGAGTTTTTCTAACCCGTGATCAGAACAGAATGTAATGTTTATTTCATACATAAGACAGTACCTTTCATTTCTTACAACATATCAACTAGCGACTGCACACTACCAAAATAATGATCTCAATACTCCTTGCCTCTCGACCCCAGCCTAATTTACCCCAACTTAATGTCAGTACAGAGCATTTTGTTAATGTACTGTAACATCCCCTTTCTATCTCCATACTTATAAATACTGTAGATTGGCATAAACAAGTGACGGGTACATGTTCCAAAGTAATCATCTCCAGATCCCCCCTCATCTCCACTTGACCCCACACGACCTCCGCAGGCTAGGGTTTAGAATTCACTTCAAACATGCAGCTAGCTATCAAGCTAACAGTGCAGGCTGGCTGCTTGATGATGAGATGAGCAACAGCGGCATGAGTCAGGAGGAGCCCAGCTCTCTGCTCGTCTGAACTGAATTCTTCCTCTGCTCTATGTTCCCGACGTACTTCCGTTCTGAGACTGCCATCGTTGAAGTCGCTTGTGGTGACGTGAGAACGAGGGTTGTTGTACAAAACAAAGTCATCATTAATTGGATCATCTCTAACCAATCAGAGAATCAAAGACAATGACGAATAAAAAATGTAAAAAATGCCGCTTTACCCATATGGGTTCTGGCTCTGGTCCAACTCAGCGGTTTCTAGGGCCCATCAAAACGGTTGTCAGAATCAGAACATGTGTTTGTGTTCTAGAAATCCTTGGGGATGTACTCTGGAGAGGAATCTATCGTCTGTTGGCATGGTGTAGCGCAACGGTCACCGAGGCATTTGACAAGGCAATCCTAATTGATCACCAAACATTTCTGTAAAAAACTACAACGATAAAGCCTTGCATGCCTACATTTTGTGTTCGTCTCACGCTGTTGTCGGGCGGTGCACTTGATTAAGCCGCCCCAGGGCCCTCGCGACTGGGTATGCATCTAGTCCCCTCATTTGAAGGTGTCATAAATATTTGGACAAATGTATTTATAGTGTATTACATTTCGTCAAAAGTTTAGTATTTGGTGCCCATTTGTGGACTAGATACATGAAGGGCTTTCATTTCTAAACGATCAAATAGATATGTATGAAGATACCCTAAAATAAAAGGTGACATTATGTACTGTCCCCTCATATAAAACATTTGATCTCAAATCCAAAATGCTGGAGCGAAGAGCCAAATGAAAAGTTTTAGTACATAGGGGAGTATATGTGCCACTGACCTGGACACATTGGAAGCAGTAGGGACAAATCCAGATTTATATTTCTCTCTCCCTTTGCCGTATCGTTCTGTTGATGCTGCACTGCATCAGGACTCTGATTAGGAGCATCCATCTTATAATTCCATTTGGCTTCGGTATTAACCGCATTCCTCTTTGTCTGAGAACCGCAGGCGTTATGCAAGTTATTGCCACTTAACGCCAAACAAGCTCCAGTTTTCCCTCCTCCCCTCTTTGTTCCTTGGAACTCTTGTTTTCACCTAAGCTTAAATGGGTTATGGCTGATTTCCCTCATCTGTCTTGTGCTAAGGTTTTTAATGCCATTACGACTTCCTCGGGTCACTGGAGGTTAATGTGATGGTATTGATACCCTGGCAGTCATTTTTTTCCTAGATATTTCCTCCATTGCTTCCTGTTGACTACTGGTAATTGAACAGTGTATTGTGGGGGAAATGAACTGTATTGTGGGGGGAAATTAACTCCGTATTGAACGGGGGAAAACCCAGCTTGACCTGATTTCACACTGACATGTTAGTACAGTGCAGTAAACTCTTGAATCCTGGACTAGGCACAGTAGTTAAGTGTACGAGCCCTTTGCCACAAATGCTATTGCAGGCTATACTGTTTGTAGTTTACAATAGCTAGAGTACATTGGCTTGCGAAAGTATTCACCCCCTTGGCATTTTTCCTACTTTGTTGCCTTACAACCTAGAATTAAAATTGATTTTTGGGGGGTTGGTTTCATTTGATTTAAACAACATACCGACCACTTTGAAGATGCAAAAATATGTTTCATTGTGAAACAAACAAGAAATAGGACAAAAGAAACAGAAAACTTGAGCGCAAAAATCCCAGTGGCTAAATGTGCCAAGCTTACAGAGACATACCCCAAGAGACCCCAAGAGAGTTGTAATTGCTGCAAAAGGTGGCTCTACAAAGTATTGACTTTGGGGGGGTGAATAGTTATGCACGCAAGTCATACCACAGATTCTCAATTGGATCGAGGTATGGGCTTTGACTAGGCCATTCCAATACAGTTAAATGTTTCCCCTTAAACCATTCAAGTGTTGCTTTAGCAGTATGCTTAGGGTCATTGTCCTGCTGAAGGTGAACCTCCATCCCAGTCTCAAATCTCTGGAAGACTGAAACAGGTTTCCCTCAAGAATTTCCCTGTATTTAGCGCGATCCCTCATTTCTTCAATTCTAACCAGTTTCATAGTCCCTGCCGATGAAAAACATCCGCACAGCATGATGCTGCCACCATGCTTCACTGTGGGGATGATGTTCTCAGGGTGATGAGAGGTGTTGGGTTTGCGCCAGACATAGCGTTTTCCTTGATGGCCAAAAAGCTCAATTTTAGTCTCATCTGACCAGCGTACCTTCTTCAATATGTTTGGGGAGTCTCCCACATGCCTTTTGGCGAACACCAAACATGTTTGCTTTTTTTTCTGGCCACTCTTCCGTAAAGCCCAGCTCTGTTGAGTGTACGGCTTAAAGTGGTCCTATGGACAGATCCTCCAATATCCGCTGTGGAGCTTTGCAGCTCCTTTAGGGTTATCTTTGGTCTCTCTGATTAATGCCGTCCTTGCCTGGTCCGTGAGTTTTGGTGGGCGTTTTGGCAAGTTTGTTGTGGTGACATATTCTTTCAAATTTGTAATAATCAAATCAAAATCAAATCAAATCAAATCAGGTGTATATATACTGAGATCATGTGACACTTAAATAAAGTCCACCTGTGTGCAATCTAACTAATTATGTGACTTCTGAATGTAATTGGTTGCACCAGATCTTATTTAGGGGATTCATAGCAAAGGGGGTGGATACATATGCACGCACCACTTTTCCATTGTTTTTTAGTTTTTCACTTCACCAATTTGGACTATTTTGTCTATGTCCATTACATGAAATCCAAATAAAAATCTATTTAAAATACAGATTGTAATGCAACAAAATAGGAAAAATGCCAAGGGGTTGAATACTTTTGCAAGGCACTGTATATTCTTACCTTACACACTGCGTGGTGTAGTATTTACAACATGTTTACTCTTTCACGTTTGGATTATAAGGCTAGGAGACTGAATACCTCTGAATAGGCTATTTAAACCTAGCGATGGATTTCGTATCATCATATCTTTTACACTATTGTCTTATGAAACTGGCAGTGTCCTAAACATTTAAAATACTCTAGCCTAGCTTGAAAGTTCTGTCGGTGTCACCTCCAATTCCCCATTTCTCTGTCCCCAGACTAATGTCTCTTAATGTTCTGTTGAATAGTAGAGCAGCCGAGCACGGAGACAGTCTCCTCACCGTTGGGTCATGAATGAAACATTAATAAGTGAACTTACTTAACGTTGTTAAGTTACAGACATAATGTTGAAGTAATTCATGTATTTAGGTGCTAATATGAAAGTGGTCACCATCAGCATAAAAGCAGAGGGCATTGGAGTTGAATTAGGTTCAGTTCATAAGAGCTGTCTTTAAATGTTTAAGCTTATTGTTGATTAAACAGTATCACAAAAGAGCACATCACCAATAACGGCAATCTCTCGACATTCTTTGGGATGTTTCAATTCATTTATTAAGTAGGATGCTCAATGCACACTCATTCAACAGAAAATCTGGCATCCCTAAAGTGCTGGTCCTCGGGTAGCTTAACCTTGTCCAAAAGTGAAGGGTAAAAACCTTTATGATCTATGATTATATGTGGAGGTAATGCTGCAGCGTGTGTAATAATTCTAACCCTCTTGTCATTACACAACGGGAGAGGCTAAGAAAATATTATACATGGTGTGAACGCAACCAGGAATAAATTGTAGGGCAAAACATCAATTTTCATGAATCAAGTTGTGATTATCATAACTCAGATTTACTCACACGTGAGTAAGTACTGAGCAACGCTGTTATGTTATCCAGGCGCACCACGCCATTTGAGTCAACAACTAACCTCAATACAATCATACACTGTGTAGGAGGGATTTTAAGCACGGACATTAAATGGATATGAAAATAGCCCTTTGTTCCATTGTACGATCAACACCTCAGTACTGTAGGCTACCTTGCTAACCGTTCCGACATTCGGATTCCATATCACCTTGCCAAATCTGAAGGAATCCAGGAAGAAGGTAATGCTCCATTTAATATAATGTGCGGCAGCTCTTTTTTCTTCTTATTTTTTTACAGACCCCTGATTCCTCGTTCAGGCTGCTACCGGTATTTTCCAGCCTCCATTTTGTGACCGCTGTGAAGGGGCCCCGTTGGCTCACAAAGATATTGATCACCCAATGGAAGTCATATCCAAATAATGTCTCATTTAGCCAATTAGCAGGCAGGGTGGGTGATTAACAGCATAACAAGGCACCAGACCCTAAGGGACCGACAACGGCTACCCACTGTGATGGAACATGCGGTGGATACAATAACGTTTAGCCCAAACACATTAAGGTGTCTCTAATTGTGATTAGTAAACACAGGAACAAGAGTAAGCAGGGTGTAAGAACCGAAACACCATAGAAGAAAATTACAGTTTTAAGAGAAAGGAAGGTCCTGTGTTCTTTCCCCAGTGAATATTAAGCACAGAGCTATACAATGAGAGTCAATGCTCCCTGAGGGAAAGAGAGGGTAACCATGTTTTTCAGAATGCTCTGGGTATTCCACTTATTAAAATGCCAGGTGATTTGAAAAAGAATACCCCCCACCCTCTCTGGTCGCTTTCTCTCGCTCTCTCTCTCCCTCCCTACCTCATCCAAAACCACATTCTCAGCCACTCCAACAGTGGCTTGAGAAATGAACTCTTGGCCTGTTTTGCCATTGGGGCTGACTGCAGTGTTTTTGTAGCACCGTTCGGACTTTCTCATCTCCGTCGTCGTCTCGGAGCACTGGGGTGGAAACAGAAATGAGGATGATGGAATGTCTCCGGTGCAGTGCACCCCGCCTCTCTCTTTCTCCCGTTCCCTTTTTCTTCTCTCCGTCGTGTGGCTCTGTCTGGCGTTTTGTTGCTCTGCAGCCCAGGTTATGACAAGCACCGTCAAACCCATCCGTTCAGTGAAAAGTGTTTCTGTATGACAAATGATAAAGAGCAGCAGCCTAACTGTGGAAAGGTGAGCATAGAGAGGAAACAGAAACGCAGCAAGAGTACATGCTGATAAACAGTCATTTTGTGTTCATGACTACTTTTAAATGAAAATTGTACTTTTTACTTAATTTGTTTAAAAAAAATCTGTTTCCCATACATATTTTCCCTGGTGATATACATTTTGTATCGAAAAGTACGTGCACACCCCTTCAAATTAGTGGCGCTGTTATAGGAAGCCACCTTTCCAACAAGTCAGTTCGTCAAATTTCTGCCCTGCTACAGCTGCCCCGGTCAACTGTAAGTGCTGTTATTATGAAGTGGAAACGTCTAGGAGCAACAACGGCTCAGCCGCGATGTGGTAGGTCACACAAGCTCACAGAACGGGACCGCCGAGTGCTGAAGCACGTAGCGCGTAAAGTAATCTGTTCTCAGTTGCAGCACTCACTACCGAGTTCCAAACTGCCTCTGGAAGCAACGTCAGCACAATAACTGTTTGTCGGGAGCTTCATGAAATGGGTTTCCTTGGCCAAGCAGCCATGCACAAGCCTAAGATCACCATGCTCAATGCCAAGCATCGGCTGGAGTGGTGTAAAGCTTGCCGCTGTTGGACTCTGGAGCAGTGGAAACACGTTCTCTGGATTGATGAATCAATCATCACCATCTGCCAGTCCGGTGGACGAATCTGGGTTTGGCGGTTGCCAGGAGAACGCTACCTGCCCCAATACATAGTGCCAACTGTAAAGTTTGGCGGATGAGGAATAATGGTCTGCGGCTATGCCCCTTAGTTCCAGTGAAGGGAAGTCTTAACGCTACAGCATACAATGACATTGTAGACTAATCTGTGCTTCCAACTTTGTGGCAACAGTTTGGGGAAGGCTCTTTCCTGTTTCAGCATGACAATTCCCCCGTGCACAAAGCGAGGTCCATACAGAAATGGTTTGTAGAGATTGGTGTGGAAGAACTTGACTGGCTTGCACAGAACCCTGACCTCAACCCCATCGCACTCGCAGACTGCGAGCTAGGACTTATCGCCCAATATCAGTGGTAGTTAGCAACTTTTTTTCAAAATGCAAGCTGAGCCATTAAAAAAGGTATCCACGAGTTCATCTGACTCTGGGGAAGGAGATAAAGGGCTTCATTGCCAAAATCCTAAAGTATCCGTTTAAGCATATGCAATCTGCCATTTAAAATTTTTATAAATACTTCTCGCTTTAACTCTAAAGGCACTATCCTCCTATATTTATCCTTTCATGCCATATCAGGAGGGCACAGAGATGCCCCCAAATTATATGAAATAGGTCAAGCAGATCTAAATCCATGCTGATGTGTCTTGAAGGGCCGTGCAATGTAAATGTCAACATGCATCCTTGTGCCTCAACAACAAATGTCAATATGTCTAAATCCCCTTTGTATGATGTACCCAGGTTTTCTGTCAATGTATTCACATTCCCCTCTCTCCTTTTACAGGTGGGAATGGACTCATTTGACGATGCCGGCAGCTAGTAACAACGTCGAGAGATGGATGTGATTCATCTTCAAAAGAAAGCAGAGCGTTAATGGAGGCTAACCCAGATGTGCTTAGCAGGACTGTAGCTTCCTGAGGTATAAGTTTATTGTTATCTACTTGGGCCTGTATGACTGAAGTCTTGACTCCAACCCTTACGTCCAGGAGGGAAAATTGAGCGGTTGGACGCCAGTACAACCACAGCAAAACAAAAGCCCCCTGGGAAACCCTCCCTACCAGTGGGGGGTAGTCAGTCGCTATAGCAACAGTAACAAATTATTCATTATTTGTTAAGTTAACAGCTCAGACCACTTAATCTACAAAGACCAATTACTTACTGGAGGGAATCGGGCCAATATGAAGGACGTGTCATTTGTAGATTGTTTCTTCGTGGGCCTTGCCATGACTGCCTTTGTTCTGGCCTCTGAGGAGAGAGTCGATTGCCCTCAGCTATGTGTGTGTGAGATCAGACCCTGGTTCTCTCCCAGCTCCGTGTACATGGAGGCCCCAATTGTTGACTGTAATGACTTGGGACTTTTTACTCTGTCTGGGAGATTACCAACGGACACACAAGTGCTATTGCTGCAGACCAACAACATTGCAAAGATTGAGAGACCTTTGGATTACCTGGCTAACATCACAGAGATTGACTTGTCGCAAAACAACTTATCCTCAATGAGTGACATCCACCTCGGGCGGCTGCCTCAGCTGCTGTCCTTGCACATGGAGGAGAACTGGATACGCCAGCTGCCAGATAGCTGTCTGGCAGAGCTGGCCAACCTTCAGGAGCTTTACATGAACCACAACCTGATCTCCTCCATCTCCCCCACGGCGTTCCAGGGTCTCCACAACCTCCTCCGGCTCCACCTCAACTCCAACAAGCTGCAGATGATCAATAGTGAGTGGTTCGACACCATACCCAATCTGGAAATACTCATGATTGGGGAGAATCCGATCACCTCCGTTCAAGACATGAACTTCAAGCCACTTCGTAATCTCCGAAGTCTAGTTCTGACCAGGATGAACCTATCGCAGTTACCCGACGGCGCTCTATCTGGCCTTGACAACTTGGAGAGCATCTCGTTCTACGACAACACCTTCCCCGAAGTTCCCCACGCAGCTCTGAGGAACTTAAAGAACCTCAAGTTTCTGGATCTAAACAAGAATCCCATAGGGAGGATACAGCGTGGAGATTTTGCAGACATGCTCCACCTCAAAGAGCTGGGCATTAACAGCATGCCGGAACTGGTCTCTATCGACAGCTTTGCCCTCAACAACCTCCCCGAACTGACTAAGATCGAGGCCACCAACAACCCCAGGCTCTCTTACATCCATCCCAATGCTTTCTACAAACTGCCCAGGCTGGAGACATTGATGCTGAATGGGAACGCGCTCAGCGCCCTGCACAGGATTACCGTGGAGTCCCTCCCCAACCTGCGGGAGGTGAGCATGCACAGCAACCCCATCCGCTGCGACTGTGTGGTCCGCTGGATGAACATGAACAAGACCAGCATACGCTTCATGGAACCAGATTCACTCTTCTGCGTCGAGCCTCCCGAGTACGAGGGCCAGCATGTCCGGCAGGTCCACTTCAGGGAGATGACAGAGATCTGTCTGCCTCTCATCTCTCCTGAGAGCATGCCCGGGCACGTCAGCGTCGACAACGGGAGTTCTGTATCGCTCCACTGCCGGGCCTTTGCTGAACCCGAACCGGACATCTACTGGATCACACCCTCTGGTACCAGGGTCCTGCCCAATACCGTTTCAGATAAATACTACATGCACTCAGAGGGAACGTTTGACATCTACGATGTAACAGAGAACGAGGCTGGACTGTACACCTGCGTTGCCCACAATCTGGTCGGCGCAGACCTAAAGTCAGTCTCGGTGGAGGTGGATGGATACTTCCCCCGACCTGCCAACGGCTCTTTGGACGTCAACATCAAATCAGTGCAGTCCAACTCGGTCCTGGTGGCCTGGAAAGCCGCCCATGGTGGTCTGGCTCCTAACATAAAGTGGTACAAGGCTTCCGACCCCAACCACCCGACCATGGCATTCACGGCACGCGTACCGTCTGATGTGAAAGTGTACAATCTCACACATCTGACTCCTGCCACCCAGTACAAGGTGTGTGTGGACATCCGCAGCATCCTCTACAAACACGACACCAAATGTGTCAATGTCACCACAAAGGGATTAGAGCTGGCGGCCAAGGACACTGAAAAGTGGCACGCTGCAGTAATTGCTGTCTTTGGTGTGCTTCTCGTTGTGATTTCAGTGGCCTGTCTGCTTATTTATGTGTCTCTGAGGAACCACCACCTTTGTGGGGATTTAAGGAAATGCCACTCCAAAGTGTCTTTGACGCAGGTGGCCGGCCTGCACTCTCCTTTTACGAGGCTGTGGGTCTCAGGGAACGGACTGCCAACTGCAGTGGAAGTGAAACCCACAGTCATAAATGTATCTGACAATGCCTTTTAAAGAACTAAACCCCCGTGGAGCTTACCACACAATCGCAAAGAATGGACAAAGCGTACAAAAAGGAGAAACCTGCAGTAACTGTTTAAAAATGTGCATCGGCTTCCTTTTAGCTTTGACTCTGACATTCTGGAAAAATATACACCATCATTGAATTGAGGAGTAACCGGTAGGAGGGAGACAGACCACTCTCCTGGTTACAACATAGTATCTGACGTGGCGGCTTTATAACAATTCAATTGCTTTATCAAGCTAACATCACCAGGGTGATCGTTTTCCCTGCTAAATCACACAGTTCGACATCCCTGGGTTCTTCACAGAGTACAGATAGAATAAGAGAATATGATGACGATGGTGTTCTCTCTCTTGTAATTGACTGTTAAATGTGTTAAGAATAGTGGAACTGTCCTTGTGGTCCCCAAGCAATAGCGTCTGTGCTGTACAACATCCATAGGTGAGATAGAGATGACAACTGTCTATAACGGAGGAATTATGTAGTAGAATAGACAATAATAATGACTATGGTGTAAAAATTTTGATGAATATTACCCTTTTTCTATTTAGAAAGAGAGGATTTTTGTTTTTTCATTGATAAATTGTTATATATTCTATCTGCTAATGTAAACATAAATCCTCTGGTGTAATATCTGGACAGTAAACTGGTGTGATATTAATAATGACAGAAACAAATGACTCTCATTAATAACAACATCATTATGCTAAATACAATTATACTGCATATGGGTACAGTATATAGATAGGGTGTTAAAGAAATGGTTGTTTGCAAGTGTTCGAAGAAGGATCTAAGAATCTTGACAAAGGCAGACCTTGAGTTGATGGTGAGTTCATGGTCTGAATGTGATTGTCTATCCTGACATCTCCCAGAGAGTAATGATTTGTGGTTTCCCCACTGGGCAAAAACTGGTTAAATCAACATTGTTTCCACATCATTTCAACAACAAAAAATGAAACGTGATGACGTTGAATCAACGTTGAAAACTGATTGGACTGGGAAAATGTCATCAACATAAAAGTGTATTTCGTCTTTCCCCCCCCCCCAACTTTCAACCTAAATCCAATGACATGGTGGAATTTGTTGTTGATTTCACGTTGAATTCAAGTTGACAACTCAACCAAATGAAAATCAAAACTAGACGTTGAACTGACGTCTGTGCTCAGTGGGTTGTTATGCCCCGGTAAGTGCCTACCACAAGAACTACACAAGAAGTACACAGGAAGTACACAAGAACTACTACAGAGAAATAACAACAAAGGCCATGTCATATCTGCAGACTCACAAGCTAATCTCAAGTACTTTTAGTGAAAATACATTCTTAGTATTTTTGGCATATAAACATTTTAAAAACGTTGCGTTCTTGCTTTGGGTGTAAAGTTATAAAAGCCATTTTTATATTGACTGTACTGTCTGTGATATCTGGGCACAACTGGGACTGAGATAAGAATCTGTGCTGAGGAAAAAAATGTAATAAACATCAACGTTTCTTTGCAATCATAGGGTTAGTCCCTCTCTCCCCTTTCTTCAGAGTGCTGAAATAATTTTACTATCTCACTACATGACAATCATCACACTTGATGAAAACACTATACAACCTTTTGTGTTCCTGACCTTTATATTGCCAGGAAACCTTGATAATGATCACCCAGCATTTCATATAAGAGCAAAAATGCCTGTTGTAACACAATGTGAATATACTGTATCTTACGAGTTTGTATGTATTTTAGCCTACATTGTTATTCCCAGACCCAATACAGCCTCATTAACTGGCTCATTAGGAACATGTTCATTCTTTAGACAGAGGTCCGTGGTCTGAACAAACCCAGCAAAGTCAGTGTCACAGTCATGTAGAGCGGAAAGACACAATGTCCCAATGACAACGCTCTGCAAGGGAAGTCAGCCGGTTAAAGCTCGCTCCAAAGCAGTCGGAATCGGGAAATCGCATTATATTTGTTTCATTAGGCATCCGATGCTGGAGTCCCGAACATAAAAATACCAGACATGATGAATGTCTGTCAGGGACCGAGTGACATGGAGGATTTATCAGACAGGACCTGCCTCATACATCACTGCAGCCTTCAGCACCATGGACAGGGCTTTTAGAGCTCAGCCATTTGTCACAGACAAAGGGAGCTAAAATATGAGCAGAGCCCCTCCGCTCAGGTAGTGGCTTAGGTCAGACTGAGCTGAACGTTGCCAGTCTGCCTGAGTCTGACGCACACAGAGGCACACACAGACAGTACATACACTACCGTTGAAAAGTTTGCGGTCACTTAGAAATATCCTTGTTTTTGAAAGAAAAGCACATTTTTTTTGTCCATTAAAATAACATCAAATTGTTCAGAAATACAGTGTAGACATGGTTAACGTTGTAAATCATTTTTTAAAGGAATATCTACATAGGCGTACACAGGCCCATTATCAACAACCATCACTCCTGTGTTCCAATGTCATGTTGTGTTAGCTAATCCAAGTTTATCATTATAAGGATAATTGATCATTATTAAACCCTTGTGCAATTATGTAAGCACAGCTGAAAACTGTTGTGCTGATTAAATAAGCAATGAAACTGGCCTTCTTTAGACTAGTTGAGTACGTGGAGCATCAGCATTTGTAGGTTCGATTACAGGCTCAAAATGGCCAGAAAAAAATAACTTTCTTCTGAAACTCATCAGTCTATTCTTGCTCTGAGAAATTATTGCTCTCTCTTTAATGTTGCTGCCGGTTGAGGAGTTGTGAGGCGTCTGTTTCTCAAACTAGACACTCTAATGTACTTGTCCTCTTACTCAGTTGTGCACCGGGGCCTCCCACTCCTCTTTCTATTCTGGTTAGAGACAGTTTGCGCTGTTCTTTGAAGGGAGTAGTACACAGCGTTGTATGAGATCTTCAGTTTCTTGGCAATTTCTCGCATGGAATAGCCTTCATTTCTCAGAACAAGAATCGACTGACGAGTTTCAGAAGAAAGTTATTTGTTTCTGGCCATTTTGAGCCTGTAATCGAACCCACGAATGCTGATGCTCCAGATACTCAACTAGTCTAAAGAAGGCCAGTTTATTTCATTGCTTCTTTAATCAGAAAAACAGTTTTCAGCTGTGCTAACATAATTGGAAAAGGGTTTTCTAGCCTTTTAAAACGATAAACGTGGATTAGCTAACACAACGTCCCATTGGGAACCAACACAGGAGTGATGGTTGCTGATAATGGGCCTGTGTACGCCTATGTAGATATTCCATAAAAAATATGCCGTTTACAGCTACAATAGTCATTTACAACATAAACAATGTTGTCTAATACAGTCTACACTGTATTTCTGATCAACTTGATGTTATTTTAATGTGCTTTTCTTTTTATAAAAATGTGCTTTTCTTTCAAAAACAAGTACATTTCTAAGTGACCCCAAACTTTTGAACAGTAGTGTACATACAAGCAAGCAAGCAGCACACACACACACACACACACACACACACACACACACACACACACACACACACACACACACACACACACACACACACACACACACACACACACACACACACACACACACACACACACACACACACCTTGTGATATCTTTACCCTGAAGACATCATGAGGTGCTACTGTGGCTAAAAGCTGTGTGCTCTATGTGCCCACAAGGAGAACAGTGTGTTCTTAGAAGAACCAACAGCTCGTGGGGTATTATTATTATTTTATCACGAACCCATGATTTGATTACATCCTTGGATGAACAGACTCAAGACTTATCCACAAATTTGTTTCTCCCCTCTGTCTACACCCCTCTCTCTCTCTCTCTCCCTCTCTCTCTCTCTCTCTCTCTCTCTCTCTCTCTCTCTCTCTCTCTCTCTGTCTCTCTCTCTCTCTCTCTCTGTCTCTCTCTCTGTCTCTCTCTCTCTCTCTCTCTCTCAGCGGGTAAGAACTCAGGTGATAGCTTTTTCCCTGTAATTGTACATTCACAGCCACCTATATGAGAGACGTCGGGATTTAACTTAAATCCTACATGAAAAGAGCCAGTGAGGTGCAGCCATTTAATCCACAGAGGGCGTAAAAAGAGAGAGAGTTTCTGATGAATCTTCAAATATTTTCTTTGAATCACTTTCTACTATTTAAAAAAAAAAATCCCATCTGCAATGCTGAGATATTAAAGCATTCTCTCTGTGCACATTTTCTTTTGTTGTCTATGTGTATATTAAGGTATTTCTGCCAGTTATACAGTTCCATTTAATTATGCAAGGATCATCACTACCAATGTCAATCTCCATGGTGGTAGAAGCTATTATTAAAGAGCTCTTATGTAATAAAACAAATGTATCTAACATTTTAAGACAAATGCAGTAATAATGGTTAGTTTATATTTGTTTCCTTCAGTCTTTTCTTGATTTATATTTATTGCGTGTGCTGTGGGTGATGAAAGAGGATTTCATAAGTATAACATTGTTTTATAATTATTCATGTGAATGTATAAATCAAAGTATGCGTAATGCCATATGTAATGTAGTGGTGACAGTCAGTGTGTACTACTGTGTACTATTCAGTAAAATAAGTAAATCCTCCATTGGAAGCAATAAGGAAACTCTCCTTCATCTTTCTCGGCATCTCCGTAGAAAGTTGCAATCTATCGGTTTCCACTGTCCGTAGTCATGTGTGCTTGGAGTCCAGCCAGCGAGTCTTCAGCGGAAAGATTCATGTATACTCGAGTTGTTATTTTGTTAGTAGATCCACTTGAACACTACACACTATAACATTTACACAACATACAAAGTGCAAACCTTTCAAATGATTTTGAATACTAATAATGTATACATCAATAGTATTGTTTGAACCATTTTCTTTATTCACACCAGAGGTCAAAAGACTTGAATGGGATTATTGAGTTGAATCATTTCATATAATTTCACGCCATGTATGGAAAACACACACAGCTAGCTGTATATGCCAGTAGCAGGTACTATAAAAGAGGTCAAACAACTCTATAAGCTCTCCATATACCTTATTACAGCTAGACATACCTACATAGGTCAGCCTGTGCAGCTGCAGGCAACATTTTCAATAAAAGTGAAATGTCAACATTTATTTATAATCCCAGTGCAGCTATACCACCTTCAATGTATTAAATGTGATTATTCCTCTTGGAGGTTACCTGAGTAGCCAGCAATCACAAGAACAGCCAAGTTGACATTTGACCATTTACTGTGACACAGAACTATGACTTTTCATCTTTGTCACGTTAGAAAACCAATCTCAATTTCTCAGGCAGCATTATATTATATTTCTCCATTTAGCCTATATGACAAATCAATAATTAGCATCACAGAAATGCAAAGTCAATTTTATTGTTTGTAGATAACCCACCCAGTCCACAAACCTTGACCTGGAATAGCTGATAATAATATCAAATGACAGAGATAGACATTTTGTGTACTCCAAACTAAGCACCTTTGTTATCACGAACCTAGCATTGGTCCAGATAATCTCCATTCCTGACATGCATTGCGATGTATTTCCTGAAAAGTAGAGACAGGACGTCATGGTGAATTTGCCATAGCTTGTCAAAGGTCAAATGCCATTTGTCTGTAACTTTCAGTTCTGCCTGGCCTCTCCATTTCCATCTAAACAACCATCTCTCCCATATCCTTTCTCCTACCTCCTGCTCCCTCTCAGATAAAGAGACGCTGTCCGACCCACCACCACATGCAGACACACAAAGACAGAAAGACACTGACTCTCTCTCTCTCTCACACACTCACACACACACACACACACACACACACACACACACACACACACACACACACACACACACACACACACACACACACACACACACACACACACACACACACTCTCCAAAAACACATCTGCAATCATCAGTCGCTTTCTTCTTACGGAGCCAAATTGATTGGAGCTCGGCTGTGAGGCTAATAGAGCGTTGATCCATAGAGGACTGTTATCACATTTGCATGTTTCACTTGATTACCAACCTGGCACTGCCAGTAAAGTTACCACACGTGCACACTTGGGTGTCTTTGACATTAAAATAACAAAAAGTAACGCTGCAAAAAGTAAACAAAATTCTCTTTACATCAGAGCGTCCTATAGCATTGTCTTACGTCGGATAGAGTGACGACTCCGTGCCTTCGTCTGCAGTGCCGGTTGAGGGACGAGGGTCGTGTCGGAGTGAGGAAGGCAGACAATGGAAGCATAGCATCCGTTAGACATACACATTATGATGTAAACATTATGAGACGTTATTGACAAACAAAACAATGAAATGTGTCCTATACATCTTTCCATCAATGAGAAAATCTGGTTCAAAATGAATGGAGGAAGGATATGACACCATGTGGTGGTTTTTGTACTAATTGCCCATCCCATCCTCCCATTGCCAAATGGATAATTGGTTTCCTGATCATTGGTGGATCGACTACACTCCTCTCTTGTCTCTGTGCTGTTTCCTCAGCTAGCAGAGCCATGCCTGCATGCAAATGTTATGAACAGATCAATGGCAAGCAAACCTAATGAGCTGTCCTCCACATGCATGTGCTTGCAATGATGGGGAGAAAGAGTGAATGAGTTCCGAGCGTGTGTCAGCTGCTACATGATCATGATTAGAGGGCTGTGTTTTCTAAATGTTCTAGAATCCTGGCTGTCCAGGGTCATGTTCTAGATTAGAACCTGCTCTAAGAATACATCACAATTGCCATTTGCTATTTTGCTCTGTAGGAGAGATGAGATGTCTGGCCTTGATGGAACTCATCTCTCTGTGTGTTCTGCTTTCCGTGAGAGGTGGCCTCATTCTGGTGATGTAATGATGACAGAGTAGAGATGAATTTTGGTAGATGGGGATGGAGAGAGGAAGGAAGGCTCTGGAGGCCTGATCAATGTAGGAACAGAGACAGTCAAAAGCCACATCCACAGCAAATACAATGTGCTCTCATTTAACTGAGGTCTCACAAAAGGTCGTTATTAGGTCATTGTTACTGGTATGGGAGTTAACATGTTCTGTTTTATAATGTCCTTGCTGTGTCTCGGAGTATTAATTGAATCCAGGGGTTTCCTTTAATTTACAGTACGTCTAATGATCTATGAGAGGTCATTCTCAGTATTTTATCAAATTGGCTTCGAGAAATATCCTCAAAGCAGGTACCTAGCCTAATATGGCATTATGATAATGATATACCCGCATCTGAAGCAGGCTTATAGTATATTATGCTATTTCCCATTTGGGCTCAGAGTAGCATGAAGAAATAACATGCTAAATAAATGACATGTCAGAGATTCATGATTATACTGCTCAAGCGTATTATTTCCCCGTCATTCACAAAAACCGCATTAGCTATATTTACCACACAATCGTGTGTTGTGGAAATACTGTACATGTCAAATGGCAACCCTCAAAAGGAAAGCCACATACATACAGTGCCTTAAAAAAGTATTCACACCCCTTGACATTTTGTCGTGTTACAAAGTTGGATTAACATTTATTTAGTTGTCATTTTCTGTCAACCACCTACAAAAAATTATGTAGAGTCAAAGTGGAAGAAATATTATAACATATGTAAAATAAAAAATACAAATACAAATAAAACACTAATACACAGCATCTTGATTAGATAAATATTCAACCCACTGAGTCAATACATGTTAGGATCACCCTTGGCAGCGATTAGAGCTGTGAGTCTTTCTGAGCTTTCCACACCTGGATTGTGCAACATTTGCCCATTATTGTTTTCAGCATTCTTCAAGCTCTGACAAATATGGTTGTTGATCATTGCTAGACAACCATTTTCAGGTCTTGCCATAGAAGTAAATGTAACCCTCCTGTTGTGTTCGCTTCATGTTAATTAATTCTGTGTTCCCCGGTCCAGAATGACCGCCCCATTATAAATGGTTATAAATGGCTGATTATAAATCCATAATAATACATATATTATCAGCTAATGTTGTGTTAGATCTTTTTTTAAATCAAATTCAGTTATCGTGAACGATACAAGTTTTAAACTTCTATTTTCTATTAATGGCCTGCAGGCCTCATTGATCTGAGCTCATACAACTAGTTTTTGAGTAAAAAAAAGCATAATGTATGGATTATTTTGACTATAACAAATACTCAAATGAAACATATTGTGCTATTTATCACAGACTACTTTGTGTCAAAGTTTAACAAGGACTCTCTCCTCACCAGTGTCATGATCAAAGATATGATCCAGAGCCTCACATACAGTGTATTGTTTGGTCATTGTGCTGCCACAGAATGAATTGAGGGCAAGGCCTCAAAAAAGCTTTATATACCAGAGCTGCGAGAAAAGTTCTATATACAAATAAAACATTGAAATATAATGTTATATTTGTATATAGTATAAATATTGGAACAATGTTGAAATTGTTTGTGAGAATGCCAAGAGGTATGGTTCCCATGGGGGAAAGGTTCCTGTGGGGGTTTGCCATGGAAGCCAAGAAGAGGAGTGAGGTGTGTGTGTGTGTGTGTGTGTGTGTGCTCAAACACACGTGCATGTGGGGGTCTGGGAGAGGAAGTGTGTCCATCTGATGAATGGGCATGTGCTTGAACTCAACTTTATACACTAATTGTAGTCTCACCCATTCATTTTTAATGACAGGTCATTTTTGACAGGGAACACCACAGGTGTACAAGAGTTAAAATGTAATAAATGTAATAAAAATCAAAATTAATTTTGTGTGTTCATATGCCCTGTGTAGACAAGTCATGGAAACGTATTACAATCAGATTAAAGGACCTACATTTTTCAGAGAGAAAACTTGTGAATCGGTCCAATTCGACCAGAACCCAGCAGGAGGGTTAAGTCAAAATTATAACTCAGCCACTCAAGACCATTCACTGTCTTCTTAGTACGCATCTCCAGTGTAGAATTAACCTTGTGTATAAGGTTATTGTCCTGCTGAAAGGTGAATTCCTCTCCCAGTGTCTGGTGGGAAGCAAACATAACCAGGCTTTCCTCTAAGATTTTGCCTGTGCTTAGCTCCATTCCGTAGATTTTTTATCCCCAAAAAACTCCCCAGTCCTTCACGATTACAAGCTTACCCATAACATGATGCAGCCACCACCATGCTTGAAAAAACAGAGAGTGGTACTCATTAATGTGATTTATTGGATTTTCCGTAAACGTAACACTTTGTATTCAGGGCAAAAAATGTGTTGCTTTGCCACATGTTTTTGCAGTATTACTTTACCGCCTTGTTGCAAACAGGATGCATGTTTAGGAGTATTTTTATTCTGTACAGGCTTCATTCTTTGCAATCTGTCAATTAAATTGAGATTGTGGAGTAACTACAAGGTTGTTGATCCATCCTCAGTTTTCTCCTGTCACAGCCATAGAATTACAAAACTGTTTTAATAAAGTCACCATTGGTCTCATGGTGAATTCCCTGAATGGTTTCCTTCCTCTCTGGCAACTGAGTTAAGAAGGACTGCTGTATCTTTGTAGCGACTGGGTGTATTGATACACAATCTCAAAAATGTCATTAAAAGCTTCACGATGCTCAAAGGGATATTCAATGTCTGTGGGATTATTTAAGTTACTCTTTAAAGATATACCATTATGGGGTATTCTGTGTAGGCCAGTGACCAAAAATCAAAATGTAATACATTTTAAATTCAGGCTGTAACACAACAAAATGTGGAAAAAGTGGGAATACTTTCAGATGGCACTGTACATCATTCATTATACATTTCTACCTTGATGCTTTATTCATTTGTATATTTTATTCTATCAAAAATAGAGCATGTGCCCAGCATGTGCTTAGAATGCTTCCATTCTCATGAGTTATTTTCTATGTGGTGAATTCCAATGCTAATTTCCTTAGCATTTTGGCATGTTTTTCTAGATTTAGGACATTGAGTTGAGTTTGAGTTTATTTTTACAGGGACAGTGCACATTAATCAACGTTTCAGTAAAAGTGCCGGTTTTAGCCAGCCGGCTAATTTTCAACCGCAGTCCCTGGGCAGGTTATTAAAAACAATTACAATATAGACAATAGCAACATAGAACAAGCAAGACATAGCAACATAGGACAAGCAAGACATAGCATACAGACAGAGCAACATAGGGCAAGCAAGACGTAGCATACAGACAGAGCAACATAGAACAAAAAGCAGCAAGACAAAATTCATAAAAGCAACAAAGTGTTTCCACACCTCACAAGCTACAGACAACAGACAACATGGAGAGCGGCAACACACAGCTAGGGACCATGTTCACAAATCTGATTGACCTTTAGCCATGTCTTCAAGCATTTTGTGAAAGTGTGATATGTGGTGCAGTTATGTGTGTCTGATGGCAGTGTATTCCAGACATGGGAAGCTCTCACAGAGAATGCAGATTTACTAAAGGTGCTTTTCCTTAGGGGAACTATACAGTCACCTCTCATGGCAGACCTTGTGGATCTGCTGCCATATGTCTGGGTTTTCTGTTTAACAAAAATATTGAGTGGAGGGGGAGCCAGGCCATTAAGGATCTTGAATACAAGACATGCGTCGGTGTATTGCACAAGATTTTCCCAACTCAAGAGCTCATGCTTTCTAAGGATGTGACAATGATGATGGCTATTGGGCTTCCTATCAAGCACTTTGAGAGCCTGTTTGTAGACAGACTGAATAGGTTTTAATGTTGTACAGCAAGCTTGGGCCCAACTAGTCAAGCAGTATGTTAAGTGGGGGAGTATCATAGATTTGAAGTACAGTTTTGCTACCTCTGTAGTCAAACAATTTCGTATAAATCGGAAATGAGCTAGGTTGAATTTGGTGAACATGAAACAACATTTCTAAAGCAAACATTATCCCTTAGGTCTAGCGCAGCAAATATTTCAACTGGTTAAGCATTTGTTGCAGAATTGTGATTAAAATATATTTTTTAATTGGGTTAGCCATCAGTGACAGAGTTGACAAGCGACTGATATTCAAAACAGACAGATATTTTTGCCTCTAATAATAGAAGTTCAGAATAAACATTTGTAAAATATGGAAAAGTATTACTTTCAAAATCCCCAATAAAAACATAACCATTCTATCAGATCTTTTAGCCCTCTGACGGAGTTAATATATTACAGAGTTGACAAAATAAACATTTTATTTTACATTAAAGTGGTATACACTGTAGCAATTTTGATTTTACTGTTGCTTTATGACTCAACAACGTAATTAAATGTAACATATATATATATATTTTTTAAAATATATATATTTTTTACCCCGTTTTCTCCCCAATTTCATGGTATCCAATTGTTTTAGTAGCTACTATCTTGTCTCATCGCTACAACTCCCGCACGGGCTCGGGAGAGACGAAGGTTGAAAGTCATGCGTCTCCGATACACCAACCAAGCCACACTACTTCTTAACACAGCCCGCATCCAACCCGGAAGCCAGCCGCACCAATGTGTCGGAGGAAACACTGTGCACCTGGCAACCTTGGTTAGCGCGCACTGTGCCCGGCCCGCCACAGGAGTCGCTGGTGCGCGATGAGACAAGGACATCCCTACCGGCCAACCCCTCCCTAACCCGGGCGACGCTAGGCCAATTGTGCGTCGCCCCCTTGGCGCGAACCCAGTCTCTGATGGCACAGCTGAAATGTAACATATTTTAACCAAAATTAATATTCTATTGTAATCTATAAGGATAATGGAGTTGACATTTTATGGTTGTGACCATGTTGATTACAATATATATATATACAGTGCCTTGCGAAAGTATTCGGCCCCCTTGAACTTTGCGACCTTTTGCCACATTTCAGGCTTCAAACATAAAGATATAAAACTGTATTTTTTTGTGAAGAATCAACAACAAGTGGGACACAATCATGAAGTGGAACGACATTTATTGGATATTTCAAACTTTTTTAACAAATCAAAAACTGAAAAATTGGGTGTGCAAAATTATTCAGCCCCCTTAAGTTAATACTTTGTAGTGCCACCTTTTGCAGCTGTAAGTCGCTTGGGGTATGTCTCTATCAGTTTTGCACATCGAGAGACTGACATTTTTTCCCATTCCTCCTTGCAAACAGCTCGAGCTCAGTGAGGTTGGATGGAGAGCATTTGTGAACAGCAGTTTTCAGTTCTTTCCACAGATTCTCGATTGGATTCAGGTCTGGACTTTGACTTGGCCATTCTAACACCTGGATATGTTTATTTTTGAACCATTCCATTGTAGATTTTGCTTTATGTTTTGGATCATTGTCTTGTTGGAAGACAAATCTCCGTCCCAGTCTCAGGTCTTTTGCAGACTCCATCAGGTTTTCTTCCAGAATGGTACTGTATTTGGCTCCATCCATCTTCCCATCAATTTTAACCATCTTCCCTGTCCCTGCTGAAGAAAAGCAGGCCCAAACCATGATGCTGCCACCACCATGTTTGACAGTGGGGATGGTGTGTTCAGGGTGATGAGCTGTGTTGCTTTTACGCCAAACATAACGTTTTGCATTGTTGCCAAAAAGTTCAATTTTGGTTTCATCTGACCAGAGCACCTTCTTCCACATGTTTGGTGTGTCTCCCAGGTGGCTTGTGGCAAACTTTAAATGACACTTTTTATGGATATCTTTAAGAAATGGCTTTCTTCTTGCCACTCTTCCATAAAGGCCAGATTTGTACAATATACGACTGATTGTTGTCCTATGGACAGAGTCTCCCACCTCAGCTGTAGATCTCTGCAGTTCATCCAGAGTGATCATGGGCCTCTTGGCTGCATCTCTGATCAGTCTTCTCCTTGTATGAGCTGAAAGTTTAGAGGGACGGCCAGGTCTTGGTAGATTTGCAGTGGTCTGATACTCCTTCCATTTCAATATTATCGCTTGCACAGTGCTCCTTGGGATGTTTAAAGCTTGGGAAATCTTTTTGTATCCAAATCCGGCTTTAAACTTCTTCACAACAGCATCTCGGACCTGCCTGGTGTGTTCCTTGTTCTTCATGATGCTCTCTGCGCTTTTAACGGACCTTTGAGACTATCACAGTGCAGGTGCATTTATACGGAGACTTGATTACACACAGGTGGATTGTATTTATCATCATTAGTCATTTAGGTCAACATTGGATCATTCAGAGATCCTCACTGAACTTCTGGAGAGAGTTTGCTGCACTGAAAGTAAAGGGGCTGAATAATTTTGCACGCCCAATTTTTCAGTTTTTGATTTGTTAAAAAAGTTTGAAATATCCAATAAATGTCGTTCCACTTCATGATTGTGTCCCACTTGTTGTTGATTCTTCACAAAAAAATACAGTTTTATATCTTTATGTTTGAAGCCTGAAATGTGGCAAAAGGTCGCAAAGTTCAAGGGGGCCGAATACTTTCGCAAGGCACTGTATTTCTAAATAATACGTTACAGATCATAAATTGTTTTCTGGCCTTATATATAATAAGGACATGAATAAGGGGTCCTTATGGTATAGCTGGCCCTGTTCATTCCTGATTCATTTAGGGTTTAAGACAAATCTGACGGAGTTGACCAATTCTCCGGACACATCTTTTAGGAACCACAGTTTGGAGAGAAGTATTATTTAAAGTCACGGAGGGCAACACACTACATACTGTAAGATACTTTTTCAGCTAATATCCATTATTGCCAGTTTTTTTATTTTAAAAACTTTTTTGGAGAGTTTGAAATTGGGATCTTTTGCTTTGGACAAGGGCATTTCCAGTCATAGAGCCAAAAGTATTTATTAATTTCAAGTATTTATAAAATTCCCAAAACAAATATTTTACTTATAAAATTACCCTAAATGTAAAGGTTTTTCTCAAATAATGCAACAACATAAATTGTTTCAACTATAGAAATAAGGTTTCCCTGCCGGAAAAGGATTTTCCTGGCTTTCAAGAATCCCTGAACTAATGTCCTGCTATTTGACACATTTTTCCATGAAGCTGAGAGAAAATGTTGCAGTTTTAAAGCAAATTTCCTGTAATAAACAATAGTAATTCATGGCTTATGATGTGTTCATTTGATTTCTGGGAGGCCAGAACTCTTTCTGGGAGGCCAGAACCCCCAAATGTAACGTTTGGAACCAGTTTGAAATTTGGTTTGAGAAATATGGATGAACGTCTAATTATGACGTAAGACTGTGAGAGCTTATGGACTTCCGACTCGCGTTAAGCGTACATAAATGGAACATAATTTCCTTTTTATGCACGTTTCTCTCTACGCGTATTCTGATGACCTCAAGCATGAGAATAGCATGGGAGTGGAGATCAAAGAAATGAAGGTGTGGTGAAGGGGTGTCTAGAGATACAGTACACTGTATTCAGACCTAGACTTAATTCCCTTCTAATTACACCTTTAATTGCTATAAAACGATGAATAAGGTCCAGCAATCTCTCGGTTCCAAGTGGAACCACATCTACTTTATTTTTGCCCAAGTGGAACAACATCTACTTTGTTTTTTCTGATAGAAATAACACCACTCTCCATGCACTGCAATTTACAAATGGATAAGCGCTATTGATAACTGCTAAGCAAATGAGTAAACTGTTTGGATAAGGGGATTGTAAATATGTAGTGCCTTCAGAATGTATGCATGCCACTTCACTTATTACACAATTTGTTGTTAGAGCCTAAATCATTTTCCTTCTCACCCGTCAGCCTGAATTAGAAATGGATCACAATACCCCATATAACGACAAAGTGAAAACAGGTGAAAGAAATGTTTACAAATGTATTGAAAATGAAATACAGAAGTATTAAGTCCCCTTTGCTATGGCACAAAACCCCATAATGAAAAAGTGAAAACATTTTTTTAGATGTTTTGCAAATTTATAGAAAATTAAATACAGAAATATGTCATTTACATAAGTATTCACACCCCTTTGCTATGACACTCCAAGTCTAAATGGAGCTCAGGTTCATCCAGTTTCCTTTGATCAGCCTTGGGGTGTCACCACAGCTTTACGGAAAGCCACTCCTGAGAAAAAGGCACATGACAGCACACCTAGAGCTTGCAAAAAAGGCACCTGAAAGAGGCAAATGATTCTGTGGTCGGATGAATCAAAAATGTAACTCTTTAGTCTGATTGCAAAGTCCTGTGTCTGGAGAAAACCAGGAACAGATCATCACACGTCTAACACCATCCCTACAGTGAAGCGTGGTGGTGGCAGCATCATGCTATGTGGATGCTTTTCAGCGACAGGGACTGGGAGACTGATAAGGATAACAGGAACAATGAATGGAGCCAAATAGAGGCAAATCATTGATGAGAACCTGCTTCAGAGTAAAATGACTTTAGACTGGGGCGAATATTTACATTCCAACAGGATAATGACCTAAAGCCTACAGACAATGCTGGAATGGCTTCAGAACAAGAATGTAAAAGTCCTTGAGTGGCCCAGCCTAAGCCCAGACTTGAATCCCAGTGAAGATCTGAGGAAAAACTTGAAGATTGCTGTTTACTGCCACTCCTCATCCAACAGAGCTTGAGAAAATCTGCAAGGAAGAATGGGAGAAAATCCTGAAATTCAGATGTGCAAAGCTGATCCAGACCCAAGACGACTCAAAGCTGTAAACTCCGCCAAAAGTACATCTACAAAGTACTAACTCAGGAGTGGGAATACTTATGTAAATTAGATATTTCATTTTCTATCCATTTGCAAAGATTTCTAAAACCCCCCAAATGTAATCAATTTTCAATGTAGGCTGTAACACAACAAAACTTGTAGTAAGTCAAGGGGTATGAATACTTTCTGAAGGCACTGTAAATGACAAGTGTTTTAGATCTATTTTACCTTATGATAGATCGCTGGAGACAAATGTGAAACCAGTCAGATGGCAGCAAACTGAAGTATATCAACATATAACCTTTTCCACAGTGAAGTTTATGAAATGCTGACATAACTTGGGATGACATTTGGAGACACAAGCTATGTGTCTGTACCTTGTTTCTGTAGCCAGGTGCAGATGACAGTATAGCGCCAAACCTACCGAAATGATTTATGATTTCTAGAACGTTTTAATTATATGCCCAGACTTTTCACTGTGTTTTTTAAAAAACAATTTGCATGATGTTAAATATTAGCCACGATCGGTAGCCACCATCAGTTATACCCACATACATTTATAACAGTCACTGATTTAAGTGTTAGTTTCCTTAAATGTTGCATCATTCCATTGCATCGTTATTTTACCTTTCTTTGCTCTGTCACGTGGTCATGTGGTTGATCCTGCTAGAAGTAGTGGATCATGTTAGGCTAACGTATTACAGGTTTGGGACATGTAGTCTATTTGAATCATTATGTAACGCAGGCCATACGTAGTAGTTTAAACGTGGAGCCTGGAGCACGGTTCACGACGACTGGACTGTTGTCATCACAGTTCCATGATTAGTGAGGATTACAGAGGTAGATTTATAGGACTGTTCACCCCTTATTGTACAATTTTATCACCCTCCAATATTTCATGGATTAAACTATTTAAAATGGCAGCATTCAGGATGAATCAAACCACTATATAATATATGTTGTGTGTAAAGGCTCTCCGAACCAGTTTTTTTGTGTTATTCATAACAACTTTAGTCAGAACACAGTATTTTTTAATCTACCAATTGGTGCTGGAAAGGAGAATATGTGTAAATTTACATGGCTTTCTTCATCTATCCCTAATATTCTGAACAGTTCTCTCCTTATACAGTATTCTAGTGAGTCTGCCAAGAAATGTCTAATTAAAGGTAAACCAAATTTAAAGGGATGGCTTTAGATAAATGTACTGAAAACCCTTTGAATCGGCCCTTTGTTGACAAAAAGAGATGCCTAATTAGATTTTTATAGATTTCTTTTAAGTCGTTCCTAAAGCTTCTCTGTGGAATCCTTTGTTCTCTTTTCATGTTATCGACATTCCATACCATTATTATCCATCTATAGAATATGTAAGCCAGGCACATTGTTCACCACATCATTCGGTTGCCTTGGTTGTTGTTTTGATGTCAACACTGCTTCCTGGTTCAGCTTTTATACTAAACTTATCAGGAAGCTGGAACATGCTTTGATATCAAGTCTCACTGTTGCCTATCAAGAATGTGTTCAGGTCTCATTGTTACATACAAATACCTATACTGTATTATCCATAATAGGCGAGCGGGACTGAATATACGGATTCTAGTTGTGACACACTGTAAAATTGCAAATGTCATATCCTTTCAGTTCATTACACAGTTCCTTAGAAACTAAAATAACTATTGCCCAAGCAAAAAATAAATCATGTGTTTTATGTTCATCATCCTTCAAGCTGATTTCTTCCTCCCTTTCTCTCCAGCTGTTTCCTCTCATTCCGGATAATACAAATCCTTCAAATTAAACCAGATCACTGCAAAAACGAACTGCAATTTTATATTGACGATGACTTCATCAGATTAGGTGCAATTGAAATGAGAAAGGAGAGACTACAGCGACACACATTGGCACCACAATCAGCTTCTCAAAGTCAACATACACATTTAAGCAGTGTACAAACTTAACATGATGAACAGGAATGACATTTAATCTTACGGGTGGCCAAAAATAACTCACTGAAAGCCACACCCCCAATAGACCACACCTCCTGAACGTAATTTAAAGATTATATTAACAAAGACCCAGAATGAAAGTGAATAAAACCCCAATTGATGGTGAAATTAACCCATGTTTGTGTAATCAAAAGGTATTGCCTATTGGGGGCCAGGCTTTCAGATAGTTATTTTTGGCCAACTGTGAGAGTAAATGCCATTCCTGTTCATGTTAAATTCATACACCGCATATTTTAATTAAGTACTCGAAATACCCCCAATTCATGTTGTTCAGTTCAAAAGAATACAAAATAAACATCGCTGACACCATTCAAACCAATGAGGGTTTGGAACTTTAAAGTCAATAATCTTATAATCATCTTTTTGCAGATAGAATCTTATAGTCCTAAACTCTCCATTTTAAGACTCTCTCAATCCAGTCGAAAGAAACAGTGGTAATGAGGATCATCCTCACTCTCTGAAGACTCACTCTCTGAAGTCCATTAGTGGCACCTCTCCCTCTCTCTAGTGATTGGGCAACAAAGATTCCTGAAGCATTTAGCATTTCCAGCCAATTGTGTCAAAAATAGGTTAATTACCAGAGGCTTTGATCAAAACAGTGTACATTAGTGGCTCCTGCTGGTCAAAATAATTGAAAACAAACCAATTATTATAGATGACGTCGCACACGCCATAGCGTGTCAATCAGGTGGTTGTTCGATAAAATGAACCTTTGGACGTCATTGTGCTTCTGATAAAGTGATACAAGTAACGACACACTGTTTCGAAGTAAAATGCTTTGTGACGCATGCCTCAGAGCTCCAGTATCTCACTACCTCTCTCTTTTCCCAGGCACAGTTCAACAGTCAATCCTATATTCCATGATCCAACGTAGCCACAATCATTCAAATCAAACCAGAAATGACTATTTTCATGGACTTCACTGGCCTTTGTTAGAGCTCTCTTTCTCTCTATTCCCCAGTGTTAAATCAACAATAACATGGTTATTGGGCCGGTGTCTATACGGGTCCACACTTCTGAGTGTTAAGGGCTCTATTCAATTTGAAACGTGGAACGTCAGCTTTACATCGTGATTGAAATTGAAAGGCAATGTTCCCGCTTTAGCGGTGACTGTATTCACGGTGAACGCTGCATATGTCGAATCAATCAGAAATTACCTTTACATTTATATCTCAGTATCTCTAACACTTCAGCTTTACAGATTGAATAGAGCCATAAATTAACACTGTGCTTAGTGTTCACACTGTTACACTTTGTCAGTGTTAGTGAATGAACACTTTCAGTGTTATGCAATAACACCGCATATAGTATTTTTTAACACATGGAAGTCTACAGTGACAAAATTGAGCTCAGGTGCATCCTGCGTCCATTAACGATCCTTGAGATGTTTCTGAAACTTGATTGGAGTCCACCTGTGGTAAATTCAATTGATTGGACATGATTTGGAAAGTCACACACCTGTCTATATATGGTCCCACAGTTGACAGTGCATGTCAGAGCAAAAATCAAGCCATGAGGACGAAGGAATGAAGCATGGGGGTGGCAGCATCATGCTGTGTGGATGTTTTTCAGCTGCAGGGACAGGGAGACTAGTCAGGATCGAGGGAAAGATGACCGGAGCAAAGTACAGAGAGATCCTTGATTAAGACCTGCTCCAGAGCGCTGAAGACCTCAGACTGGGGTGAAGGTTCACCTTCCAACAGGACAATGACCCTAAGCACACAGCCAAGACAATGCAGGAGTGGCTTCAGGACAAGTCTCCGAATGCTCTTGAGTGGCCCAGCCAGAGTCCGGACTTGAACTGGTTCAAACATCTCTGGAGAGGCCTGAAATTAGCTGTTTAGCGAATCTCTCCATCCAACCTGACAGAGCTTGAGAGGATCTGCGGAGAAGAATGGGATAAACTCCCCAAAAACAGGTGTGTCAAGCTTGTAGCGTCATACCCAAGAAGACTTGAGGCTGTAATCGCTGCTTAAGGTGCTTCAACAAAGTACTGAGCAAAGGGTCTGAATGAGTATGTAAATGTAATATGTCCTATTTTTTCTTTTTTTTAATGAATACAGTTGAAGTCAGAAGTTTATATACACATTTAAACTCAGTTTTTCACAATTCCTGACATTTAATCCTAGTAAAAATGTCCTGTCTTAGATCAGTTAGGATCACCACTTTATTTTAAGAATGTGAAATGTCAGAATAATAGTAAATAGAATGATTAATTTCAGCTTTTGTTTCTTCATCACATTCCCTGTGGGTCAGAAGTTCACATACGCTCAATTCGTATTTGATAGCATTGCCTTTAGATTGTTTAACTTGGGTCAAATGTTTTGGGTAGCCTTCCACAAGCTTCCCACAATAAGCTGGTGTAACGGAGTCAGGTTTGTAGGCCTCCTTGCTCGCACACGCTTTTTCAGTTCTGCCCACATATTTTCTATACGATTTAAGTCAGGGCTTTGTGATGGCCACCCCAATACCCTGATTTGTTCTCCTTAACTAATTTTGCCACAACTTTGGAATTATGCTTGGGGTCATTGTACATTTGGAAGACCCATTTGCAACCAAGCTTTAACTTCCTGACTGATGTCTTGAGATGCTTCAATATATCCAGATAATTTTCCTACCTCATCGCTATCTATTTTGTGAAGTGCACCAGTCCCTCCTGCAGCAAAGCACCCCCACAACATGATGCTGCCACCCCCATGCTTCACAGTTGGGATGGTGTTCTTCGGCTTGCAAGCCTTCCCCTTTTCCCTCCAAACATAACGATGGTCATTAAGGCCCAAACAGTTCTATTTCTGTTTCATCAGACCAGAGGACATTTCTCCAAAAAGTACAATCTTTGTCCCCATGTGCAGTTGCAAACCGTAGTCTTCCTTTTTTATGGCGGTTTTGGAGCAGTGGCTTCTTCTTTGCTGAGCTGCCTTTCAGGTTATGTCGATATAGGACCCGTTTTACTGTAGATATAGATACTTTTGTACCTGTTTCCTCCAGCATCTTCACAAGGTACTTTGCTGTTGTTCTGGGATTGATTTGCACTTTTCGGACCAAAGTACGATCATCTCTAAGAGACAGAACGCGTCTTCTTCCTATGCGGTATGACGGATGCGTGGTCCCATGGTGTTTATACTTGCGTACTATTGTTTGTACAGATGAACGTAGTACCTTCAGGCGTTTGGAAATTGCTCCCAGGGATGAACCAGACTTGTGGAGGTCTACAATAATTTTTCTGAGGTCTTGGCCGAGTTCTTTTGATTTTCTCATGATGTCAAGCAAAGAGGCACTGCGTTTGAAGGTAAGGCCTTGAAATACATCCACAGGTACACCTCCAATTGACTCAAATGATGCAAATTAGCAGAAGCTTCTTAAGCCATTACATGATTTTCTGGAATTTTCCAAGGCGCAGTCAACTCAGTGTATGTAAACTTCTGACCCACTGGAATTGTGATACAGTGAATAATAAGTGAAATAATCTGTCTGTAAACAATTGTTGGAAACATTACTTGTGTCCTGCACAAAGCAGATGTCCTATCAGACTTGGCAAAACTATAGTTTGTTAACAAGAAATTTGTGGAGTGGTTGAAAAAAATAGTTTTAATGACTCCAACCTAAGTGCATGTAAATTTCCAACTTTAACTGCATATATATATATATATATATATATATATATATATATATATATATTTATATATTTGAAAACATTTATAAAAACCTGTTTTTGCTTTGACGTTATGGGGTATTATGTGTAGATTGAGGAGGACAAAAAGCAATTTAATCCATTTTAGAATAAGGTTGTAACGTAACAAAATGTGGAAAAAGTCAAGGGGTCTGAATACTCTCCGAATGCACTGTACACACATGCCATTTACCACATGGAAGCTAAATATTATAGACTGAAACAGGTAGCCATTTTTCTTTTATTGCAGGCTTTATCTAAATATTCCTCAAACAGAAATACACAATGGACATTAAACTATTTCAGTTTCTCCTCATGGCTCAGCCACATAATGCCAGAGTATATCTGGTGTACTTTCTAGAATAAGAGCAAGCATATATCGTGGTAGAAAGGGCAGTAATTACATAGTTTTTCCTATTCTTTTTTGAAGATTTGGGAATGAGATTCACTATAGACTTATGCCAAGTGGATGGCAGTATACTGTACTCGAAACAAATGTTGAGCAAATAATGTAGGACGTCAATTCGTTTAGGGGATTTTAAAACTTCATTAGGCAGTTCATCAACGCCAAATGCGTTCCCATTTTTTGCAGAGTCAATCACCTTCTTAACTTCTGCCACAGACAGCTCCTCATTTACATATAGGTTACTTAAATAAGAGGGTTCTGACACTGTATTTTCCAGTTTAGTTCTCAAGGAACATAGGTCTTTATAAAACTCTTCCTCAAAATATGCCACATTTTCATTACCTAAGAACAAACTAACAAGCCCCTTCTCCCACTCCTTAAGTACCTGTATAATATCAGAGATCAGCCCCCTCCTGCTCTCCTTAGACTTCCATTGGAATTTTCTTATGTCGTTTTTGGTCCTAACTTGTTTGTTTGGCTCCAATTTCTTGTCTGTATCTCCTCAATGTGTAATAGCTGCCGTCTCTGGTATCTCCGTTTGAATAGACATCGTCTTTAATCAAATTCCTTCCTAAAACGTTCTCTTGTATTCCTATATTTACACTGTGAAAATAAATACTCAGCCTTGCGGCATGACAGACCCTAGGTCCGTTAACTCTTCATTCCAACAAGTCTCGTTCGGCGCGTAAACTTTCCTGGACTTGGGGGCGTGTATTCTTTATTTGATCATTTTCCCCCCCATTTCAGAATATATGAAATCACAAAATGTTTCATACCACACATCTAAATCAAATGTTGCTGCTTGGCAACTTTGCAGAGTTGTGATGAGTTCTACCAGAGCGCTACATGCCAATATCAGAACATAGAAAGTCATTTTGCACATTTATTTTCTTTACATCTAGGCCTATACATGGTACAGGTATGTAAGCGTTTGCCCCGAGTGATGCGTACTAATACCTGGTTGAGAAAATATCACAAATAAAAGATCAATCAAGTCAAACCATCCGCATTCTTCAACCGTCTGTGTAGGTTGTGACACCTTATATTCCTAACGACTTTCTAGACAGTCGTGGAGGGTAACTACATAGTCCACCACAGCTTTTCCTTTGCCAGATATGGATGTAAAGTTATCGCTTAATGGGAATTTCCTTCCATTAATGATACACATTCTAGAGTCATGAAGGAATTCTAATCGGGTTTCTCCAGGATGATTAACAAAGCCATCCAAAGTAACACGCGATGGAATATCATCAACATCATTGATATAGTCATCTAACCTCCCAATTCGACTGTTAAGATCCCCACATATGTAAATAGCATCTGCACTTGAATTATACAGATGACTATAGAAGGAGTATGCATCTCTACCCCTCGTGGACTGTTCAGGTAGCAAACAGCATGACGACACAACAAAACAATAATCGGACTCCCTATGTTCAAAGCAAAAAATCAATATCTCCTTCCATGGCTTTATCAATCATTTCAATTTTATATGCTTTCATCACATCAGACTTTACACAACCCCACTCCCCCAGAGCCCCTAGGGGCTTTCATATTAGTTTTTCTGTTGTGTCCACACCATATAGACCCTTCAATATCAATTGTTTTTTGCCAACGCAAGTGGTAGTGTTCTGTCCTCCCAGACTGTTGCCCTGGAGTAGGATTAGATAGGGTTAAATAGTTGAATGGGTGATGTTTTTTTGTGAGGGCTAATAGCTAGCAGGGTCATTTATTACCAGATGGTATTGTAGGTAGACCGTGACTGTCCTCACACTCCAGTGCAGCAGTTGGCGGTGAATGCACCTAAAATTTGGATGCGATCGACCGACACAATCTCAAAGAAGAAGAAGCAGAGAGAAGAAGCAGAGAGAAGAAGAAGCAGAGAGAAGAAGAAGCAGAGAGAGGGGCATGAAGCCTTGTTCAGAATCAGAAATGGATGCTACTCATGAGTGTAGTCAATTAGAGAGCGAGAGAGAAAGTCCACTCTCTAAACAGCTCGGAATGAAGAGGGTTTAAATCCACAGAGAATCACAGAGATCTGTCGATTGCCAACAGCTGAAGTACTGACTCTAAGTATGAAATATATTGCAAAGATATTATAATTTATTAAAAGTTTGCACAGTTGTCTCTGTTTTACAATAGTTCTTGTCACTAGGGAGTCTATATATTCTTTGCAGAATGTCTCAGAAACTACATGAACACAAGTCAAATAATTTCATTCCAATTTGATATTTGCACACCTGCCTCGAGTGAATGGTTAGATAAACTTAAGTTGCCATCTACAGTACACATGTCCAAGGATATTGCACCATAGGGAGAATGCTGTGTGTGTGTGTGTGTGTGTGTGTGTGTGTGTGTGTGTGTGTGTGTGTGTGTGTGTGTGTGTGTGTGTGTGTGTGTGTGTGTGTGAAATCTAGAGGGAAGCAAATACAGAACAACCTACAGCCTATACAGAACAAACTAACAAACAAATCCAAATAATTCCTGTCTATGTCATCAGACATGTCACTTTCTAAACAGAACAAAGAACCATGCTATATTTACACCAGCACGGCAGTGTCACAAATATTGATGACCCAAAGCAGAAATTAGCCTGGTTGTCAAAATAGAATACTGCAGACGCTAGTATCCCGCATAGCGATTCGGCATCAACAACTCCTCATCAAGTCAAAGAAATGTACAAGCACAAAGCTCTAAGCCATTAAATTGTGTCGGATGGGTCTAAATTTAAACTAAGCACATCTGTCGTGAGTCTCACTGTCATTGAAGTTTGATAAAAACATTGAGGTGTTTGAAATTCTTTACAGACTTAATTGGAATATAAGCATTTTTACAATACTTTAGTTTGACATGTGTTTTTGGATTCTGTAAGGCTTTTGTTATTGTTGGGACCATAGTTGGAATAATCTTGAGCGAATGCCTCATTCCTAATATTCTTCTGTGTATTGACTAGCATTTACTCATTCATCTTTTCTGTTTCCATTGACTCCTCTCTTGATTGGCCCAATCCAATGTTGAGCACAGACGTTTGTATGAAACAGTTATGGATTTCTAACACCAAATCCTTTCTCCCTTTCCTTGGCCCACACTTCATCTGCAGAACATTTGACTGCAAAGCTCACAACAACACAGCGCACCATCGAATAAGATAACATTGTCACGAACGTTGTTGTAAGAATCGGACCAAAATGCAGCGTGGGTTTGGGTTGATCATCTTTAGTTAACGTGAACCGGGCAAAAAAACAATAAAGAAGGAAAGGAACGTGAAGCTCAAGGCAAAACTATACACAAACAAGATCCCACAACAACCCAGTGGGGAAAAGGCTGCCTAAATATGATCCCCAATCAGAGACCACGATAGACAGCTGCCTCTGATTGGGAACCGTACCAGGCCAACATAGAAATACAAAAACTAGAGCACCCACCCTAGTCACACCCCGACCTAACCAAATTAGAGAATAAAAGGCTCTCTAAGGTCAGGGCGTGACAAACATAAACAACACTCAAAAGACAGCGGCGATTGACCAGGTGTTCGACGGCGGCACATCCTCTCCCTGTCACATTCGTTAACTCTCAGGCCGCTCTGACATTTCCATTTGCACACTTCAATTGACAAAATAAAATATCCCTGTTCTACTCTCATACCCGTAGCTCGGTGCAGGGTAATCACTTCTTCTCCATAGCAACATCACTCCTCTCCTCCTCTCCCATCCCTCCATCCCTCAGCAGGTTGGCTCATGATTGACTATGAGACATAAACTAAAGCCCCCTCCGTTGGATAGGGAGGGAGGAATACATACCACAGAGCTCAGCAGCATCTTTCTCCTTCTGGGGGTCACTTCCACAAATCACCTCTGGAAGGACAAACTTTAAACTTCTCATTCCTCATTACTCTCGGTCTCTCTCTTCCTCTCATTCTACCTCTCTCTCTCTCTCTCCCCGTTTCTTCCCCCTCTCTCTCCCTCCTTCTCTCGCTCTCATTCTCACTCCATTTCTTCTCGCTCTTCTCCTGCTTACAGTTCATGCCTAAACAGCTCTGTGTCAGGCATCGTCTGAGAATCATTTCCCCATCAATTGATTGACTTGGCTGCATGTATTCTCCCCGAGTCTCAGCCATTTAATTTAGATGCTATGTTTGACTCATCGGCATTGGGGGGTCAAACGGGTGCTTTAAAGGAGAGACCGAACGGAGGTAAATTATACAAATTAACTGTCAGGCAAGATGGGGGGCGATGGGGGAAGATGATAAACCTGTGTAGCTCTATGAACCTCTGTGACCCTCCTCCTTCCTTAATGATGCATCTCCCAAGCCAAGCAGAGGAATCAGCTGATTGTGGGAGCAGATCTGTGTCTCGCTAAATTCACTGCTAAATTCACTGCCTCCTAGTCGTACTATAGGGAAACAGGCTGAGATTTTACCAATCTGATGACGCCTTGCTTTGATGGCAGTTAATCAATCAAAATATTGTTTTGGACGAGTGGAAGGAAGAGAGGAAGTAGTTTTTTTCATGAGCTTTTCCCTAATAGAATAACACAGACCAGGGCTTATATCACAAGGGACTAATCAGAACAAGGCGATTGAGCCTTTTGTAAATGTAGTTGAACTCCTGAGCATGTTTGCTTTTAGGTAGTGTCTTTTTCATGAAATAACTATGAAGTCCCTTCAGTAAGAACATGTACTGAAATGGTACTTACAATGAAGTCAGATGCTCCTCTACCTATTATAAACATTCCCTCTGCCATTTAACGACAACAACAAGGACATGTAGTACAGAAGCATAGTCCTACGTTTTCAAGCCAAAACGAAGAAGTACGGTAGAAGGCAATGCTACAAGGCCTCACTGACATGATGAGAGAATTAGCTCAGCCATCTGACAGAGAGAGCGAGAGAGCAAGAGAGCGAGAGAGCGAGAGAGCGAGAGAGAGAGAGAGAGCGCGAGAGAGAGAGGGAGAGAGCGAGAGAGCGAGAGAGCGCAAGAGAGAGAGAGAGCGAGAGAGCGAGAGAGAGAGAGAGAGAGCGAGAGAGAGAGCGAGAGAGAGAGAGCGAGAGAGAGAGAGCGAGAGAGAGAGAGCGAGAGAGAGAGAGAGGCCCGGGCTGGGCCTGGGAGAAAACAGATGGACAGACGAATGGTGGTCAGGTGTCACCCACACTGACTTCTCTCCTCTCTAGCTGACTGATGATGCCTGCCATGTTTGGCAGGTCATTCACACAGATGGTCTTTACCTGGCTGCTGCCTCCTGGTCAGATGTGGGATGCTGTGCAGGGCCTGACACACCAGCAACTCGAGTTGAGCATCTTCAGGAACCGGGAGCTCGAGCAGATGAGGCCTTCGACTTGGATTAGCGTTGGGGCCATTCTCAGCGACTACAAATCGTTGGCGTTCGGTGTACGAGTCGATGACCACATGGCTTTGACAGTAAAAATTGTTAAAATAGCTCATGAATGAAATGCATTGCATTGCACATTTTTTTATGTGATTTATTTTTTCTGAAACAGTTGGTTATAGAGTATGTAAATAAAAGAGTTATTTAGTTAGCAATCTATCACAACCCAACTAACTTTCTTGGACAACAAACAGCCATGACAAAAAGGAGTGCATCTCAGACACAATTATTCTCCTCTCACCCTCTCCCTCCTAAGTGAAAATAAAGGACTGCATGGCATTATCCCCTCTATAATAGAAGTCTCATTCCAATGATGTAACAACACAGAGGGAGTGTTCTTTGTGTTGGCTGATTTAAACTCTTTGGTATGCAACAAATACAGTAAACAGAGGATAGACTTGGCTTAGTTCTATTGATTTTGGCAGGGGATTCTGGTTTATGGTTCTGATTCTAGGTCTCTGGCTGGGTGTCTCTTTGTGTGTCTCTACAGCAGAGGCCAGAGAGCTCTGGACACTTATAAAACAAACAGGGAATATGCTGATATTCTGAACAGAGCGGTCCTAATGCCCCAATTAGGGTTGCACGTGTAGCTACTCACAGACAGAATGGCTTTCCCCACAGATAACCATGACCAAAGGAGTACATGAGAATAGTACAGTTGGCCAACTGTACCACTGTAACACACACACATGCAGTACAATATTTGAATGACTCAAGTGAATGCTCTGCACATACTTACTGTACTGTAAGCTGCTCTGCACATACTTACTGTACTGTAAGCTGCTCTGCACATACTTACTGTACTGTAAGCTGCTCTGCACATACTTACTGTACTGTAAGCTGCTCTGCACATACTTACTGTACTGTAAGCTGCTCTGCACATACTTACTGTACTGTAAGCTGCTCTGCACATACTTACTGTACTGTAAGCTGCTCTGCACATACTTACTGTACTGTAAGCTGCTCTGCACATACTTACTGTACTGTAAAGCTGCTCTGCCCATACTTACTGTACTGTAAAGCTGCTCTGCACATACTTACTGTACTGTAAGCTGCTCTGCACATACTTACTGTACTGTAAGCTGCTCTGCACATACTTACTGTACTGTAAGCTGCTCTGCACATACTTACTGTACTGTAAGCTGCTCTGCACATACTTACTGTACTGTAAGCTGCTCTGCACATACTTACTGTACTGTAAGCTGCTCTGCTGCACATACCTACTGTACTGTAAGCTGCTCTGCACATACTTACTGTACTGTAAGCTGCTCTGCACATACTTACTGTACTGTAAGCTGCTCTGCACATACTTACTGTACTGTAAGCTGCTCTGCACATACTTACTGTACTGTAAGCTGCTCTGCACATACTTACTGTACTGTAAGCTGCTCTGCACATACTTACTGTACTGTAAGCTGCTCTGCACATACTTACTGTACTGTAAGCTGCTCTGCACATACTTACTGTACTGTAAGCTGCTCTGCACATACTTACTGTACTGTAAGCTGCTCTGCACATACTTACTGTACTGTAAGCTCGTAATAAGGCTAAACCTTCTAGAGTGGAAAATAAAACACTATCAATGCTCTACTTTTAAAATCCTGCCGTACAGTTCAGCGAACCGAGAGAACCGGGAGAGAACCGGGAGAGAACCGGAAGAGAACCGCAAACAGATTTCACAAGAGAGGGCTCTTATGAAATCATCACGTGGACTTGCGTACGTATCCCTTAAAAACACACAGCTACTGTGGCTAACCCTTGGGCTGCTTTCACGAGCCTGTCTACCGAATGGGTAACGCTGCAAGATCACAGACAAAGAGAGTTGCCTAATTAGACCCGAATCTCCTTGATTTGCCAACGACGCTTAAAGGGAGAGGTTTGTTTATCGGTTGTTTTTCCTGAATCTCTGTGATCTAGGTCCAGTCCTACAGAGCTCTGAGCATATGAGTGAAAGCCACTCTAGACCGAAGGCGACAGTTGCAGAATAAGGATAAGGATGACCCCCTTCGAGCTCGAGAACATTGTGCTGCTCATGCTGTTCTTATTATTATTCTCAACAAAGTTATTATGGCCCAAGAAGAAGTAAAGAAGAGGGGAAAACAGCTTGAAGAGAACTTTAAGTTCATTACATCATGGGAGAGGAAACGCTAACGAGCTGAGGGAGAATGAAAGGGTAGACATGCCGATAGTTGAAAAGGACCTTTAAATTGTACAAAGTATTAGTTCCATTGTCAAGACATCTTCCTAATAAATAGCCAGACTACACAAAAATGGACATCTTGAGAAAGCGTTTTCCCACAAGGCACTGACGTCATTTCAACGCCATGCTTCAATTTACATTTGATTGAGTTGTCAACGAACGGGAATTCAACATCAAATCAACAGGAATTTGAAGCGTGTCATTGGATTTAGGTTTTTGTATTTCCAATCAGATTTCCACGTTGACTTTTAAATGTTTCATAACGTGGTTAACGACAATGATTTAACCATTTTGTGGGTTGGTTCTCTGTTTGACACGACACACAAGGAGAGAAAAAACAAGGAGGGGGGGGGGACGTATCAAAATCCCAAAACGGTATGGTTCTGTCAACTGATGGAATTCAATAGGACTCATCAACCTTTGTCTAGCAGACTAGACAATCTGAGGTATAGAGGAATGGTAGTAGTTAAACACTCCAGGAATCAACAGTGCAATAATCGTATTTGCAGAATGTTCACAATGAGTACATGTGACGTTACACAGGATTTACATCCCATGGTATTGACACATTGATACAGTCTCAAAGATTTACGAAAGCACCTGTAGAAAATAAAGTAAAAAGTACATTGACGAATCCAGTATCAACTAAACCAGTGGTAACCATAACAACAACTATTTTCACCACCTCAAATGAGCCTTAAATGAACCCAAACATGCAATTCAGAAAGTATTGTCGGGAAATCTTGACACAATTCAGAATGATTCAAAGTTCTGTTTAGCGCAGTCACCACAGAACAGCTTGAATTCATTAATTATATGCAAAACCATAAATACAAGATCCCTGTTTTTGTCTTTGTCAGTCGTACGCTGAGAAAAACCAAGGGAATAATTGGAAAGCCTACGTTGGAAAGGCTGTTTATTATGAACATAGATGTGACGCACGGCACATGGATAATAATGGATGTAGAGGATCAAACTCTGTCACAGTGTGTGTAACGGAGACAAGGAAGTGCTGTAAGCTAACGACACAGTTAGCTCGAAATGCCGCCAATAGTGCTATGGAATTGGATCAAGCGGGCGGTCATATGATAGTAAGGCAGAGGGCCCCGGGTTCAAGCCGTGGTGCTGACAGTTTACCTTGAGTTGTACTCAGAGAGGGAGGAAGCTAATACTGCTAAACTACCACACTGGTGTCGGTTTTATGTGCAGAGCAGTTTAAATCAACTGAAGTCGTTTAATCAACATGCAGATATAAAGCCAGTCGTTTGACTGGCAATATTGTGTATAGACCACATGTGTTCCATTAGCAACAGGCGTGAGAAGTATAAACACAAGCCAATATGTGGTAGTGCTGTCCAAACAACCGTAGGTTATTCTGGCTCAGGCAAATAAAATGACTGGATCTATGATACATAATACACTGAATAAGTCATTATTTACTTGACTGTCCTTTACTCCTAGTGACTGAAGGTGCTGTCCGACAGTTGTGGTCCATCAGAGACATTTGCAGAGGGCTGTTAAATTCAGGCAGCACCTCAAGGCGCAACATTTCCTCATGTTTGCAGAGTACATCATCATTCAAGCTGCCTGCCACATAAACAAACCACCTCAATGTGACCTTTTCAACTGCAGATCCCCTTTGCCTTTTAAATTTCCACCCTTTCATCGCCTCCATCCCTTCAACAGCCCATCTGTTGTTCTACGAAGGGTGTTCATTTCACCTCTCCTCCTCCGCTCCATCCAATTGTTCTCTTCTGTTTTTCTCCAGGCCCCCCGCTGCTACTGTTCATCAAACTGAGAAAGAACTATCTTCTGTCTCTCGCTTATCTTCCCCTCACCACTCTTCATCATATTACACCCAGCCTTTCATCCATCTTCCTCTTTTCCTCTGCCCATCCTCCCCCTTCCACCCCCATGATGAGGGCGCCTTGCAGAAGCCGTCTTTATCCTGGACAGTGCTGGTGTCAGGGCATGTTTCCCTTCTCTTGAAACAGGCTACAAGTCCTAGCAGGAGATAGAATGGGAAATAGAGGGTGTGCTCCGGCCTTGAGTAATAACTCTAGAGAGAGAGAGAGAGAGAGAGAGAGATACTGTGGTGGGTATTCATGGATGCCAAAAGGGAAGCTGGGCTTCCCCAAATATTTAACCAATCAAAAAAATTACTGTTAGAAAATAATGTCTCTTTCGTCTCTATGTGTTTTCATAATTTTCCGTCTATTTGCAAGTGGCTGAATCTCACAGGAGAAATCCTCTGAACGAGGGAAATAGCACCCCTCTGTCTAAGTATGTGAGCCCATGCATCTGATGCTGTCTGGAACAAAAGAGTATGGCATATTGTCACCGTAGCATTTGATTGATTGATGCCAGCAAGCGTTTGTCCCCCCTTGATAACATTTTTTGAAAGTAATTAGCCAATCAGCGTTGACCTGAGCTCAACTGTGGCTTGTCCTGGCGCAGCAAAACGGTCCGCAAGGGAGGCCAGTTTAGATTTGGCTTCACACCAATCAAATCACATTCTAAGCAAAACGTCATCATTGTTTTTGGTCAGATTGTGTTGATGTCCAGCAGTAGATAGCTTGCTAAATCAGCCCTTTCCTAAGCCATGGATGGAGATGGGGATTTGGACTTGTGGTTTTGACTTAATTCTCTATACAGGCCAATGATTATGAAGGCGATTCTGATCTAACCATAAACTCACATATTGTGCCACTGGCCTGAGACAATTGAAGTTCAATATGTAGCTTAGATGTAGCCTGGTAGGATCACATTAACTAGCTAGCTAACTTAGCTGGTTCATTGTTGCCTTATGTGAGGAAGTTAGGCTAGCAAGCATTTTAGCTAGGTAGCCTATGACAAACAAAAACAGAGCCATATACTGTTTTGCCAACACGAACAATGCTTTCAGTGTATTAAATTAAGCATACAGTATATAGCCTTGTTGATTCGATGATGTTCAAAGGTTGACGTTGAAATGGCGCAGGTAGCGGAGGCGGCGCTCCTGTTGTCTTTGCGCTGACTTGCTGTTCTAAATCAGTAGTTGTTTAGTAAAATGTTGAAAACATTACCTTGCTCGACAATGCTGCAGGTCCTATAACTGCTTGGTACATGCAATAGATTTAAAATCGGACAGACGTTGCTCAATGGTTTTTGATGAGACAAACGTAAGTGCAGTTGAATTTATTCCTCCACCGCGTGACTTGTCTTTTTGTTGTACTGTATATCACATCGTAGGTTGCAATATGGATTTTCTTTTACTGGCTCGGCTTCCTCTGTTATATTACCCACACACCACTACTGGAGAGATATAGACAGAGAGAGAGAGAGATCGTGAAAGAGAGTGCCGCAGCCGACCATTGCAGCTTTCAGCTGTTTTTTCTCCCTGGTGATTTCTTAGCCCCTAACCTGACTGTCCTGTATTTCTTTGTTCACCTCTTTGAAATCAAAAGCTGAAGGAGGAGTGCAGACTGCCAGACCCCCCCAAAAAAAAAAAAAAAAAAAAAAAGCATATCCAAGGTTCTGATAGAGGCCAACGGAGTGCACAGAGACACCGCGGTCTTGTGACGTGTATCGAAAATAGGCCAGGCCAAATTGGCACTGAACCCTCTGCTCTGTACCAAAATACTGTGTGGTGGGGCATACTGGTGCAATGTGGTCTCCATTCGTCACCCAGCTATACTGTAGGATTCTGCGTTCTGCATATCCGTGAGTTTTTAATAATCCGCCCAGTAATTGTAAAGTGCCTTTGAATCCCCGTATGAATGAAAGACTGTGTATAAAACGCAGTGCCCTAAATAAATTGAATCCATCAGGTGTGTGAGATTAGCCCCCCCTCTCTGGCTGAAAGAGGGAGTTGTATGAGTTTATGCTCCGGTTCGTGCTAAGCAATCATTTGTATGCGGAATCACAGAGGGGCCAAGAAAGACTTTCACTCAAAGGATAGCCATTCTCACTTACATTTGGCCCCTCTGATTCAAACACATGCGTTGGATTTATTACAACATTTCATTTCAAATGACGAGGCAGCAGCTTGCCTAGACTCGCCTTTTAATAAGTCTAAAAGCGACATACGCTCGTACGGACAAGGATACTGTAATAGTAATCATATTTGCAAATGCGATAAGCACCTCCGAAGAGCCCCGTGAATGTGTGGCTGGACCACTATCAACCGAATGAGGTTACCGACACAGCTCGCTGGAGCAACCGCACGGCACATGCTCAGACGAGGCAGTAACTCAAGAGTGCCAGACAGGATGAGAATCTGAAGAAACGCATCATCGCTGTCACAATCTGTACGATGTCTTGTTAAGCACATCATCGCTGTCACAATCTGTACGATGTCTTGTTAAGCACATCATCGTTGTCACAATCTGTATGATGTCTTGTAAAGCACATCATCGTTGAATAATCACCATCTATCTGTATGATGTCTTGTTATTCATAATTTTTTTCTATAACTTTTTATAGAAAAAAGACGGTATTTTTTTTTCTTTATAGTACCAACAAATAAGAGTGTGTTTGTATTGCCATGGAACATTACAGACCTTTGTGTCCAAAACTTTCTGTCTGCACAAACACTGAACAAACACAGAGAGAGAGAGAGGAGAGAGGGGAGAGCACACGAGAGAGAGGGGAGAGGGGAGAGCACAAGAGAGAGAGAGAGGAGAGAGATAGAGAGGGGAGAGGGGAGAGCACGAGAGAGAGAGAGAGGAGAGAGATAGAGAGGGGAGAGGGGAGAGCACGCGAGAGAGAGAGGAGGGAGATAGAGAGGGGAGAGCACGCGAGAGAGAGAGGAGAGAGATAGAGAGGGGAGAGCACGCGAGAGAGAGAGGAGAGAGATAGAGAGGGGAGAGGGGAGAGCACGAGAGAGAGAGAGGAGAGAGATAGAGAGGGGAGAGGGGAGAGCACGAGAGAGAGAGCGGAGAGAGGCAGAGAGAGAGGGGAGAGAGGAGAGAGACAGAGAGAGGGGAGAGGGAGAGCACGCGAGAGAGAGAGGAGAGAGATAGAGAGGGGAGAGGGGAGAGCACGCAAGAGAGAGAGGAGAGAGATAGAGAGGGGAGAGGGGAGAGCACAAGAGAGAGAGCGGAGAGAGGCAGAGAGAGAGGGGAGAGAGGAGAGAGACAGAGAGAGGGGAGAGAGAGGGGAGAGCATGAGAGAGAGAGTGGAGAGAGACAGAGAGAACGAGAGAGAGAGGAGAGAGACAGAGAGAGAGAGGGGGAGAGAGAGGGGGAGCACGAAAGAGAGAGGAGAGAGAGAGAGAGGAGAGAGAGGGGAGAGGGGAGAGCACGAGAGAGAGAGAGAGAGAGAGAGAGAGGAGAGAGATGAAGAGAGAGAGAGGGGAGAGCACGAGAGAGAGGAGAGAGAGAGATAGAGGAGAGATGGAGAGAGAGGAGAGAGAGAGAAAGAGAGGAGAGAGAGAGAAAGAGGAGAGAGAGAGAGAGACTGGAAGAGAAGAAGGGAAATTAGGAGCTCTACACAGGCCGCATTTTTATACACTGCCTCCATGTCCCAAGAGACTCAGCCCGGTCTGAGTGCTGTCTTTGTTTAGGTGTAATTATGGGTAATGTAGGATGACAGGGGCACACAACCGCAAAACAGCCACCATTACATCGCTCAGCGAGTACATCAGATCACCCTGCCCCTGACAAATACAACACACAGGTGCCCGCAACGTGAGTTTGTGCAAACACACACACACACACACACACACACACACACACACACACACACACACACACACACACACACACACACACACACACACACACACACACACACACACACACACACACACACACACACACAATCTACCCCCCTGCATGTGTATATGTTAGTCCTAAATAATGTGCACACACAACAGGTAACAGAGCTGTAGATGACCTCCTGCTCTGTTCACATTAAACAGTAAGATACTTCAGTCATCAATACTGTTGGTACAAAAACAGTTGGCTGGTATGCCCTCCCCCGTCTGAGCGGTCGGATGTGAATGTCCCCACTCGCTACTACAATTATGCTGACTGTGATTTGGGTTCTGCCCCTCCACAGGATATCCCGTAAGAGCAATGCTGATGCTTCTCCTTTCAGGGTTTTTACTTCCTCTTCACCAACACACGTTAAGCACACACCCTATTGGTCACGTAACATTCATTTTGACTGGGAGTGGGTGGACTGGGTGGAATGGAATGGGTGGGATGGTACTTGTGTTACTCTGAGTGAATTGTGGTTCACGTTCACCTATACTTGTTACCGTCCACAATAACAGTCCTCCGACATGTGTGTCTTCCTTCTTTGGACAACGATAACACTGACCTGAGTGGGTGGGTGCGGTGTTCATTCCCGCCTTTCCAAGTACTGTGATTGGTTGGGAATGGTAGGGCTGCGATGGGTGAGGGATAACTAAGGTAGGGCTGAACAGCCAAACTAACGGGACTCAACGGAAACTGAAGGGACCGCGAGGGAAATACAGTGCCTTGCGAAAGTATTCGGCCCCCTTGAACTTTGCGACCTTTTGCCACATTTCAGGCTTCAAACATAAAGATATAAAACTGTATTTTTTTGTGAAGAATCAACAACAAGTGGGACACAATCATGAAGTGGAACGACATTTATTAGATATTTCAAACTTTTTTAACAAATCAAAAACTGAAAAATTGGGCGTGCAAAATTATTCAGCCCCCTTAAGTTAATACTTTGTAGCGCCACCTTTTGCTGCGATTACAGCTGTAAGTCACTTGGGGTATGTCTCTATCAGTTTTGCACATCGAGAGACTGAATTTTTTTCCCATTCCTCCTTGCAAAACAGCTTGAGCTCAGTGAGGTTGGATGGAGAGCATTTGTGAACAGCAGTTTTCAGTTCTTTCCACAGATTCTCGATTAGATTCATGTCTGGACTTTGACTTGGCCATTCTAACACCTGGATATGTTTATTTTTGAACCATTCCAATGTAGATTTTGCTTTATGTTTTGGATCATTGTCTTGTTGGAAGACAAATCTCCATCCCAGTCTCAGGTCTTTTGCAGACTCCATCAGGTTTTCTTCCAGAATGGTCCTGTATTTGGCTCCATCCAACTTCCCATCAATTTTAACCATCTTCCCTGTCCCTGCTGAAGAAAAGCAGGCCCAAACCATGATGCTGCCACCACCATGTTTGACAGTGGGGATGGTGTGTTCAGGGTGATGAGCTGTGTTGCTTTTACGCCAAACATAACGTTTTGCATTGTTGCCAAAAAGTTCAATTTTGGTTTCATCTGACCAGAGCACCTTCTTCCACATGTTTGGTGTGTCTCCCAGGTGGCTTGTGGCAAACTTTAAACAACACTTTTTATGGATATCTTTAAGAAATGGCTTTCTTCTTGCCACTCTTCCATAAAGGCCAGATTTGTGCAATATACGACTGATTGTTGTCCTATGGACAGAGTCTCCCACCTCAGCTGTAGATCTCTGCAGTTCATCCAGAGTGATCATGGGCCTCTTGGCTGCATCTCTGATCAGTCTTCTCCTTGTATGAGCTGAAAGTTTAGAGGGACGGCCAGGTCTTGGTAGATTTGCAGTGGTCTGATACTCCTTCCCTTTCAATATTATCGCTTGCACAGTGCTCCTTGGGATGTTTAAAGCTTGGGAAATCTTTTTGTATCCAAATCCGGCTTTAAACTTCTTCACAACAGTATCTCGGACCTGCCTGGTGTGTTCCTTATTCTTCATGATGCTCTCTGCGCTTTTAATGGACCTCTGAGACTATCACAGTGCAGGTGCATTTATACGGAGACGTGATTACACACAGGTGGATTGTATTTATCATCATTAGTCATTTAGGTCAACATTGGATCATTCAGAGATCCTCACTGAACTTCTGGAGAGTTTGCTGCACTGAAAGTAAAGGGGCTGAATAATTTTGCACGCCCAATTTTTCAGTTTTTGATTTGTTAAAAAAGTTTGAAATATCCAATAAATGTCGTTCCACTTCATGATTGTGTCCCACTTGTTGTTGATTCTTCACAAAAAAATACAGTTTTATATCTTTATGTTTGAAGCCTGAAATGTGGCAAAAGGTCGCAAAGTTCAAGGGGGCTGAATACTTTCGCAAGGCACTGTATAGGCAGAGAGGAGGAGAGCAGGATGGCCCTTTTTTTGTTTGTTTACAGTTAGACCCCCCTCATTCTTATCAGTCTGACCCGGCGTGGGCATTCATATCCTGCTATGAGAGACCGTTTTAGCCCATGTTGATGCATTAAAGCAAACCAAAAATACGTAATCAGAGCTAATGAATGCATGCTCATGCCTTTCCTATGTGCTTTACAGAGGCACAGTACTCTATGGTGCAGCTACTGTAAAGTCTCTGCACTTGACTCCTGTATTTGACTGTCAACACTTTATTTCCCCCATGTTGATAGATTTCCCCTAGCCTGCACTATCCCTCTCCTGGCTTTGCACTGTGTGGCCGACCAGCAAAACGACCTGGTGATATATAGTACCAGGCCACATTGGGAGATGAACCTGTACTGTGGGACCCTTACAGTATATGCCCTGCTGTACTGTATGGAATAATGACAAACTTCCATTCCCCATCCCCCACGTACTCCCACTCTCTGCCACTGGATCCCCTCTGTAGCACTCGCCCACTCCTCTCCATTCCACCCTCCATCCCCTCTCCACTACTCCCTTCCCCCCTCTCCCTAACGCTTGGTAACACACCTGTGGGTGACTGTGCACCCTACTAGCTTGTCTCCTGTCCTTACAGAACAAGGACACACCCAGCAGTGGAGCAACGCAGTTATTATTCAGTGGTAATGAGAATAATTCTACCGGAGGGGTGAAGAAGGGAAGAAAGAAGAAAATAATATCAAGTATAGATAGCTGGTAAGAAAGAGAGGAAGAGGGAGAGAGAGAGAGGGAGCGGAGAGAGAGAGAGGAGAGAGGGGGGGAGAGTGGGAGAGAGAGAGAGAGAGAGAGAGAGAGAGAGAGAGAGAGAGAGAGAAAGGGAGCGGAGAGAGAGAGAGAGAGAGAGAAAGGGAGCAGAGAGAGAGAGGAAAGAGGGGGAGAGCAGGAGAGAGAGAGAGAGAGAGAGAGAGGGGGGAGGGAGGAGAGGGGGAGAGCAGGAGAGAGAGAGAGGGAGCGGAGAGAGAGGAGAGAGAGAGAGAGAGAGAGGCATCGACTATGCCTCATCTCCGAGGAACACCATAGGCATAAAAGGTATGCATGTACAGTATACCTTTTATTTAACACCTCTCCAGTGCGGTGGTGTGTGTGTGGAAGTGTGTGTGTGTGTGTGTGTGTGTGTGTGTGTGTGTGTGTGTGTGTGGAAGTGTTCTTGTCATGCAGATCTGTATAATTACTTAAAGAGTGCTTACAGGTCGCATAGAGCTGTATCCCTGAGAGAGAATCCTCTCTTCCTGCCTCTATCCAACATTAGCATTAGAAAATAACACATTATGCAATTTTATGCTTCATTATCAGTACCTGAGGGATATTTTGGTGGAAGAAATGTCTGGGCTGGCGAAACAGAATCCCCCCCCCATCTCCTCATCCTCCCTTCCACCCCTCTCCCACCCCCCATCCTGTCTGGAGAGTAGATGAGTTTCTTGAGAGAGACACCTGAATTGTCGCTGTCCACACTCCATTGCTGATTGCTCTGTGATTTTACGATTATTAGCAGATATGGGGCCTTTCGGTGGAGTGCAGGCTCATTCGCCAGGAAATCATTTCTCAGCTGTCCCACAAATCACAGGCACGGGCTCTGTGGCTCTGAGATCCTTCCCAGGCATATGGATCCTCTCACTGATTCTAGTTACCAGGAGGGATGGAGACACACACACACACACATGCACACAGACACACACACAGACCACATCCCTCCCACAACACAATAACCCATAACATACAGCCTCAAGAAATTGGCATGTTATTTAATTATTGAACAGTGGTTTAAACCGCTCAAAGTACAATTTTTTTCATGAGCTGATCCTCTATGCCAATTTGAATGAATTGCATGCGTTCAGAGGGGGAGGGAGACAGTTCAGTTCGACAGGCCTATATTGAATATAACCCTGGTACAAGCATGCATTAGTTATCCAGGGTATATGCATTTTCCATGAGCAATTTAAATGATGCATACACTTGTCTAGGCATTCCATCTATACAATGTGCGTGTCTTCTTATTCTCTGCCAAAGAGACAGAGAGAGAGAGAGAGAGAGAGAGAGAGGGAGGGAGAGGGAGGGAGAGAGAGAGAATAATCAACAGCTTCACACACAGCCAGCTCATGTAGCTACAGTCCTTTGACAGTCCTTCAGCATTCACATACAATAGGCTTCATGTTGGAAAAAGTACCCAATTGTCATACTTGAGTAAAAGTAAAGATACATTAATGGAAAATGTCTCAAGTAAGAGTGAAAGTCACCCAGTAAAATACTACTAGAGTAAAAATCTAAAAGTATTTGGTTTTAAATACACTTAAGTATGAAAGTAAATATCATAAGTAAGTAAAAGTAGGATTCATTTTGAATTACTTATAATAAACAAATCAGTAGACACAACTTTCTAGTTTTTTTTAAATTTACGGATAGCCAGGGGCACACTCCAGCACTCAGACATCATTTACAAACGAAGCATTTGTGTTTAATGAGTCCGCCAGATCAGAGGCAGTAGAGATGACCAGGGATGTTCTCTTGATAAATATGTGAACGGACCATGTTCTCTCCTGCTAAGCATTCAAAATGTAACAAGTACTTTCGGGTGTCAGGGAAAATGTATGGAGTAAAATAGAATTTTCTTTAGGAATGTAGTGAAGTAAAAGTAAAAGTTGTCAAATATTAATTGTAAAGTAAAAGTACAGATTCCCCCCCAAAATGACTTAAGTAGTACTTAAGGAGCGTTATTGTCACCTAAGCTCCTAAACGGAAGACATTGCACAACCATGTTGTGTATAGTACAGCAATGAGGTGTAGAATTGTCCAAAAGTTTTTTAACAATGCAGTTTGGAATATGACTTGTAGAGGGAGGACTCATTGACAGCCCAAACAGTGGAAGCACGCACAAACGCTCACACACCTACACACATTTTCTCCATCTTGCTGAGAAGAACCGTCTCACCGACCTCCCCCTTCTCTCTCAGGGTGAGGAGGTGAGCAGGGGAGAGAAGATCGGCTCTCCTGAGCCTGTATAACACAGCTACGTACCAGTCTCGGCTCCGCGTGCAGTGTCTCACGGGTCCGGTCTCTGGGTGTGTTCGAGCACATCAATTTTGTCTAGTCGGTGATCATTGTTGGTCACCGCCTTTCAAAGATTGTTGCATTATGGGGATAAAGATTGTTTGACTTGGGCCTACATATGTACTTCATGAACTAAACTAATACCATGTGATCAAAAAGGTCATGCAGTTTGGTGAAGTCCCCTTCGAGTAGCTGCAGTTGCTTCTCACCAACTGCACCATGCAGCCATGGTCTGGCTAGTGGGAGGCACTATTTGTCCGCCAATTATTAAGGTGTTTTTGGTTGACCCACACAAAATCAACCATTGACATGACTGAAACCTGTACGGCTCAGTTGGTAGAGCATAGTGCTTGCAATGCCAGGATTGTGGGTTTGATTCCTGGAGCCACCCATATATAACCCATATATATACATGACTGTCAGTCACTTTGGATGAAAGTGTTAGTTAAATGGCACATACTATAAGGGGAAGGTAGAGGGTTTCAAACTGTGGCGAATGGCTTAATGAGGCGTGAAGAGAGGGCGGTCTCCTGCAGAGCAATTACCCATCCCCAGGTAACGCCGGGTATCTGTGGGCCTGGTCTGCTGCTCTAATGGAGGGGCTAGTGACAGGGAAGAGTACAGGCAACACCATGCCATTAGCCATCACCAGTCCTTTACGGACTCTCAGACATCCCTGGCCAAACAGCTAAATAACGATGAAGAGCCCACTATCAACCAACAAACATCCAACTGTTTGGTTGCCTCTTTGTGAGATCATGTGTGTGTGTTTGTTACCTTTGAAAAGAGACAAACAAAGCAGCATTCCTATCTCCCCTGACGATTCCCTGTCCTGCGGAAGGAGAAAGCGAACAAAACCAGACGATTGGTTTTGTCACGCTGTGCAAGTAAAGGACAGTGAGAATAGAGAAGTAGTGTGTGCTACTGATTGTGGGAACTGGTGAGTAGGTCAATCTTCTGCACACGTCCCATCTGCATGGGTTTCTGTACAACTCGTGCAACATTTCATCCTTCACTTGTCTACGACCTGACATGGCCTTCAGCTTCTGATCATAAATCACACGCATTGAATTGGACCTGCCAGAAACGTGTTGCTGCGAAGGATTAGGTAGTGGACCTACAAAAGAAGAAAAGGTTCGGCATCTACTTTTACAAGGCTGTATGTGCCTTTGCTTCAAAGCAATTGGACACATATATATATATAATACATATAGCATACCATATGGAATCACGGTCTGTTTCTCTATCTCCAGTAGAGTTACAAAAGCCTGGTAACTTTCCGCAAATTCCCAGATCTTCCAGAAAACCTGGCTGGATGAATTTCCTGTTTACTCCACCCTGCATCCCACTGCTGTCTTGCCCTCTGAACCTAAGCAGGTTTGGTCCTGGTTGGTCCCTGGATGGGAAACCAGATGCAGCTGGAAGTGGTGTTGGACGGCCAGTAGGAGGCACTCTTTTCTTTGGTCTGAAAAAATATATATATTCAAATGCCCCAGGGCAGTGATTTGGGACATTGCCCTGTGAAGGGTGCCATCTTTTGGATGGGACATTAAACGGGTGTCCTGACTCTCTGTGGTCACTAAATATCCCATGGCACTTAACCCTGGTGTTCTGGCTAAACTTCCTGTCTGGCCCTCATACCATCATGGCCACCTAATCATCCCCAGCTTCCAATTGGCCCATTCTACCCACTGTAACTATTCCCCTGGGTTGTTACTGTAAATGAGAATGTGTTCTCAGTCAATTGAACCTGTAGAACAAGGGTTTAAAAAATGCATATATACACATACAGTACCAGTCAAAAGATTGTACACGCATACTCTTTCAAGGGTTTATCTTTATTTTTACTATTTTCAACATTGTAGAATATTAGTGAAGACATCAAAACTATGAAATAACACATATGGAATCATGTAGTAACCAAAAAAGTGTTAAACCATTCTAAATATATTTTAGATTTTTCAAAGTACCCACCGTTTGCCTTGATGACAGCTTTGCACAAGCTTGGCATTCTCTCAACCAGCTACACCTGGAATGCTTTTCCAACAGACTTGAAGGACTTGAGCACTTGTTGGCTGCTCTTCCTTCACTCTGTGGTCCAACTCATCCCAAACCATCTCAATTGGGTTGGGGTCGGGTGATTGTGGAGGCCAAGACATCTGATGCAGCACTCCATCACTCTCCTTCTTGGTGAAATAGCCCTTAACCAGACTGGAGGTGTGGTGGGTCATTGTCCTGTTGAAAAACAAATGATATTCCCACTAGGCGCAAAGCAGATGGGATGGCGTATCGCTGCAGAATGCTGTGGTAGCCATGCTGGTTAAGTGTGTCTTGAATTCACCAGTCTCCTCTGAACAGTTGATGTTGAGATGTGTCTATTACTCAATGAAACATTTATTTGGGCTGTGATTTCTGAGGCTGGTAACTCTTATGAACTTATCCTCTGCAGCAGTTGTAACTCTGGGTCTTCCTTTCCTGTGGAGGTCCTTGTGAGAACCAGTTTCATGATAGCGCTTGATGGTTTTTGCGACTGCACTTGAAGAAACTTTCAAAGTTCTTGAAATTTTCCGTATTGATTGACTTTCATGTCTTAAAGTAATGATGGACTGTCGTTTCTCTTTGATTATTTGAGCTGTTCTTGCCATAGTATGGACTTGGTATTTTACCAAATAGGGCTATTTTCTGTATACCACCACTACCTTGTCACAACACAACTGATTGGCTCAAACGCATTAAGAAGGAAAGGAATTCCACAAATGAACTTTTAGCAAGGCAGACCTGTTAATTGAAATGCATTCCAGGTGACTACCTCATGAAGCTAGTTGAGAGAATGCAACGAGTGTGCAAAGCTGTCATCAAAGCAAAGTGTGGCAAGTTTGAAGAATCACAAATATAAAATACATTTGGATTCGTTTACTACATGATTCCATATGTGTTATTTCATAGTTTTGATCTCTTCACTATTATTCTACAATGTAGAAAATAGTAAAAATAAAGAAAACCCTTGAATGAGTAGGTGTGTCCAAACTTTTGACTGGTTATCAAATTAATATTTGTGAGAAGACCCTCTACTCCTTGAAAGGGTCTCTTTCTCCACCATTCAAGTGGGAATAGGTATGTCTCACAAACTCAACAAGCAGAAATACACGGACAAACATACTCACCCTGTTGTTTTTCATGGTTCACCCTGGATCTACATGATGTGGTATGTTGAACTTATTCCAAAAATCGAGATTGAATGAGATTTCGCATGGCTGAGCTAGCAGGGAATAGGACAACATCTTCTTTAACCAAAATGCATGCAGTCAGTGTGTGGAGTACAAAAGTTGGCATTGCTGAATGACACATATCCCTCAGGCGTCTGCTCTGCTGTGCTCTGTCCTCCACAGGGGAAAAGCCAGAAGCATCTTCAGATAGATATTCCACCACAAGTTATTCATAAAGGGATTAAACAAGCTGTCAGTCTTTACTCTCATCTCTCACACAAACGCACGCGGCGCACACGCATACACACACTCCCTCACTTATTCACTCTCCCTGCTCGGAGTGTGACAAGGCAGGGTACACGCCTGTCGTCCTTCCCCTTTAACTCGGGAGACCTTGGGGGGGACCAGTGGGCCAGGCCGGCAGTGACTCGCTAATTACACAGTTAATATAGAGAACAGAGGCTCGCAGGCAGCCGGGATGGGGCTGTGATAACTTTGGCAGTAAAGCCATCACCAGGCAGTGTAAATGCTGACCAGCATGTCCTTGGAGGCTAAGGATGAGCAGGGAGTTGACAGAGGGGTTGGAGGCATCCCGAGGGAAAACGACAGGGTGTGTGTGTGTGTGTGTGTGTGTGTGTGTGTGTGTGTGTGTGTGTGTGTGTGTGTGTGTGTGTGTGTGAGAGGGAGAGAGACCAGATACATTTATGGATTAATTGCATCTGGCTCCATGTGTGTGTGCTCCCAATCATACATATATTGTAAACTAAGGGATATATGTCTGAGAGGCTGGTGCCCACAGACACTCATACGCAGATACACACAGGCATACACATCCACACCGTTACAGTTACTTGTTACCTGTCCAAAATGATTTTGGATGACTTTCCCCGAGAAGATGTGTCATTTTTATTAAGTGTTTTATTTTACCTTTATTGAACTAGGCAAGTCAGTTTAAGAACAAATTCTTATTTACAATGACAACCTACCAAAAGGCAAAAGGCCTCCTGCCGGGACGGGGGCTAGGATAAATAAAAATAAATCAATTCAATAAAAAGATAGGACAAAACACACATCACGACAAGTCAGGCAACACAACATTACATAAAGAGAGACCTAAGACAGCAACATAGCATGGCAGCAACTTGGGCTGGGCGATGTATTGAGTTTTTTCGATATATTCCAGTTTATGTTTTCGTGCGATATGGAAAATGCCTTTATCCCAATAATTGAGGTTCTGTTATAACGTCGTAATGTTTTACAAAGCCAAATGCAGCATCTCACGGTCTCTTCTCTGTCAGACCAATGTCGAATCATGTCCCAATTGCTTGACAACACGTGCACAGAGGTTATCCACCAATCACAACCCTAGACAGCCTTTCCCAAATTGTAACCACGCAGAAGAAGTGTTTGCAGCGGTAAGAGTTCCAGCAAAATGGAAAGTGAGGAAGACAGCTCAGCCTATCATGAGGATGAAATCATCCCCAAAAAGGGCAGCCATGTTTTTTCAGTAATATGGAAGTGGTTCGGGTTTAAGAGGTCTGATGTTCAGAAAACGAATGTCCTGTGCAAAATCTGTCGCAAGACAATTGCTACGAAAGCAGCAGCACAACCAACCCCTTCCATCACCTGCAACTGAAACACGCAGGTGGAATGGGAGGAACGCGTGAGACTACTCAATGCCGATTCCCAAAACATCTGCTAAAAGACAAACTACCATTGCTGCATCCTTTTCAAACGTTATCCCTTATGACAAGAAAAGTTTGATGTGGAAGGAGATAACGGATGCAGTGACCTATTACATAGCGAAAGATATGGTCCCAATCTTTACAGTAGAAAGCCAGGTTTTAAATAGCTGTTAGGTACAGTTGACCACAAATATCAGCTGCCAAGCCGCAAGTATTTCACGGAAGAAGCCCTGCCGCGATTATCCACCCACGAAAGAGTCGCAGAGAAGCTGGCTAGTGTTTCTTTTTCCCCCACCACAGCCCGATCTATGGTCGAGCAGAACGTCAGAGCCATACCTAAGTTTGACAGTCCACTACATAAATGAAGACTTGAAAACTGCTAAATGTCTGCCTCCAGATGTCTTACATCCCAGATGATCATACGGGTGAAGTAATAGCAAAGGGCCTCAAAGACCCTCTGGCATCGTGGAAGATGAGCGAAGACCGACAGGTGTGCATGACAACTGACAGCAGGAGCAACATGATAAAAGCATTGCGCTTGAACAACTGGACCCGCCTGCAGTGCCTTAAGCACAGGCTTCACCTCGCCATCGGTAAGTGTGACATTGGATAATTAAAGTGATTAAAAAAAGTTGTTCAGGCAGCTGTAGGCTAATGTGTTAGTAGTTGTGCCATTCTGCCAATCCAATAGCAAATAACCACAGGCTGTTTTAATTATAACAAATGAACTAAATTAACGCATTTTTAATCATGATTATATAAATGACATATTCAAACAGCTAGTGGTCAAACATTCCTAAACAATAGAATAGACGTGTGGGTGTGTGTTGTTCATTTGTTTTGCACAAATAGGCCTTTATTTTAATAAAGAAAATTAAATTGAGAATTATGTTATTATGTTATTATTATAATATGTTATTATTAGGCCTTTTTTCATTTGTTGAGAGAAAAACAAGAAATCGAGATATATATCGTGAAGCGTCCAAACCTCTGGATATATTGCCCAGCCCTAGCAGCAACACATGACAACACAGCATGGTAGCAACACAACATGACAACAACATGGTAGCAACACAACATAGCAGCAGCACAACATGATAGCAGCACAAAACATGTTACAAACATTTTTTGGCACATACAACAGCACAAAGGGCAAGTTTTTTTTCTCATTTACATTTTTAAATCTGTCCGTTGTTTAGACTGTCTCCTGGATGGGGGGCTCGTAGCCATCGGCCCTTTCCACCTTAGCTCCAATGTCATCCCTGAGGGCTTGGCTGTACTTCTGCCACCACCCTCACCGTGGAGCTCCATCAGTTTGCCTAACTGAAACTTGCACTTCTTCAGCATCTTAACCTTACTGGCATAGATATCGTGGAGGGGGTAGATGGACTGGCAGGCCTTCACAATGTCCTTGCCAACGGAGTCAGGGATAAGCTTGTTGACGATTTCCTTCAGGTCGTCGGTCTGGACCTCACGGGTCATGATCTCCATCGTCTTCTTCCTGATCTGACGGACCTGCTGGTGCTGGGCGTACGACGTCTTTCTGATCTGGTTGGTGCGCTTCTTGGTGAAGCCAAAGCAGAACAGACGCAGGAGGTAGCCGTCGGTGGTCTTCACGTCCAAATGGGCCTCAATCATGGTCTGGCACTTCTTGACCATGGAGCACATCTTGTCCTGGGTCAGGCAGTTCTTACCCTGCACGTCGTCTGATTATCAGTTTGAACTTGCAGAAGGCCCCCTTATCGTTCTGCAGGTCAGCAAGGCTCACCTCAAACACACGTCCCTTCAGACCATCAGAGGCGATTCTGGTTCCCTGAGTCCTGGAGACCAATGTCTGGCCAATGTTGCGGATGTTGAACCTAGCGGGTGGCTTGACATCATACCAGCCCTTCTTGGGGAAAGGTCGACAATCTTCTTTGTTGCACCTTTTTTGACACCTTTGGTCAGCCTCTTATTCTTGCCGACTGCCATAAAGGCTACTGGGAGTGAAAGAAGAGTGGTCATTTTAGTGGTCTCTGACTTTTGGTCAGACTCACTCAGCTGGAACAAACTTAAGTTTCAATGTTCAAGGTTTTAGAAGTAATCCAAGAAGTAGTCATCTAATATTTCAAAAGTATCTGTAATCTGGGGTGTTGCTTGCATGTGTTGCATGCACACACAAACACATGCTGTAATTGGTGCATGCTCCGGGATGGAAACGCTAGCCAGGAGTGGTCACCTGGGATTGCGGTTAGCTAGTTGCAAAGATCCAGATGGAAATGCTCAGAGTTTGCGATAGGAATCCGGGGATATGGAGAGAAATAGGTCCGTTATGCTCTGGTTTGAGTCACGTTGTTCGAACTGGCGAAAGCTTTCCGAGCTAAAGGTTAGCTGATGACCGCTAGCAATGGTTTGCTAACTGATAGCTGGTCGGTAGGTAGCTGGCTTCAGTTGAGGGATTCCAAAGTAAATAGAAATACTTTCGAAAAAAGCAGATCCACTCCACATTGGGTGAGGCGGGTTGCAGGAGAGTATTTAGAAGTTGAGGTTTAGGAAAATATTTTTAAAAGATATGCGAAGAAAATGATGGAAAAAGATATATACAAGGGACACGGCTACACCATCTTAGAAGAGTTTTCTAAGAAGAGTATGTGTATATGTATGTAAACTTCCGACTTCAACTGTATTTGCACCACAACAACATATAGGACTCTCCACTGTAAAAAAAAAAAAGATTGACATTTTACATTAAATTACCAGTAGCACAGTAGCCAGTAGGTTACTTTAAATTTACAGTAAAATACTGTCAGCACAGAAGCCAGTAAATCCCTGTAGATTTACGTGAGCTTTACTGAAACACAAATTTACATCATATTACTATAACACTTGACTACAGCAACATTTACATTGCATTACTGGAAGCCCAGTGGTTAGAAACTGTTTCAGATTCACAGTGCAGAGGCAGCTAGTGCCAACGAGGGACAGTATTTACAATATATGTATTTGATATAGGTATTTCAGTAGTTTTAATACCTATTTTGACATTTGTGTTTCACTGGCCTGAAGAACAATTCAAGTATTTGTAACAATTTAATTAGAATACATGTATTTTCAAATACAAAAATAAACTTGCAAGAAGCCCGCTTAACTACAACAACATTCTCGGTAACGGTATCATAATCGTATTGCTTCATATGACTGTGATATGGTGTTGTTTATCTACCTTAGTTTTAATGCACTGAATGCAAATCGCTCTGGATAAGAGCAGTGACCCAAATGTCAAGGTATTTTGTGTTAACAACAATATACCTTTTGATGTACGTTACTGTAATATTCACAGTAACTTTCCACCAGCTTCCTGCAAGTTACAGTAGTATCAGAGCAACAGTACAGTACAATACTGTCAAATTAGCCTACTCTACTATAAGAAAGTAAATGCTACTGTAATTATAATATTGGTATTTTACATGCAAGGAGATTGGCTGATAGGTATTATTATATTACATCATATTTATTAATAATTGGTGTTTTATACCACTTTGCACTTCAAGAGGCCTAAACAAAGGCTTCCAAACTGGATGTGATTGCAGGGCAAAACAGACCAAAAGGACTTTTCAAAACCCTCAACCAGTAAAGGTTGAAGACTTGCTGCCACTCTGGGCATGCCTCGAAATATGTTCATGAGCCAGTGATTCTTTCCCCACAATGTACCATCATTGACAGAATGTTGTAGTAAACATACAGCAAAACTGCAATGCAGTACTTTATTGTTAAATTGTATTGGAATAAAATTACAACAATGGGCTAACAGTGTATATGTGTTGCACCCGTTAGTGAGAATGTTGTACCCCACAAAATACAGTACCATACAGTCTTTTTGAAAATCTAAAAACGTTGTCCTGTAAATCTATAGTAACTTACTGGCTGCTGCTGTGCTGCCAGTATTTTACTGTAATTCAGGGCACTCCACAGAATACAGTGCCATACCTGTTTTTTTTGTTCATGAACATAGTTCGAGGTGTGTCTCTATTTGTTACACCTGTTAACTGAAAGGCGGGAGTAGTTCTCTAACCGTTTAATGCATGTGGGGGACAGATCAGACCTTTACTGGTTGAGCACTAAGGCATGTCCTTTTGATGAGTTTTGTAATGACGGGAAACCGAGGCTTTCTGAAAGGCTACGGCGCTTACACCAAATTGTTCCCGAAAACGGTTCCTTACTCTGGGCTTCATTATCTGTTCACGGTGCACATCGGTGACATCTGCTAGTCAGCAATAAATAGCAGCGTTTGATTATCAGATCGAGGTATTTTTGTCTCCATTGTTTTAACAACACCACAGCGGTAAGTCGTTGGCTTCAGTAGCCTCTAATGAGTTGGAATACCAGGTTTGTATCTTTCATCAAGCTTCCCTTTTTTTCCTTCAAGTTGACTATTTAAAAAATAAATAAAAAAATCCATGGCATTATTTAGGTTTCTTAAGACAGAAACTTATACTAAATAAAACAAATTGTTTGAACAAAAGTGCAGAGGGAACCATTTTTAAATAGTGTACATTCAATGGGATTTGACTTCATACCCTCGATGTGCTATAGTTCCCTACTCTACCTGCTAAGCTACCGGTCAGTGAAAGATTTTGTACAAAATCCTAACTATATTTGTAAGTACAGTGTCCAGTAGAGGTCGGTGTATGTTAGCAGCTTGGAATCGAAAAAAAGCTTCCCGGAACCACGGCGAAATTTTGCAACACACGGTTTGAAAAAGCATGTGATCAAACGAAGCTTCGGACGTCATCGATGATAAAGTGATAGACGAATCGGCGCACTGCTTCGAAGATAGCTGCTTCGAGATTTCGAGGCATGCCTCGGAGTTCCGGTACCGAGCATAACGTCACTACAGTTTTTCTGTGCAGTCACTGCCAGTTTAGAAGCCTTTCTTAAGGCCTGTGCAAGTGATATAAAACAAAGAATATGAATTAGTGTGCTGTAATATATAATTACGTATAGCAGCCACACATGTCCCTGGCTGGCACAGAACCATCCCTATAATCTGCCCTTTGAGGGGAGAGAGAGAGTGTTGAGCACAGATTGCACTCTCTGTGTGATCTACAAAGGCAACCATCCCCCTATTCCCATCCGGCCCTGGAGGAAACAGACAGGAGTCGGTGGCCTTCAGGAACATCTGATAACAACAAATTAATTCAGCCAATCAATGTTCGTCAGCGCTGAGGCTGCAGGTCAGGGCCCCCGCGGAGGGGGTCTGAATGGAGCACATGCTCTTGACAGCACAGCAAGACAAGGGCCTAAACTCAGACACACACACACACACACTGACATGCAGACAGACAGAAACACACCCACCCACCAGATCATGCCAGATAATGAATGATTTGTATACAACTTCCTCTTTATGCAGAAATCAAAAGGAAAATACAAGGTTGTCGAGACTGGTTAACTGGCTTCACCTTCAGCTCTATTTCATTTTAGGTCAAAGATTTTTGGGGAGGGGGGGGATGGGTGTTGGCTATGCTGTTGAGGAAGATACCCAGATGTATTTTGATGAGTCTTAGGAACTACAGGGGTTATTTCTGTTGCATATGATGGTTTGAGATAGAAAGCAGAGTGGGAATAAACATGTAGCACGATGAATGCTGTTCATGAGACTAAACTGTAACAGGGGTTCCACACCCCACACCCTTTCTGCCATGCGTCTGAGTGTGACAGGTATGACATCAGGTGAGATCACACTGACACTTCCACTCCCGCTCTCCTCCCACCACCATCACACCCACTTTCACACATGGTATTTCTCACATAGACACACACCGTGCAGTAAACTCATTAGTACATCCTCACCATCCTCCAGGTTCACTGCCGCAAAACAAATGAACTGTTCTGGAGAAATGCTGGTCTTTTTCGATTTCTCTCTTTATCTCTCTTACACATCCCTCTTTCCTACCTCTGCCTCTCTGTCTCGCTCTCTTTCTCTTTCCGTCTGTTGCTCGTCTCCCTTGCATTAGTGAGGTCTCCATACAGCGAGTCATCCCTGAGCATGTGAACAGAGCTGTCGTCTCTTCCTTTTATCCTATAATAATCTCCTGAATCGTTACCTGAGGGCCTTAGATCCCCCCGCGCAGTCCAACATGCCATACAGCTCCACTGTACCCAGACCTCAGTGGTCCTAATTAGGCAAAATACCAGTGGAGAGGGGGACAAAACATGGCTCTCAGTTCTCCTGCCCACAATGGAGCTGCTGGGAACACTTGGGGATATCCCAGGCAATTTGCTGCACAACTCAACTCCTATTGCCAAACAGAGGCTATTCAGCTGAGCATCGCTAGTAAGTGACGGTGTTTCATGCGCATCAAACGCCAACGGGTGGTGCTTGAGATGTCAACTGAAGAAGACGAGCCATGTACGATAGCTTTCTTCTTCTGTTGACAGGGCAGGTATCCGTCGCTCCTCTTCTCCTCTCGGGACCTCATCAAGATGGATCAGACGCCGCACTCAAATCAGATTCAAAGGCTGTAAGGAGCAGCTTGGTTCGCCCGGCCTATGCTGATCGTTAGAGTGACATTTTTAAGAACTGATGTCACATAGCTGGACAATTTCCACCCGGGTCTTTTTATGACAGATAGACAGGTTGGTTGCATTTCCCACACAATTTATTATCATCGGCCGTGACATCGCAAGAGGAAAAAGTACATAATATATTCCTCTGTAAAGGCTGTCTGAGGACACAGCTTTGAAGATGTCACTATTAAGGGGAAGTGATACGGGGACATTTGAATTCCAATGTGAAATGAGCTGCCTTCCATCCAAGCAGACACGATAGCAGCATCCCATTCCAGGGAACATAAAAGTGGTACCCGCCAGTGTGCAGCCCACTGCTGAAAAAGTGCATAAAAGCAAGAGGAACGGCTAGTCAGCTACATGGTACCTGATGAGGTACAACTAAGAGAGTAAATCACCATGCCTAGTGCTGTGCGTGCCTGCGTGCTCCCTCTCCTAACACCAGAAGTGGCCGGTAATTGCGTTTGATTGGATTTTCTGGCCAACTGGATTAGTTTATTGCCTTGAATCACAGGTCGCGGTTCGGCCGCTGATGGCTTTTCAGTGAGACGTGTGTTTGTCGTTCACACACGCAGGTTATGTTTATCTATCATTTATTCCCCCTCAAAAATGTAAAAGTGCATGCCTGTGTATTACGATTGCATAATGAAGTGAGGAAGGTTCAATCTTAGGCATAACAACGGCATGGTTTTGGCATGGTATGATTAGTGGTTGAAAATAAGTACCACGTAGAAAGGGTGTAATTAGTGGTTGAAAATGAGTACCACTTAGAAAGGGTGTATTTAGTGGTTGAAAACGAGTACCACTTAGAAAGGGTGCAATTAGCCCTATATACCTACAGTTGAAGTCGGAAGTTTACATACACTTAGGTTGGTGAAATTAAAACTCGTTTTTCAACCACTCCACTAATTTCTTTTTAACAAACTATAGTTTTGGCAAGTCGGTTAGGACATCTACTTTGTGCATGACACAAGTAATTTTTCCAACAATTGTTTACAGACAGATTATTTCACTTATAATTCACTGTATCACAATTCCAGTGGGTCAGAAGTTTACATACACTAAGTTGACTGTGCCTTTAAACTGCTTGGAAAATTCCAGAAAATTATGTCATGGCTTTAGAAGCTTCTGATAAGCTAATTGACATAATTTGAGTCAATTGGAGGTGTACCTGTGGATGCTTTTCAAGGCCTACCTTCAAGATCAGTACATCTTTGCTTGACATCATGGGAAAATCAAAAGAAATCAGCCAAGACCTCAGAAACCAATTGTAGACCTCCACGAGTCTGGTTCATCCTTGGGAGCAATTTCCAAACGCCTGTACAAACAATTGTATGCAAGTATAAACACCATGGAACCACGCCGCCGTCATACCGCTCAGGAAGGAGACGCGTTCTGTCTCCTAGAGATGAACGTACCCTGGTGCGAAAAGTGCAAATCAATCCCAGAACAACAGCGAAGGACCTTGTGAAGATGCTGGAGGAAACAGGTGCGAAAGTATCTATATCCACAGTAAAACGAGTCCTATATCGACATAACCTGAAAGGCCGCTCAGCAAGGAAGAAGCCACTGCTCCAAAACCGGGAATGTGAATCATTCTCTCTACTATTATTCTGACATGTGGTGATCCTAACTGACCTAAGACAGGGGAATTTTTACTAGGATTAAATGTCAGGAATTGTGAAAAACTGAGTTTAAATGTATTTGGCTAAGGTGTATGTAAACTTCCGACTTCAACTCTACATGTTTACTGCTGCTTGGCTGCTGGTACTAAATCCGTTGGCGCAACAGTCCGCATGAAAATGAAAAATGCAAGAATTTGATAAGTAGGAGTAAATAAATCATGTTGGAGGGGGCAATAGTTCAGTTGCATCAACAGAATTATTTAAAGTCTATAATAACTTCCATAAAATATTTGTATCCTTTTTTTAACTAGGCAAGTCAGTTAAGAACAAATTTCCGGCCAAACCCGGACGATGCTGGGCCAATTATGCGCCGCCCTATGGGACTCCCAATCACCACCGGTTGTGATACAGCCTAGAGTCAAACCAGGGTCTGTAGTGATGCCTCTAGCACTGAGATGCAGTGCCTTAGACTATTGCGCCACTCGGGAGCCCAGAGTGGAAATTTTCCAGCTATGTGACATCATTACTGTACATGTCAGTATGAATATTTACCCAGTATATCATGCAGCAAATAGGAACAGGAGTTTTTCTAGACCATGGCATGGTCTAGAAAAAACAACAGACCCTAGTTCTAGCCTGCGAGTTGGTCCTTGTCAGATCAGCTAGTTAAACTCAATATAGCTACAACACAAACAATCATACTCTGGGAAACCAGAGCCTGACAGAAAAGCACAACAACACATTTACACCCTGATGGTGCGATGGGATAGGAGCCTTATCACACATCCATTTGTATTACAGTGGGCTAGCAGGCCCCACTCCTTCTATTTGCCTTTATAGATTTGTTTTTGATGGAGCGCTATGCTTGTGCCACCTGCCAAATGGCTATGGCAGAGGGACCAGTCGAGAGCTAAATAGCTTTTTATTTGCAGGGCGGATAAATGAGCTAGCTCACTGTAAAAGGACATAACCAATCAGCCAGTGGAATCAGGACAGGACATCCTCAAATGAAAACAACAAACCGGCTGGCATCTTATTGGAGCTTCTTGTTGTATTTCTATTACCCAATCTCCTAACAGATATCTCATTTAACTCTGGTCAAAATAAGCCATCGGAATCAACTAAGTCTTGGAGTGTGTGTTTATTTGCCAAGCAAACGCGGTAGCACGCACACACACACCCACTGGGGTCAATAAAAAACAGGAGGAATGCAGGAAAATGCCGAATGGATGTTTTCAGATGTCGGTTAAACAATAAAGGATCTATTTGGGAGCTATGATGTTGAATGTCGACCCAGTGTCAATCCACATTCAATCCCAAACTCAGAAAATGATTGCTCTACTCTATCCCCATTGAATCACAAAAACGAAAGGAAAAAAAACATAACTCTTCAGTGACTCCCTATATGACCACAATTCCCTCTGTTATTTCAGAAGTAGCTACTTGCATCTGTTTGGCCTTCTCCTCTAGAAAATTACCCCAACTCTGACTGTAACCACTCGTTCAATCCCCCACTCAATAGTTTAAAAAAAGAAGAAATCAAGCTCAATGCCAAATTAACAAATATTCTGAAGTAGCTGGATTCCAGGCGCTCAGCAAAGAGGTGGGCTTTTGTTATGATAACCAAAATAGATTTTCTGTCATATTCACAAATGTCGCTAATATTTTAACTGTATATGTCATTGCTGCATTCTCCATATCCACTGAGGTGGTAGGTTTCGAACATCACATGGGATTGATACAATTCAAATCAAATGAAATGTTATTTGTCACATGAGCCGAATACAACAGTGAAATGCTTACTTACAAGCCTTTAACCAACAATGCATTTTAAGTCATCGATGCACTTGTTGATGAAGCCAGTGACTGATGTGGTGTACTCCTCAATTGGAAGAATCCTTGGAACATATTCCAGTCTGTGCTTGCAAAACAGTCCTGTAGCTTAGCATCTGCTTCATCTGACCACTTTCTTATTGACAAAGTCACTGGTGCTTCCTGCTATAGTTGTTTGTTTGTAAGCAGGAATCAGTAGGATATAATTATGGTCAGATTTGCAAAATGGAGGGTGAGGGAAATCTTTGTACGTGTCTCTCTGTGTGGAGTAAAGGTGGTCTAGAGTTTATTTTCCCGACATGCTGATAGAAAAGAGGTGAAACGGATTTGAGTTTTCCTGCCACTAGGAGCACCGCCTCTGGGTGAGCATTTTCCTGTTTACTTATGGCCATATACAGCTCATTGAGTGCGGTCTTAGTGCCAGCATCTGTTTGTGGTGGTATGTAGACAGCTACGAAAAATACAAATGAAAACTCTCTAGGTAAAGAGTGAGGTCTACAGTTTATCATGAGATACTCTACCTCAGGCGAGCAAAACCTCGACACTTCCTTAGATTTTGTGCACCAGCTTTTGTTTACAAATATACATAGATCGCCACCCCTTGTCTTACCTGTCATGACTGGCCTGCTCGGGTCAGGTTACCGTGGACCACAATCCTGCAGAGAGATCTCTCACACCCACCAGAGGGGAAGAGATTGAGAGGTATGGAGATGGGAGGGTTTTATGACACCTCACACCCATTGTAAATCTTAAGGCAGCAGACAAAATTCCTCTGTCCTCTCAGTAAGGAGAACCAGCCTCAGAACATTAACATGCAATAAATGAACTTTGGGACAATAGGTTTCGTCAGCCACAATGGTGGTAATGACGATAGATGGAATATGAAAATGAACGTCATTTTTGTTGTTATTAAAAGTTAAAGGATGACGTTACAATGAAACCATTTAATGAAACCATTGTAACTTTAAGCGTTTTCCTAATATGTGCCTGATGTTTGCATATTGTTACGTTGTGTGGAAAATGTCCAGATCAAAGAGGATGTTTTTGTGAAGATGAAATGTGAAATTGGATCTGAGTAAAATCCAGACTTTGCCTCGTAACTTGGTACACCCAGAGAATTGCACTAAAAGGTCGGAAATGCCCAATTCTGTCCTGAGGGTATAAAACATGTGAGTTAAGAATGAACATATTAGACTAAGTGACCCTGAGCTGCAGCCAAGGTCTGAGTGGTAAGCAAACCCAAAACGCAACACGAGGTTGAAGAAGACAAAGGAACCTTTTAACAACCTATGCTACGGACGAGTAGCTGTATCTAAAGGGGGTGAATTCAAGCAGGACCAAACGGTCACCAATCTCTAAGGACTCTACACTGTTTTCCTTCACACGCTGGAACCTTCCACACGGCTGATTAGCCCTTCTCTGAAAATCCCTTTTCAGAGCAAGGGTGAGGAAACCGATCACTAAGAGTGAAGACACTGACATCGTGAGGAGAAACAGAGAGTTACACTCGGTAACCGAAGACGGATCGTCATCAGAGAAGTCTGAATCCGGTCCACACAGAGACACCCATCGGAGACCTTCAACACGTAATTACATCATTATATTCTGACCCATAAGAGAGGGCAGGTTGGTTGCAAGGTTAGGGTTCAAATCAGCATAGCTGACAAATGCACCCAAGTGTGTGTTTCTCTCTCACTCTCTCTCTCTCTTTTGAAACCCCCATTTTGTGTATCACGTGTCATATTGTGTTGGCCCGCTAGGGACCTGTTGTCACGCCCTGGCCATAGAGAGGCTTTTATTCTCTAATTTGGTTAGGCCAGGGTGTGACTAGGGTTGGCATTCTATGTTCATTTTCTATGTTTTGGATTTCTGTGTTGTTTGGCCAGGTGTGGTTCTCAATCAGAGGCAGCTGTCTATCGTTGTCTCTGATTGAGAACCATACTTAGGTAGCCTTTTGCCACCTGTGTGGTGTGGGTAGTTGCTTTCTGTTTTTGTGTCCTTCTGCATCAGACAGAACTGTTTCGGTTGTGCTCTTTGTTGTTTTCTTTGTTCAGTGTTCAGTTCCAAATAAAAAGATGAACACGTACCACACTGCACCTTGGTCCTCACCTTCTTCCACCAACAGTCGATACAGAACTACCCACCACCAAAGAATCAAGCAGTGTGGTAAGGAGGAGCAGCGCTATCTGGAGAAATGGACATGGGAGGAGATACTGGAAGGCAAGGGACCCTGGGCAAAGGCTGGAGAGTATCGCCGTCCGCAGGAGGAACTGGAGGCAGCTAAGGCTGAGCGGCAACACTACAAGGAAGGAAGGAAGCCTGAGAGGCAGCCCCCCAAAAGAATTTGGGGGGAGGCACACGGGGAGTGTGGCAGAGTCAGGAGTCACCTGAGCCAACTCCCCGTGCTTACCGTAAAGGAGCCGCCGATGGTACCAGAGCCAGTCGGGGTGGAATTGGAGGTGAGCGAAGGGAGCGAAGCAGAGACAGTGAAGGAGTTAATGGGGAGATTGGATGAGAGAGTAATGAGGGAGTTGGTGCACGAGGCACGACATCCGCCCGACGGAGCGAGTCCGGGATTTGATGTCACCTGAGTCAGCTCTCCATACTCGTCCTGAGGTTGAAGAAAAAGTATTCCTCCAGCACGGGGTGAGTAATCGCTGTCCTGATATCTAGAACCTCATAAGACACGGTGGCAGAAACATTACGTACAAATTAACTAAAAAACATACACAATGGGACCATTGGTTACAGGATCGTAAAACGGCAGCCATCTCCTGCGGCGCCATCTTTACAATTCACATGATAATGAAAATAGGTCCGTCCCTTATTATCATAACTATAGGCTAGACTATATGTTATATTGATACTCTTTATTATTCTTCCTATTAGACATTCACAGACTTGATGTTGGCAAGACCGTTTCCCCTAACTGTCGCCACTGAATTGCAAATCAAATAATTATGCAGTTGCTTATTTTGCTTATGATACAAAGTGCTCAGGCAAAGGGGAGGCAGAATGCAATCCTTTCAGGAGAAAGAGACAAACAGTGATTGCCTTGCGGATGCTGCATTCAGGATGGGGCTAGTGAATAAACCACTCTCATTAAAGAACACCTGTGATAAAAGCAACAAGCTGGGTGAATGTATGAAGCAGGCTGGCTGGCTGGAGGTTGGAGGTTTGAAAAGAGGGACTCTGTTTGAAAAACACTTCCTGCGTTATCGTGTGTGTGAAGATCCATTAGCGGTTTGCACCAGCTCCTCCCAAAGCTTCTAGAAACTAGAAACATGCCCTCAGAGCCCAACATCTACATCAACAGACAGAGCAACAGCAAAGGAGACATCCGTGGGCACACACTGTACCTACCAACAACCATGAAACAATGTATCAACAACCTACCACCATGTAGTACATGTACCGTACGGTACACAGGCAGACTGAGTCTGCCTGGTGTAGACTGGTATGCAGGGCAACCATAGGGCAACCAACCACAGGGTATTTTAATTATTTATATTTCAACTTTATTTAACCAGCCATTTAATGGAGAATAATATATTTTACAGGCACAGAGAACAGTGTGCTTTCTGCTTACAAACCACAGAGCACCACAATCATTGGCACAACCATACAGAAGCCACATAGGGTAAATTAACAGTAGGTGCTTCACACAAGGACAGACGACACTGGCAGGTATAAGATACAGTCGCTGTTTCTCATGCAGGTATGTGTGTGGTGTGTGTGGCCAGCGCCCCAGCAGCTAGCTAAACCTCTCCAGTGTCCGACATCAGTGAGATAACCCCATGCCTGCAGAGCACACACACACGCACTTACACATGCACACACCCACATACGCAGGCACAAGCACACACCGTAAGCACGCATGCACAAAAAAAAACAAGAAAACGCACAGAGAGCTGTCATGGCCATCTCAGCGACAGGCTGATGATCCTATCAGAGTCAATGTTTGCTGAGGGCCAGGCAGAACCCAGTGGCCAGATGGCATTTCATAGATCCTGATACAAGTATAGGCTGCTGAGGTCAACACGTCGAGGCAGACAGATCAGACAGGTCAACAATCTCCCCCAGTCAGTCACTCCATCCATCTGTCCGTCTGAGGGAGAACGAGAAGGAAGAAAACCCTACAGGACGTGCCAACGCTGCTAATTTCTTGTAGAAGGGAGGGAGAGAGAGAGAGTGTGAGAGAGACAGAGAGAGAGTGTGTGAGAGAGAGAGAGAGAGTGTGAGAGAGACAGAAAGAGAGTGTGTGAGAGAGAGAGAGAGTGTGAGAGAGACAGAAAGAGAGGGAGAGAGAGACATTTACATCATACAGACATCATACTCAATGATAGTTCGTAACTGTATAGAGAGAGAGAGAGAGAGAGAGAGAGAGAAGTTTTCATCATATAGACCGAGGTAGAAATATCTCAAGGATTTATGGGTCCACGTAGATAAATGATTTGTGGTAAACAGTGCTGTGTAAGCAAACACTTTCAATATCCCCTCTCTTTCCTCACCAAGATGGCATGGCTGAGTGATGCGCAAATGCCACAGTCTATTTGCATTGTGCCCAGTGATTCATCTGCAGGGGGTGAGATCTGAGATGCTGCCAACTACAGTACATACACTGTGACAAATTGCTGTAAATTTACAGCAAACTTTTAGTTAGCTACTGTAATTCTGTATTATAGTACTGTACAGAACAATGCATTATGCAATGTTACAATAACATTTTACAGTAAAGTATTGTATTATCTGTTTTTATCATACTGTGAATTACGGTGCATTGTGGGAAAATGTTGTGAGCAGCGAAAGAATCTCTGGCTCATTAACACATTTGGAGGTGTGCCTTATAAGAGGCTATACTTGTTGCACCTTTGTAAGTAAGAGTGAGGTACCAATTTAAGTGATATGTGGTAGTAGTTCCCTAACAATTAAATGTACATAGGGGATAGATCAGAGTGGCAGCAAGTCTCAAACCTTTAATGGTTGAGTGTTTAGCCATGTCCCTTTTGATGTGTTTCGCCCCGCAGTCTCTGCCAGATTTAGAATCCTCTGTGAAGGCCTCTACAAGTGTCGGTAATATGAAACACCAAATAGTTATTGGTATGTTGTAATACATATGTTGTAGTTAAAATGCAATTGAACAACATAGTACTGTATTGCTGTTCTGCCGTATCATTTACTGCAGCATTCTGTAAATTGTGGTGCATTGTGGAAAGGGAGGGGAAAGAAATGCTTGTCTCTTTAACATATTTTTGAGGCGTGCCTTCTAAGTGACTCTATTTGTTATTGAATATATTTTGTGGACAATAAGTGACAGTGGGTCTTAAACCTTTAATGGTTGAATATTACGCAGTCTCCTTTTGCCCCTGTAATCACATCCGGTTTGGAAGCCTTTGCTAAGGCCTCAAGAAGTGCAAGTGATATAAAACACCAAATGTTCATAAATATGCTGTAATATCAAAATGCCTAGCAGCCAACCTGCTTGCGCTAATCCCATATAATTACAGTAAAATACCAGCATGAATACAGTAGCATTTACTTTCTTACACTATAGCAGGCTAATTTTACAGTTTTGTAATGTCATTGCTCTGCATTTTTCAGTAATGTATAAGAAGCTGGTGATTAGTTACTGTGAATATTACGGTAACATAACATGGACTAGCCAGAGATAGGCTAAGATACATTCAAAAGGAGTCTTGTTACAAATACAGGATATGCCGTAGACCATTGTTCTTTCTAATGACTTTGATATGAGGTTTTTATCAACCTTAGATGAATGCACTGACTCTAAATTGCTCTGGATTAGAGCATCTGCTAAATGCAGCGCCAGATCAATGCAGGGGTTTTACCGGGGCTGAAGCCGCTGTCGGACCCAGGCCGTCTGGGCCCGGGTCAGTGGTGTGCCCAAGAAGCAAGTGTTTCCTTTATTTTGGCAGTTAACTGTATGCCTACAGTCGGGAAGGCCACAGTTTGGGCAGCATTGTGTGCCATATATAGGCTACAGCTTGCTGCGTATAATCCATTGAAGGATTTTGTAGCCTCACCCTGGCTATTTGACTGTTAAACTCATTGGTACACCAGCAATAGATGCCAGTCCTGATTTGAATGGGAACTGCGGCTGTCTGTTTGCCTTTTTTTCATGTGCGAAAAACGTACAGTTTGGAAAGCAAATGCCTACTGCTGAAAAGAGAAGACTAATCTGTCTGTAGAACCAATAGAAACAATGTTTTCTCAACAACTCACAATTTGTAGCTAACAGCAGCACTTTTTTTCAAAGCAGCTCATCTTGAGATAGGCTATTGCCACAACGAGCGGATCGGCCATCACCGTGAGTAGACTATGGCTTCATCTTCATCGTTATTGTAGGTGAGTCAATGTGCCACTGGAAAAACAAAGCCCCGGGGCCTATGATTTCTTAATCCCCATCTAAATTACCAAAATGTAAATGTTAAAAATGAACATTTGGAAAGCAAACTGCTGGGTGTCATTTAGCAGACGCTCTTATCCAGACTGACTTAGAGTCCGTGTTAAAGGTAAACAAGAACATACCACAGTCATAGGAAGTAGAAATATTATGTTACTGGTACAGAGAATGTTGTAGTTAAGCGGGCTATTTGCAAGTATGCATTTGTAGTCGAAAATAGAAAATACATGTATTCTAATTAAACTGGTCCAAAATAGGTCACATGAATTGTAGTTCAGGCCAGTGAAATACAAATGACAAAATAGGTATTGAAATACATATATCAAATACATGTAACAGAAATACTGCCCGTTGTTGGCACTAGCTACCTGCACTATACATCTGCAACAGTTTACTAACCGCTGTGCTTCTGTTAATGCACTGTAAATTCTATAAATACAGCATTGCTGTGTTATGTGTTATATGTTGCTGTAGTTAGTTGTTTCAGTAATATTCTGTAAATCTGTGTTACAGTAAAGGTCCTGGAAATTTACAGTAATTTACAGGCTTCCGCGCTGGCAGTATATTATTGTACATTTACAGTAATCTGCTGGCTACTGTGCTGCCAGTAATGTACTGTAAAAATGACATTTTTTTTTAACGGTTTACAATTTCCTGTCTAAAACGTTCAAAGGAAGACCATTTTGATTCGGAGCAGGAGAGAGGATTTTGAAATCGGCTTATGGTTTCCAACTTTCTCTCTTTGTATTTCAGAGGAGCCAGAGAAACATGTTTTCAAAGGAATATCAAAGTCAACCTCAGTAAAGAGTAGCCCCCTGGCTTTTGATTAAAAAAATAAAATAATAAAATATCCAGAAAGGCTTTAAAAAAGCCACTCAAAAATCAAATGTCGAAATGTTTGATTGCTGTGGTCTAATATAAAGATATTACTATACATTATTTTAGGCTAGTATATTTGTGTACTTAATGCCTACTCAGTGTTTCAGGTTCTTTATGCAATGTCCATCATCTAACCTTGACTGCAACTTACCTGGGCTTTTAATTAAAACAAACGTATGGCCCCACGTGGTCAGCAAAGTAGGTCACACTAACACAAGATGCTTTGCTGCATTGATACGCTGTTAGCTCCTCTTCGTGTGGCAATTAGTGTGGCTGGTCTGGGCAAGGAACATGGAAAAGGGAGAGGAGGATTTGCTCAGTCGTTCCTACAAGGTCACAGGCTTTCCAGCCAGTAATAATTGTTCTCCATCTCACAGCTCCATTAAACTGACTGATGCATTTTGACATGTCAGAGCAATAGGACCAGGGAAGTTCAATTAGAGCTGGGGCTTAATGCGGTGGAGAACGTTGCAAGCCCTGATATGAGGTTACAACCAGACCCAAATCAATAAGAGGAACACATTTCTAAGCTACGGCTCTTATAACTTTACCTTAGAAGACCCTGGGACTGGTAAATGTGGACTGAGAGTGCACACCACACACACACAAATCAATAAGAGGAACACATTTCTAAGCTACGGCTCTTATAGCCTTACCTTAGAAGACCCTGGGACCGGTAAATGTGGACTGAGAGTGCACACACACACACACACACACACACACACACAGACAAGCATGCACAAACACACACATTCTCTCTCTCTTTCTCTCTCTCTCTGCAGATTCACATTGATTTGACTCCTCATTAGTTTGACTGAATAGTAGTCTCTTGGTTACCATGTGAGCTACAGAAAAAAGCTACACCTTCCTCACATGTGAGTTCCCTCTGCAGTACGGCTGTACCTGTTGACCTTGTGCCAGGCACACACACAAACACACACTCAAATCCACAGAAATGCACGCACACGCACACACACAAACACACACCGCTTCAGCTGCAGTATGGTGGTACCTGTTGCCTTCCTCATGATCTACATAAACACAAACACATCCACCCTCACACTCCTCCCCAAAACACACTCCCACATGGGCAGTGTCAGCCAGGGGAGACGCATGGCAGCGGCAGGCCAGCTGGGACACTCTTTGTTCCGGTATGATAATTAAATGGAGGAGCAGCAGCCTCAAAGTGACGCGGCTGTCACACTATTTCATGCCTCCGACAGTTCCATTTCCTCCCGACAGCCATGTGGCGCAGCCAAGCCTCCATATAACTGCCACCACACCACCACCTTCCAGCGGCCTAAGCGGCTGATTTATGTACGAGGCGTGTGCAATTATATGCTCCCTCAGGGACCAAACCTATTTGATTTTCAGGGACAATTAAACAGTCCACCGTGGGCTCGCAAAATGGAATATGATATACTGGGAGATACTGATGAGTCTGAGCTTTCCAAAGAGGGACTTTACAACAAACAAACCCCAAAAGGGCATGGAGGAGGAGTTTTACTGTATTTATAAATTCTAATGACATCTGCCTAGGATTTACAGTGCCTTAAAAAAGAATTCACACCCCTTGACTTTTTACACATTTTGTTGTGTTACAAAGTGGGATTTTGATGGATTTAATTGTCATTTCTTGTCAACGATCTACACAAAATACTCTGTAATGGCAAAGTGGAAGACAAATTCTAACATTTGTAAAAGATTAATTAAAAATAAAACATTAATATATCTTGATTACATAAGTATTCAATCCCCTGAGTTAATACATGTTATAATCACCTTTGGCAGCAATTACAGCTGTGAGTCTTTCTGGATAAATCTTTGCACACCTGGATGGTACAACATTTGCTAATTATTCTTTAGAAGATTCTTCAAGCTCTGTCATGTTGTTTATTGATCATTGCTAGACAGCCATTTTCAAGTCCTGCTATAGATTTTCAAGCCGATTTAAGTCGAAACCCTAACTAGGCCACATTTAATGTTGTTTTGCTATGCATCTCTACTGTAGATTTGGCCTTGTGTTTTTAGTTATTGTCCTGCTGGAAGGTGAATTTGTCTCCCAGTGTCTTTTGGAAAGCAGACTGAACCAGGTGTTGCCTGTGCTTCGCTTCATTCCATTCATTTTTATCAACAAAAAAAACCTCCCTAGTCCTTGCCAATGACAAGCATAACCAGAGCACGATGCAGCCACCACCATGCTTGAATATATGAGATTGGTACAGATGTAGGATCTTAATTTGATCACTCTTTTGTTGCTGAAATTTTTCCTGCCCAGCAGGAAATGCAAACTTGTAGTGCATTTTAAGTTTAAAAGGCTTCTAACGATTGTAATTTCCACGTAGAAATGACAGACTTGATGATTTTTGCCCTAACAGAAAATGTCTATTAATTATAATCCACATTTCCTTTTACTGTAGGATTATTTTCCTGGTGTAACAAGCTGGCTCAAATTAAGATCCTACATCTGTACTCAGTGATGTGTTGTGTTGGATTAGCCCCAAACGTAACGCTTTGTATTCAAGAGATAAAGTTAATTTCTTTGCCGCATTTTTACTTTAGTGCCTTATTGCAAACAGGATGCATGTTATGGAATATTTGTATTCTGTACAGGCTTCCTTCTTTTCACTCTGTCGTTGAATTTTATTTTAACCTTTTATTTATCGGTTAAGACCAAATGACGGCCTACCCCGGACAAACTCAGATGATTCTGGGCCAATTGTGAGCCCTGTGGGACTCCCAATCACAGCCGGATGTGATACAGCCTGGATTTGAACCAGGGACTGTAGTGACGCCTCTTGCACTGAGATGCAGTGCCTTAGACCGCTGCGCCACTCGGGAGCAAAGGTTAGCATTGTGGAGTAACTACAATGTTGTTGATCCATCCTCGGTTTTCTCCTATAATAGGCAATCAACTTTGTAACTGTTTTAAAGGCACTATTGGCCTCATGGTGAAATCCCTGAGCGGTTTCCTTCCTCTCCAGCAACTAATTATATATCTTTGTAGTGACTGTTTTTTTTTTTTTACCCATCTCCCAATAGTTGCCCTTCTTTGAGAGGCATTCGAAAAACTCCCTGGTCTTTGTGGTTGAATCTGTGTTTGAAATTCACTGCTCGACTGAGGGACCTCATACTGTAGATAATTGTATGTGTGGGATACAAAGATGAGGTAGCCATTCAAACATCATGTTAAACAGTATCATTGCGCACAGAGTCCATGCAACTTATTATGTGAATTGTTAAGCAAATAGTTACTCCTGAACATATTTAGGAATCTCGTAACGAAGGGGTTGAATATTTATTGACTCAAGACATTTCAACTTTAAATTGCAATTAATTTGTAAAAAATTCTAAAGACACAATACCACTTCGACATTATTGGGTATGGTGTGTCGGCCAGTGACACAAAATGTCAAATGAATCCATTTTAAATTCAGGCTGTAACACAACAAGATGTGGAAAAGGTCATGGGGTGTGAATACTTTGTGAAGGCACTGTTAGTAGGGGGGAAAGTATGTTAATGAGCACCATATCTTCCCCCACCAGACTAGCCTGTGAGGAGTGAGCCAGCCGTATGGTGAATCATATTTTGAAATCGCAGTGAGACGTCTCAGATGTGACACGGAGAACGACACAGAAAGGTCTTTGGGTTCAGCTGACAGAAAATGTCACAGGTGTACTTAAAGAAATGGTGAAAGAACCAGTATGGTGTGATGGGAGGGGAAAAAAATGACAGAACGTGTCTTCAAAGAGCCCAAGCCAGATGATGGAAACTATCATGAAAGCATGTCTCTTTCCTCCTGTGTGCGTGTGCCTGTGTGCGCGTGAGCGTGTGCACGTGTGCACGTGCGTGTGTGTGTGTGTGTGCAGATGGTTGCCGGTTGTGTGTCTCTACTATATGGCAGGTGCAAGTTCATAACCTTTTTGATCCTTTGATATCCGACTGAGGGGAGAGGAGGAGGAAAGGTGGAGAAGAGGAGGGAGGAGGAGGAAAGGTAGAGAAGAGGAGGGAGGAGGAGGACAGGTGGAGAAGAGGAGGGAGGAGGAGGAGAATCCAGTCTGTCTGTCCTCATCAGACATGTATTTTTCCCCTAGCTTCTGACAACCCTGTTTTGACTGAACCATGTTCATTATCTGGACCCCGTCCTGCCTCATGTGCACAGCCCTTGAAACAGGTTTCTATCAATGTGGTGTGTTTGATGTGTGTATTCATGTATGCTGACAGGCCCTCATAAAAGGCAGAAGAATATAAAAGAAAAGTGTGGTATCTATCTGTACTGAACATCTCAGTACAGATGTAGGATCTGCATTTGAGAAAAGGATCCTGCAACAACAGGAAAGGTGAATTATTTTCTAGATTATAGTTAATGGACATTTTTTTTTTAAACCGGAATCTCATTTTGGTAAATGACGTCTTGAACAGAGGCATTCCTTTTTTTTCCACTGAGCATTACAGCTCTGTGTCTATCTCATCCTTCATAATGCCTTAGAAGTCATCATCACTTGTTAATTCGTTCATGCATTTATGCATCTATGAACTCATGTGTGAAGGTGTTGCATTGAGGTAGGTTTATGCGTTATCTTTTGTGACTTTTGTATAAATGTTATAATTACTCAACATTGTGGTGTGATTTGACTGATTAAAAAAAAAAGACAATACCTTCACACTTCTCTTTCACTGTGAATGCGAAATGAGTCCGAGACTGATGCTACATTATCAGGTAGAATCTTGCCGAGCGACGGTGGAAAAAATAGACGTGGTTGGGTCGTGGGGAAACAGCTCAGGTTAATTTAAGGCTATCACGTTGGCTAATTTGTTTTAAATGAATCCGTTGTTGGCTTGCGTTCAGTGTGTGTCCAATTAGCGGCTGTGTAACTTCAGGATGGAGCTTCTTCCTGTCACATTTGCCAAAGCAGACAGCTGAACATTAGTCATGAACTGTCAATTTAACTGTCTCCTGTTCTCTCTCTCTTCCTCTCTCTCTCTCTCTCTCTCTCTCTCTCTCCTTCTCACATACAGGAGGATACATTCAACAGCAAAGTGAGACAGGGGGGGTGAGAAATCATCCTCTCCTGAGCATCTTGCTCATCCCCAGGCCTTGAGTGAGATTGCCTGCAAGACTGAACCAATCGAAGAAAGAGGGAGTTTGACACGCAAGACTCAGCTACACCGGTTTACACGGTGTAGTCTAAGGATTAGTTGTCGTGATTGAGGTCTGATGCAACACTGAATATGAGAAGCAGCTACACCGGTTTACACGGTGTAGTCTGATTGAGGTCTGATGCAACACTTAGTTTTACACGGTCGTGATTGAGGTCTGATGCAACACTGAATATGAGAAGCAGCTACACCGGTTTACACGGTGTAGTCTAAGGATTAGTTGTCGTGATTGAGGTCTGATGCAACACTGAATATGACATTGAGGTCAGCTGAATATGAGAAGCACTACACCGGTTTACACGGTGTAGTCTAAGGATTAGTTGTCGTGATTGAGGTCTGATGCAACACTGAATATGAGAAGCAGCTACACCGGTTTACACGGTGTAGTCTAAGGATTAGTTGTCGTGATTGAGGTCTGATGCAACACTGAATATGAGAAGCAGCTACACCGGTTTACACGGTGTAGTCTAAGGATTAGTTGTCGTGATTGAGGTCTGATGCAACACTGAATATGAGAAGCAGCTACACCGGTTTACACGGTGTAGTCTAAGGATTAGTTGTCGTGATTGAGGTCTGATGCAACACTGAATATGAGAAGCAGCTGATTGAGGTCTGATGCATGCAACACTGAATATGAGAAGCAGCTACACCGGTTTACACGGTGTAGTCTAAGGATTAGTTGTCCGTGATTGAGGTCTGATGCAACACTGAATATGAGAAGCAGCTACACCGGTTTACACGGTGTAGTCTAAGGATTAGTTGTCGTGATTGAGGTCTGATGCAACACTGAACATGAGAAGCAGCAAACAGAAGGTCTAAGCATTCACAGTTGTTGTAAACAGTTTTAGGTGGTTCTAATAAAACATCAAGCCTCCTTCGATGCCCATTTCATGCCATGACAAGGAAAATGTTTTGTTGTTGTTTTTTTACTGGTAAGCCTTTTAGAAGCCTTTTAGATTGGTAAGCCTTTTAGATTGGTAAGCCTTTTAGATTGGTAAGCCTTTTAGATTGGTAAGCCTTTTAGATTGGTAAGCCTTTTAGATTGGTAAGCCTTTTAGATTTGTAAGCCTTTTAGATTGGTAAGCCTTTTAGATTTGTAAGCCTTTTAGATTGGTAAGCCTTTTAGATTGGTAAGCCTTTTAGATTGGTAAGCCTTTTAGACTGGTAAGCCTTTTAGATTGGTAAGCCTTTTAGATTGGTAAGCCTTTTAGATTGGTAAGCCTTTTAGATTTTAGATTGGTAAGCCTTTTAGATTGGTAAGCCTTTTAGATTGGTAAGCCTTTTAGATTGGTAAGCCTTTTAGATTGGTAAGCCTTTTAGACTGGTAAGCCTTTTAGATTGGTAAGCCTTTTAGATTGGTAAGCCTTTTAGATTGGTAAGCCTTTTAGATTGGTAAGCCTTTTAGACTGGTAAGCCTTTTAGATTGGTAAGCCTTTTAGATTGGTAAGCCTTTTAGACTGGTAAGCCTTTTAGATTGGTAAGCCTTTTAGATTGGAGGGACATGTTCTTCTGAAATTTTAACTAACATCCATTTGACACGACGTGTTGTGAACAAACGAGGGATGTTTTTCCTCTCAAAACAACATAGACATCACAGCGGTCATGGGAAACCGGTCAGCACATCAATCACAAAGGGTACACATGTGTGTTCCTACGTAAGACTACGCTGTGTGATGACTCAAACGGGATGTTGACATGTTTTCCGCAAGAAAATATGCACGGTTACATTGTGTATTTTGAAGTCAATTGAAGCAGCATGAAGGAAAAATATCATGAACAATTCTAAAGGATTCAGCTTGAATATGACCTTATTCCCTTCGAAGGGAAATACAACAGCAGTTGTGGGGCGGCAGGGTAGCCGAGTGGTTAGAGTGTTGGACTAGTAACCGGAAGGTTGCAAACCCCCGAGCTGACAAGGTACAAATCTGTCGTTCTGCCCTTGAACAGGCAGTTAACCCACTGTACCTAGGCAGTCATTGAAAATAAGAATTTGTTCTTAACTGACTTGCCTACTTAAATAAAGGTAAAATAAAGTTGGCGAGCTCTGCACGAAATACCCGGATAACTGAAGTATGGGAAAACTATCATCTTAGAACCAGACTTGATCAGAAGAAGGTGAGAGACTCGTTGGCACAATACAAGGACAGCCAAAGGTGGAAAGAGAGACAACGTGTCTGCAGTGTGAAGACGATATCCCTGTGTGGATATAAACACACATTTTACGTTTCATGGGAAGACAGGGGGCCTCCAAACATGTTGTGTGAACGCATCACGGCGTCGTCGTCTGGTTTCTCGGTGTTTACCTGATGGATGACATGATCAGTAAGCGGGGAGGAAGAGAGGCAGGAAAACAGCTTGTACTGCATAATCTATTCCAGCTCTGCCAGACACTAGGCAGCGCTTTATTACTTTTCTAAGTAAATATATCATTTAGCAAGTCACATCCTCCTTATGCAGGATCACTAGACTGTAGCTGAGAGCTTTTTGGTTGGAAATCTTATTAGACGGAGCTATAGCGGGATGAATGGCATGGATAGTTCGAAGGTCACTGGATGAAGTTATATACTGCATACAGTTTTCAGTTAGAGTACAGCAATCATCAATTAAATGTTTTTTTTTTTAAATGAAGTTTAAGTTCAAAACAGTGCTTGGTGCAATGAGAATCATCAGAGGAACTCTTCCTTGCAAGATGATTGACTACAAACATTGTATAACACAATAAATATTTATTACGGTTGCAATTAGGCTAAATGTCAGACCACTTGAGCCCACTTGATCTCATCTTAAAACATGGAGTGTATGGCAATTAGTTTTGTTTTCATTTGTTTGTGGTGATACATTGCCTCAAGGAAGTACTAAAAATGTATGGTTGTTTTGGACTCTTAATGAGAAAGGGAAAAGTTGAAGTCCGAAGTTTACATACACTTAGGTTGGAGTCATTAAAACTCATTTTTCAACCACTCCACTAATTTCTGGTTAACAAACTATAGTTTTGGCAAGTCGGTTAGGACATCTACTTTGTGCATGACTCAAGTCATTTTTCCATCAATTGTTTACAGACAGATTATTTCACTTATAATTCACTGTATCACAATTCCAGTGGGTCAGAAGTTGACTGTGCCTTTAAACAACTTCGAAAATTCCAGAAAATGATGTCATGGCTTTAGAAGCTTCTGATAGGCTAATTGACATCATTTGAGTCAATTGGAGGTGTACCTGTGGATGCTTTTCAAGGCCTACCTTCAAACTCAGTGACTCTTTGCTTGACATCATGGGAAAATCAAAAGAAATCAGCCAAGACCCCAGAAAAATAATTGTAGACCTCCACAAGTCTGGTTCATCATTGGGAGCAATTTCCAAACATCTGAAGGTGCCACGTTCATCTGTACAAACATTAGTACACAAGTATAAACACAATGGGACCAGCTCTGTCAGGAGGAATGGGCCAAAATTCACCCAACTTATTGTCGGAAGCTTGTGGAAGGCTAGCCGAAACGTTTGACCCAAGTTAAACAATTTAAAGGCAATGCTACCAAATACTAATTGAGTGTATGTAAACTTCTGACCCACTGGGAATGTGATGAAAGAAACAAAAGCTGAAATGAATCATTCTATTTTCTATTGTTCTGACATTTCACAGTCTTAAAATAAAGAGGTGATCCTAACTGACCTAAGACAGGGAATTTTTACTAGGATTAAATGTCAGGAATTGTGAAAAACTGAGTTGAAATGTATTTGGCTAAAGTGTATGTAAACTTCCGACTTCAACTGTAGCTAATATATTATGTCTGCAAAACTGCATCATGCAAAGATCCAAATGAGAGGATTTTAAGCAACTAACCACACACATCTCTGTAGCTATTGAATCAAATTGACCCCTATAACACTCACCTTTGCGAGCTACTAGAGAGAGAGAGAGAGAACACCAACTTATTATGTAAAAAACATATTCATTGCAAAGTAATAAGCATTCATGTTGAATTGTGTTTTATAGTTGAGGTGAATAGATGCATACCAATAGTGAGCCTCATAGCATGATGCAGCTCCAGCAGCAGGGCTTCATTTCCTCTGTGCTTTCTGCATCATTAATGATGTAATTGATTTATGGCTAAAAACCGTCCCGATCCCACCTGCGAATATCATAATAAAGATTAACATTTGTCAGAAGCCCCGGCAGCATCTATTCCGGGATGGAGAGCTCAGGGAGAATTAGTAAGATAGGAAAAGCATGAGGCTAATTTACCTATATATACAGTATATATATTATAATTCTATTATTAGTAGTAGTATTATATTATTATAGTACCTCCCTAAACTGCAGTCACTCTTGTTGTAAATATTGTGACTTTTTAATCAGCAAGAGTCAACGAGGATGTGGTGCTGCGATCGGGTAGGGAGGGGGTGAGGGAGAGGAGAGAGAGAGAGTGAAAGGACGAGAGCGGGGGAGTCGATTCATCCTCTTGCTGCTTTTTCCCACTGACATGTTCGCTGTTCGCAATCCACCCATGTAATCCATCACAGAAACATTAATTGTGTGCGGGGCCTTCCAGGTCTCCAGTACAAAGTTGCTAATGAAGGGCCTGTCATCGTGACTCTTCCCTAGGAAGAGAGCTTGGAGAGCGGAGTGGGCCTTTGCCAAGCTTCCTGGACCTCCTGGAGGCCCAGCCGGGGCCAAGCCTTAACCTCCTAACTTCTCTGGGTCAGCTGATCAAGACATATACCCCAAAGCAGTATCCCAGAAGAAACAGTCACTGTTGAGACTTCTTCACAAAAAGAGACAGTGTTCGTTTAGACATTTAAACATGTCCAGACACAGTAGACTATAGACTATAAAAAAGAGAGCCTTGATGGATTGCAGACACGGAAATGTCTTGGTTGAACGTGCCTCGGTATCTTGGCTGTTTAAAGCTCTGACCCGGTAATTACCAGCAACTCCTGTGCAACCTCAGCTCTCTGCTCTCTCTCTGCCCCCAATGTCTATGTGTTCACCGGTGGAAAAGGTATTGCTAATGACAGAAGAAGGTTACCCAATTTATCTTCAGGCAAAAACCTTTCAAAGCAAGACTCCCATATCCCCACTGAGCACAGATTGCTAGAAGGCAAAAATACAGCAAATAGCAACAGCTGGGACTTGAAGCCAGGTCCAGACCAGGCTAAGAAATAACACCACCAGAAAATAGTTTTCAATTTTTCACACTTCGAGAACATGTGGAGGTCTCTCACAAGGGTTGCCCTCTAAGAGAGTATAGGCTCTTGGAACTTCCATTATGGATTAAATAATATATGCTGTGGGCAAGGATATGTGTGTGGTTTACCGTTTATATGATTTAAACTATATAGAGTATATTCTCTACCCCAAAGAATAAAGTAGCAGCTGTGGAGTATGTGTCTTGATACTATTGTTGAATGAGGCCCCATTCATTTCAAATAGTACAGGTAAAGGTGAAAACTATTGTTGTATTATCCTTGTGGGGACAAAACAATTGATTCCCATTCAAAATCCTATTTTCCATAATCCCTAACCCTAAACTAACCCTTAACCTAAAATAGCCTTTTTCCTTGCTGGGACTGGCGAAATGTCCCTACCTCTCTGAATTGTTGCTGTTTTACTCTCCTTGTGAGGACTACAGGTCTACACACACACACACACACACACACACACACACACACACACACACACACACACACACACACACATGCCATGCAGCCATTATTTTAGAGAGGGCATAATGACAAAGAAAAAACAGGTTTTTATCCATTTTTTCAAATGTCTTAAAAAAATCTAATATCACATGTACATAAGTATTCAGACCCTTTACTCAGTACTTTGTTGATGCACCTTTGGCAGCGATTACATCCTCAAGTCTTCTTGGGTATGACGCTACAAGATTGGCACACCTGTGTTTGAGGAGTTTCTCCCATTCTTCTCTGCAGATCCTCTCAAGCTCTGTCCGATTGGATGTGGAAAGTTGCTGCACAGCTATTTTCAGGTCTCTGCAAAGATGTTCGATAAGGTTCAAGTCCGGGCTCTGGCTGGGCCACTCAAGGACATGGAGTGCTGCAGAGATGATTGTCCTCCTGGAAGGTTCTCCCCTCTTCACAGAGGAACTCTGGAGCTCTGTCAGAGTGAACATCGGGTTCTTGGTCACCTCCCTGACCAAGGCCCCCCGATTGCTTAGTTTTGCCGGGCAACCAGCTTTAGAAAGAGTTTTGGGGGTTCCTAACTTCATCCATTTGAGATTTCTTTTATTTTATTTTTTATTTTATTTAACCTTTATTTAACTTGGCAAGTCAGTTAAGAGCAAATTCTTATTTACAATGACGGCCTAACAAAAGGCCAAAGGCCTCCTGCGGGAACGGGGGTCTGTGATAAAACAAATTAATACAATATAAATATAGGACAAAACAACAAGAGAGACAACACAACACTACATAAAGAGAGACCTAAGACAGCAACATAGCAAGAGCAAGGCAGCAACACATGACAACACAGCATGGTAGCAACACAACATAACAACAACATGGTAGCAACACAGCATGGCAGCAGCATAAAACATGGTACAAACATTATTGGGCACAGTCAACAGCACAAATGGCAAGAAGGTAGAGACAACAATACACCACGCAAAGCAGCCACAACTGGCAGTAAGAGTGTCCATGATTGAGTCTTTGAATGAAGAGATTGAGATAAAACTGTCCAGTTTAAGTGTTTGTTGCAGCTCATTCCAGTTGCTAGCTGCAGCGAACTGAAAAGAGGAGCGACCCAGGGATGTCTGTGCTTTGGGGACCTTTAACAGAATGTGACTGGCAGAATGGGTGTTGTGTGTGGAGGATGAGGGCTGCAGTGGATATCTCAGATAGGGGGGAGTGAGGCCTACGAGGGTTTTATAAATATGCATCAACCAGTGGGTCTTGCGACGTGTATACAGAGATGACCAGTTTACAGAGGAGTATAGAGTGCAGTGATGTGTCCTATAAGGAAAATTGGTGGCAAATCTGATGGCCAAACGGTAAAGAACATCTAGCCGCTCGAGAGTACCCTTACCTGCCGATCTATAAATTATGTCTCCGTAATCTAGAATGGGTAGGATGGTCATTTGAATCAGGATTAGTTTGGCAGCTGGGGTGAAAGAGGAGTGATTATGATAGAGAAAGCCAAGTCTAGATTTAACTTCAGCCTGCAGCTTTGATATGTGCTGAGAGAATGGCAGTGCATTGTCTAGCCATACTCCCAAGTACTTGTATGAGATGACTATCTCAAGCTCTTAACCCTCAGACGTAGTAATAACACCTATGGGAGGAGGGGTATTCTTCTTACCAAACCACATGACCTTTGTTTTGGAGGTGTATAGAACATGGTTAAGGATAGAGGAAGTTTGTTGGACACTAAGAAAGCTTTGTTGTCGAGCATTAACACAAAATCCAAGGAGGGGCCAGCTGAGTATAAAACTGTATCATCTGCATATAAATGGATGAGAGAGCTTCCTACTGCCTGCGCTATGTTGTTGATGTAATTTGAGAAGAGCATGGGGCCTAAGATCAACCCTTGGGGTACTCCCTTGGTGACAGGCAGTGGCTGAGACAGCAGCTTTTCTGACTCACTCTTTGAGAGAGGTAGTTAGAAAACCATCCCAAAGACCCCTCAGAGACATCAATACTCCATAGCCGGCCCACAAGAATGGAATGGTCTACCTTATCAAAAACTTTGGAGACCACTGTGTTCTTGGAGACCTTCAATGCAGCAGAATTTTTTTGGTACCCTTCCCCAGATCTGTGCCTCTATAGACAGGTGTGTGCCTGTCCAAATCATGTCCAATCAATAAAATTTACCACAGGTGGAATCCAATCAAGATGTAGAAACATCTCAAGGATGATCAATGGAAACAGGATGCACCTGAGCTCATTTTCGAGACTCATAGGTAAGTGTCTGAATACTTATACTTATTTACATAAGGTAGTTAGATTTCTTATTTTTTATAAATTAGCCAAAAAATTCCAAAACCTGTTTTTGCTTTGTCATTATGGGGTCCTGTGTGTAGATTGATGAGACATGTTTTTTCATCAATTTTAGAATAAGGCTGTAACGTAACAAAATGTGCAAACAAACGCTATGTGTGTCAATCTACACTCTCTCCTCAACTGAAAAACCTGCACGGACTAAAGTATCTGGCATCAGGCCTAGGCATCTCTTTGCCCCATGCACTTTGGAAATAACCACTTACAAGGGAGAATGGGGGGGTTACTCTTTGCCTGGTCCAGTTAATATGCCCCCTCTGCAAAATAGCTGACAGGTCATTTTTATAAATCAGAAATCGTGGGCTTAAAAATTAAGTTCAGTAATAAATGTAACATTAAAAAAAGACACATTTGGGGGCCTTTGTGCCCCCAAGAGCATGACGCAACTGCATGCATGCCCCCCCAAACACACACACCCCACACACACACACACACACACACACACACACACACACACACACACACACACAAACACAGTGAACAAAAATAAACTCACTGGGATAATAACATATAATGGTTGAAGATCAGAGAGGGAGAGCGTGACGGACTGGGTGTTCAAACTGAATAAATGAGAGGAAAGATGTCCACAGCTGTTAGCAGCTAAACACTGATTAAACACTGATTAATCAACTGAGGCTGGGGGAGTTTTTCAAGCATTCGCCAACCACTTCTACAGGCCTGAGTAGATAGATACACAATCATGAAGCATTGTGATTTAGAGTACTTTTAGCTTCTTAATAAGACTGTGGTTGCCGATCAATGTCAAGGTATTCCATTGTGAAATGTTTAAATAATTTAATCTCTAACAAATTCCAGATTTGCCCAAAATGCAAATGTATACGTAATGAGTGTACAACTAGGCTAGTTAATAGGCCTTGTAGTAGGATCCCTATCTCTGAACAGCAAATTCTCCCGTGTGAAAGGGATACTTTGGGACTTTGGCCCTTTATCTACTTCCCCAAAGTCAGATGAACTTGTGGAAACCACTTGAATGTTTCTGCGTGTGGTTTGAAGCGCGGCACACAACTGACCCAGCTTGTCCGGGTTAGGGGAGGGTTTGGCTAGCCGGGATGTCCTTGGCCCATTGCGCTCGCCAGGTGTACAGTGTTTCCTCCGACACATTGGTGTGGCACTGGTTACCATGCATGAATGTATTTGTTAGTGTCAGAGACATGGTTGTTGTATTCATAGATTTGCAGTCCTGTGACCTTTACCAAGTGAGCTCCTAAGTGAATATATCATTAATAAATTAAATGATTTAACACATTACAACAAATATTTAATAAGGCTTTATTTTGAGGGCCTAGTTTTACCCTAATACAATTGCCTCAAGATTTTCAGTTCTGCAAGTCACATTTGATCAGTGTAGAAAAATGTATGTTATTTATATTTGAGTATAAAATTAATTAAAACAATCAATGTAGAATCGATGCAGTCAATGAGCTAACCCTAGTTAGCATTTGCACTAGAACTAGCTCAAAAACATAAATATTGAAAGAAACAATTCTAAAAATAAACCAACAATAGAGCATGCTGGTAAATATGATAATGCACAGTGTATTTTTTTGTTTAAAACTGGTTATTAACACCAACAATGGGGTTCTTTTAGAGCAATGAGTGTTAACTGAACACTTACAGAGTTAATATAATACCTGAATTAACAATGAAATGCTACACTGAAAAATCAACACTAGCTAACAATGGCCAATTTGCTGTGTGGCATCCCCACCGCAGTACATTATTTTCGGGCAACTCTGCCCGGCCCAAGCCACCCTCCTGGCGTCTCCAAGGACCGTGATAATGGAAATGCCCGGCCATTCATCTCCAAACCACAGATTCTATGTTCTCTGCTGTCCTTCACACCACATGAATGACAGGACACCCAACGATTTGAAGCGCACACCGCTTTGACACTGCAACGCTCCGCTGAACATCCACTGTGTGCGGCAGCCACTTTACCCAGTGTATAAAAACAGGCAGCACTGATGAAGGAATTACAGAGGAGGAGGAGACCATTTTAGCCAGGAAATTGCTGTGTTAACTTCTTTGGGACAGGGGGGCAGTATTGAGTAGCTTGGAAAAAGGTGCCCAGAGTAAACTGCCTGCTACTCAGTCCTAAAAGCTTGAATATGCATATAAATAGTAGATTTGGATAGAAAACACTCTGAAGTCTCTAAAACTGTTTGAATGATGTCTGTGAGTATAACAGAAAAAAATCCAACCAGGAAGTGGGAGAACTGAGGTTTTTAGTTTTTCAACTCATTGCCTATCGAATATACAGTGTCTATGGGGTCAAATTGCACTATCTAAGGCTTCCACTAGATGTCAACAGTCTTTAGAACCTTGTTTGATGCTTCTACTGTGAAGGAGGGGGAAATGGGAGCTGAATGAGTCAGTGGTCTGTCAGAGTGGCATGACCTGACCATGCACGTTCATGTGAGAGTTAGCTTGCGTTCCATTGCATTTTTGAAGAGAAAGGAATTCTCCGGTTGGAACATTATTGAAGATATATGATAAAAACATCCTAAAGATTGATTCTATACATCGTTTGACATGTTTCTACAAACTGTAATTGAACTTTTTAGACTTTTCGTCTGAACTAAGCAATCGCGCATTGATCGTTTGGATTACTGGGCTAAACGCGCAAAATAAAAGTAGGTATTTGGACATAAATGATGGACTTTATCGAACAAATCAAACATTTATTATGGAACTGGGATTCCTGGGACTACATTCTGATGAAGATCATCAAAGGTAAGTGAATATTTATAATGCTATTTCTGACTTTGTTGACTCCACAACATGGCGAATATTTGTATGGCTTGATTTGTTGTCTGAGCGCTGTACTCAGATTATTGCATGGTGTGCTTTTTCGGTAAAGCTTTTTTAAAATCTGACACAGCGGTTGTATTAAGGAGAAGTGGATCTAAAATTCCATGCATAACACTTGTATCTTTTAGTAATGTTTATTATGAGTATTTCTGTAAATTGATGTGGCTCTCTGCTAAATCACCGGATGTTTTGGAACTACTGAATGTCATGCGCCAATGTAAACTGAGATTTTTGGATATAAATATGAACTTTATCGAACAAAACATACATGTATTGTGTAACATGAAGCCCTATGGGTGTCACCTGATGAAGATCATCAAAGGTTAGTGATTCATTTTATCTCTATTTCTGCTTTTTGTGACTCCTGTGACTAGGTACTGACCTAACATAATCGTTCGGTGTGCTTTCGTCTTAAAGCCTTTTTGAAATCGGACACTGTGGCAGGATTTACAACAAGTTTATTCTTTAAAATGGTGTGAAATACTTGTATGTTTGAGGAATTTTAATTATGGGATTTCTGTTGTTTTCAATTTGGCGCCCTGCACTTTTACTGGCTGTTGTTGAGGTGGGACACTACCGTCCCAAATATCCCAGAGAGGTTCAAGCACAGCAGACTGCATGGATGCATCCTTAATAACACCCTATTCCCTATATAGGGAATATAACACCCTATTCCCACCCTATTCCCTATATAGCTCTATAGTGCCATGGTCAAAAGTAGTGCATATACAGGGAATAGTGTGTCATTTGGGACGAAGAATGGCTTCAGTAATATAGTCATTAAAGCATAGCATGAAAAATGAGCATATGGATCAGGCAATAAACATACTTGCTCGGTGTTGGAAGTTTTACAAGAGTTTCACTTTCGGCTAATGCGCCATGAAATGTGACTGGAGCAGTATGGATATGTCCATTAAAAAAACTTTGAGCAAAATTAAAATTATGTAAATGACAGGCAGTTCCCATGTAAGAAAGCATTTCATACATTTTCGGTGCTGTGACATAATTGCGAGCTCTAAATCTATGATCGCTCTAACAAAAGCCAGGCCCATACTGAGGTTGACATTTATTGAGTTTCACCTTTGTGGCACAATAAAAGGAGAGAAAAGGTAGTTAGACAGCACGGAGGAGAAGTGGGTTCAGAAGAAAACCTGGAACATGAGCTGAACTGACTGAAATATACAGAAAATTATAGGCTGCACGTATGAATATAAAACGAGAAAATTGGAGCAGCATTTAATTAGGACCTTGCCATTGATTAAGTCAGTGAAGGTTTTTTATGAGGAGTTTGATGTATCAGGAATGATTTACTTTTTCATCTGGCAGCAGGCTAGAAAACAGGAGTTGATCCATCCTCTGGAAATATGGAGCCGTCAAATGAGGAAATTGAAGATAAGTGAAGAGACTATTGGTATATACACGAGGCTGTGTGTCTGTCTGTGTGCGTGTGTGTCTGTGTGTGCGTGTTTGTGTTATGGCTGCATCTTGGAGGAGCTAAGCTGATGAAATGGAGTGCAGTGTTGACGCTGCTGATGCTGCTGTGTGTGTCTGTCGGTCTCTGTGGTTCTACCCTTTATGCTGCTGCAGATTGATACCCTCCACCATACAGCAAGTGCCGTTCTGATAGGCTGAACTTGTTTGTGTCACGCCGTGGCCATAGAGAGGGTTTTATTCTCTATTTTGGTTAGGCCAGGGTGTGACTAGGGTGGGCATTCTAGTTTCTTTATTTCTATGTTATCTGTTTCTTTGTGTTTGGCTGGGTGTGGTTCTCAATCGGAGGCAGCTGTCTATCGTTGTCTCTGATTGAGAATCATACTTAGGCAGCTTTTTCCCACCTGTGTTTTGTGGGTTAGTTATTTTCTATTTTGTGTTTCTGCACCTGAAAGAGCTGTTCATTGTCGTTTTGCTCTTTGTTCAAGTGTTTTGAAAATAAATCATGAACACTGACCACGCTGCACTTTGGTCCACTCCTTCTTCATCAGACGAGCATTAGTTTGGCATCCATTGCAGACTGTTGTCACTCAGATTGAACGGAGAAAAAAATGCAATCGAGGTACTCATACTGTTAAATCTATATACAGGTGTTCTATCTTAATTTGACCCGTTTTTCAATGCAGGCAAATAATCCTGCAGTAACAGGAAAAGGGAATTATTATGTGGATTATCATGTTTGTATGGTTTGATACATTTTTTGTTAGGATAAATCAAATCTGACATTTTAAAGTGGAAATGACAAACTATAGAAGCCTTTTTAAACCTGGAATACATTACAATTTGTTCTCTGCGACAACAGAGTGAGCATATTTAAGATATAACATCTCTGCCAATAGTTTCCTTGCGTTAGACTCACACGCACAAGCACACACACCAATCCCCCCATGGCTGTGTGACTGAACAGTGCCTAAAGCCTGTCCTGCTCTGTTGGGGTGTATCTGGCTCCTGTCCACCTGTCACAGGTGCTCTTCTTCCTGCTGATGACAGTACCACCAAAGCCCTGGTCCCCTCAGCACAGACCACAACAATATGAGAAAAAACACTCTCTCTTTTGCAGTAGCTAACCTTTAGCCTGCTACTGTCAATAGACTGATTTAATGTTATGCCAGAAAGTGTTGGCGATGACAGCGGGCTGAATACTTAATCGTTCTCTTGAACTGTTATCATTTCAGACTCAGAATACTCATGGAGGTAGAATGTACATAATGGTTTTAAATTCATGTTCCAAATCACATCTAATGTCGTGATTGACATGCTCAGTGGAGTACGAAAGAGATCATGTTTCGAGAAGTTGCATATAAATAACTTGTTGAAAAATTGACAAAAGTGGTCAATCTAACAAAAGGACAAATGGAATGCAAATATTCAGATGTCTTTTCCCGGTATATCCTGAAGAAGAGTCAGAATGCTCTTCATAAAATGTGAATTCCCATTTGCTCAGATACCATTGCTATGTACTCCAGTGTACTAAATCCACATCCCTGCTATTTCTGAACATTGTGTTCTTTCTATCCAGCAGCCCTGTAGTGAAGGCATTATAGCTTCACGTACTTTGTTTTCCTCACTGACAGCCTTGCTCAATCATGTCTCCTTGCTGTCCCACTAGCTGCTCTCGCTCACACAAACACACAAAAGTGCACGCAAGTACACACGCACATGTACACTCAAACACACACACACACACACACACACACTCTCTCTCTCCTGACAATAACAGTCATTATCACCAGCACGAGGAGGCATGGTGCTCCCCAAGATGGACACAGCCTGGCCACATTATCTAAAGATCACACATGAGGGGAGGAGCTTAGAGGAGTGGGGAACACACAGGGCACAATCACACAGGTACAAAGATCCCTCGCTTTGTTCGTTCACTTGCTCTACATGCAGGGTCTATCTCTACTACAGTTCACAATACAAGTGGATATAGACATACTGAGATGCAGACAATGTGAGAGCACTGCTTGACATGCACTGTATCCTAGGCTTAGAGTAATGGATAGCGTAAAGTAGCAAAAGTGTGCTTTGATCATGTAGTGCTTAAATATTGCACACCTTTCTGTTGTACAAAGAAGGTCATTTCCATGTCAAAAGGACCCATGAGCAATGGCGTAACAGATACGAGCCCTGGGGGCCCATGTGTGTCATTCATAAACCTTTTTAATTTGCATATGTACTAGGAAGCTAAGTGTTTGTATCTTGGGCTTCAGGACTGTGACTGAAAATAAAATAGATGAACTGATTGAGCGTGTATGGGGGATATCGGTGAACCCATGACATCGTCAAGGCTACGATGGTGCCAGTGCAATGAGTAGAGCCTACTCAGGTGCTCAAAAGCGCATGTCAGACCGAGAGCCTAACGCTTTTTTAGGTAGTTCTTTATGAGTTTTAGTTTAGAAAACGATCTCCCTGTGGAAGCAACAGTTACAGGGATGATAAAAACAGCTTGATTGCCGTAGCAACGTCAGGGAAACTGGGCAGAAGGGAGTGGTTATTAAAATACAGCAGTTTGGCAAGATCTTTAATTGAGCTTCTCGCATTCTCCTTAATGGCTGGCCTCAACACGTTACGGAAAGAGATGAACTGTATAGGAAGCTCTGGGGACAGGTCTTCTGGATACTGGACAGACAATAAATTGCCAGATGCAAACAGATTATCATCTTTAGGGGACAACAGCGGTTTGCGATTTCGTTCACACTGGTGAACCAGTAGTGTAGTAGTGTAGCTGCAATATCAACTGTGTTACGACAGTGCCCATGGGCACCAACATGTGACGTTCATAGGGGCAAATCAAATTGGGTGTCAAATGAAAGCTAAGAGTCTATATTTTGGAGAAATTAAAACATACACAGTAAACATTTTCCAACCATTTTCCATCCCCCCAAAAAATAGGAATAAGCAAAGGCTTTGATTTCTGTCAAACAGAAGGAAAGGGGTTCTTAGAAAATATCTACCAGAAAAAGTATTTAAAGAAGGTATAAAACATACATAAAAATAGAATAATGTTGAAGTAAAGACCCCTGCCAACTAATATTAACACATATTTCTGCCCACCCAATGTTTAAGAAACATTGCCTTGTGCCTTGAAATTCTGTTACCAAAAACACACATATCTATAAGATATTTTTTACTGAGCTGTCCAAAATTTTGAACCCAACTATGGTTTGTGATTACTATGATTTTTGCTACGGCAAAATGTGGACTTGTTTGGGGGCAGAGCTCATTGAAATAAGAGACAGTGTGTAGAATAATACCCAAATATGTCAAGAAGGATATTGCATATTTATACCTTTGTGTACCTATTTAAGATACGTCATCATGAAGAGAATGACATATCCATAATTATGAATTTCTGTGTAGTACAGATCAGAAACAAATGAGGACATTCCGTTACCGCAATTACGTTACTGGGTGTAAATCCACTTCACTTACTGTAATTTAATAACCAAAATTTTCCAAGTCAATGTGTCATGACATAGCTGACACCAATGTTCCCTTAAAATGTTTTAAGCCTAGAGCAAATTTCAGGTCTGCTGAGTGCAGACTTCAAATTTGTGAAAATTCTGTGTATTCAGGCGTGTTTACTGGGAACACTGAGCCTGTACCCGCTTTAAATTACAGTTTTAACAGCAGCCAAGTTGGCTACTGTGGCTTTTTGATCGTAATGTAGGCCTACCAGAGAGGCCTACCATCAAGAACAATGGAGAAAATGTATCCCATGACATTTTAACATGGAAATACAGTGGTTGCTCAACTAAAAGTTTTGCGATTATGCTGCGGGACTTAGAGGTCATTTGTGGTTTAGTAAGGTACCCCGCGTCACTACTTCAGTGCTCCAGACCAGCGCAAGGGGGAGTTAGAGCACTGATTATGCTTTTGGGTCCCAAGGCCTAATGTGTCTCTAACTAACAATGAATGGGCGACATAAACCAAATAGAAACCGATAATTGTGCACGACTTCAAATTAGAATTTCAATGAACTGAATGATGAGGATGAAGAAGGTGATTGAATTTAGAACAATAGTGTTCTCTACACCTCCGGGTGTTCATCATTAATACCTGTGTCTCAGAAGTTTCTGTCCATGACTGATGCAACCAAAAAAAGCATTAAAGACAGAGTTAATGAGTACTTGAGGTCACCAAGAAAGTCTGGACATGACCTGCTCTCCCTTGTAAGGAATTAGGCACTACCATGCTAACTACAGTATGTATTGTAGGCTATGCTACCTTGTCAGACTGCACACTAGCCAAATTAACAAATGCAGGCAGCTTCTATCTTCTAAATGCTTTAAATGCTTTGTTATCCAAATGATTAAAGTGTGTGTGGGCGACCTCATGTAACCGCAAAATGTTGGATAAAGCATATACGGCATCTTTATGAAGCTGCCAGTTGAGGACTTGTGAGGCATCTGTTTCTCAAACTAGTCACTCTAATGTATTTGTCTTCTTGCTCAGGAGCGCACCGGGGCCACCCACTCCTCTTTCTATTAGTTAGTACCAGTTTACGCTGTTCTGTGAATGGAGTAGTACAAAGCGTTGTGCAAGATCTTCAGTTTCTTGGCAATTTCTCACATGGAATAGCCTTCATTTCTAAGAACAAGAATAGACTGACGGGTTTCAGAAGAAAGTATTTGTTTCTGGCCATTTTGAGCCTGTAATCGAACCCACAAATGCTGATGCTCCAGATACTCAACTAGTCTAAAGAAGGCCAGTTTTATTTCTTCTTTAATCAGAACAACAGTTTTCAGCATAATTGCAAAAGTGTTTTCTAAAGATCAATTAGCCTTTTAAAATTATAAACTTGGTTTGGCTAACACAACGTGCCATTGGGACACAGGAGTGATGGTTGCTGATAATGGGCCTCTGTACGACTATGTAGATATTACATGTCAAATCTGCCATTTCCAGCTACAATAGTCATTTACAACATTAATAATGTCTACACTGTATTTCTGATCAATTTGATTTTTTTTGGTGCTTTTCTTTCGAAAACAAGGGAATGTCTAAGTGACCCCAAACTTTTGAACTGTTGTCCTTGATTGAGGACCATACCTGGCCAAAACATAGAAATACAAAAATCATAGATAACAAAACATAGAATGCCCACCCCAAATCACACCCTGACCAAACCAAATAGAGACATAAAAAGGCTCTCTAAGGTCAGGACGTGACAGTAGTGTACATAGCAGATGTAATTGCAGGTGTAGCGAAATACTTGTGTTCCAAGCTCCAACAGTACAGTAGTATCGAACAATTCACAACAATACACAAATCTAAAATTAAAAGAATGGAATTAAGAAATATATACATTTTAGGACAAGCAATGTCTAAGTGGCATTGACTAAAATACAGTAGAATAGAATCCAGTATAAACTGTTCATATGGGATGAGTAAAGCAGTGTGTAAACATTATTAAAGTGTCTAGTGTTCCATTATTAAAGTGGCCAATGATTCCACGTCTATGTATAAAGGGTAGCAACCTCTAAAGTGCAGGGTTGAATAACCGGGTGGTAGCTGGCTAGTGATAGTCTGATGGCCTTGAGATAGAAGCTGTTTTTCAGTCTCGGTCCCAGCTGTGATGCATCTGTACTGACCTTGCCTTCTGGATGATAATGGGGTGAACAGGCAGTGGCTCGGGTGGTTGATGTCCTTGATGATCTGTTTGGCCTTCCTGTGACATAGAGGAACAACTCGATTTAGCCAAAACTAAATTGGATGATGTCCACGCCAAACTAGATCAATCTGAAGATTTATCTACAAACAGGAGCGCTCAACTTGATACCATGCAGGCTGTTTTGTTGAACATTATTCAAAGTAACACAGTTCTACTCAAAACGCTGCAGACCAAAGACGATCAGTTAATGAACACAATGACAAAAGTTGGATGACAAATCAGCAGAACTCATTGAAGTCGCTGACCAAATGAATGATGAGAGAACTCACGTGATGAAGATGGAAATATTGATTTCTAAGCAAGCGGAGGGAATTTCATCACTGAATCTCTCGCTCCGTACTCAAGACCTCTATCTGCAAACCATGACAGGTAAGTTTGAGACCAAAAGGAGCAAGTGTGACTCACGTGTCCAAAATCAGTACTATAAGCGCTCAAGTGGACTCTGCAATGCAGCAGAATACCACCCTTAGGTACCATCTGGAGGAAGTCCAGAATGGTCACGCTCTACAGCTTGACTACCAATCCAAGCAACCGGAGCCCTGTACTCACAGGAGTAAAGACGATAGGTTTCAGACCTTGCCTCCCTCATGTGTCCCTCAGTCTTCTCCTCTTGGCCATTCGGCACTGAGTAATATTGCGCTTCTTGGCCAAAAACAACAACAAGGCTTGGCTTCTCCTCTTGGCCTTTCGGCCCCAATCTCTCCACAGGATGAAGCCAACCCTCTCCTCCCGCTTGGCGCGGAATACCTTGACAAACTCATCAAGAATATCCCCATTTTTGACCCTGTTCCAGGTCAGCCAAACGATACTGAGACGTTCCTAGCGGACATAGAGGACGCGTTGGATGGCTACCCAAACGCTACGGGTTCTGACAGGGTTTACCTGTTGAAGCGAACATCGAATAGACACGTGACAAGATTCATTCGTCTACAACAGCAACACATGCTAAACGACTACGCTAAACTTGCCACAGTTTCGAAATTAGAATTCAGTGGTTCTGTGACTCGCAAACATGATAGCTCACTGGCTAACACTGTTAAACAAGCTCGGAACGAACACCCACAAGCTTACTACCATAGGCTTCGTTCAGCTTACTTTGGCCTACTCACTGAAACAGTTATGGAAGACCTGTTACCTTTCAAACAAATGTTCCTGTCGAACATGCATCCTACCTTCATTAGCTACTTGGGCCCTGCCGCCCACATTGGCTTGCCTATCTTACAACTCAGAGAGCTTGCAAGCACAGCTTTTGAGGCATCAAAAGTTCACAATGCTAAGAGCCCTGGCCACTCGGTTTTGAAGTTTGACCAGGAGCACTCACTTCAATTAGAGGGTGCATTATCAGGTATTGGAGTGTTGACAGATGACGCACAACAACAGTTTCTACCACAAAACCATGATTCCAATAACCTCTGCGGTCGAAATAACTGTAAATTACGTCGCCATCAACATGACTACCGCTACAATCAACCTGTTCGCTACATTCCTGCACCCAACCCACAAAAAGTGTCAGAGCACAAGGGTAACAAAGGTTTGAAGGACAATCAAAAGGTAGACCAATGTTCTCCAGAAGTTCCACTACGGGAAGAACCAAAGTGAGAACAATTTGAGAAAAGGGTCAAAGATAAGTCACAAGGACTAGACGGGGAATTACCGGACACCAGGTCCGCCGGAATTAACACTCATAGCAAGGACGTTAAAATTCAAATCTCTCCCGCTCTCATTCAAGACCCTATCCAGGGCCCGCTTGATCAAGAAACAAGCCCCTGGGCTTTGTCTATAGACTCTGATACAAAGGTTGCGAAGAAAAAGGTCAAACGCCAAGCCCACTCAAAATCTGAAAAGTCAGTCTGCTTCCACCTTGAACAGAAATGGCACAAAACGTCATTGCGAACGACCACTCAACTTTGTGGGGAATATGTCCACTATCCCCGAATCTAAAAGGCCATACCTGGAAACAGTCCTGGAGGACTGCTTAACTTGTCATGCGCTAATTGATTCGGGTGCGACAATATCACTCATCTCTCAAACATTGTTTGATGATCTCAAAAGGGCTTTGAAGCCAACTAAACATTGGTTAAAAGTGGAACGATGCGACACTACACTTCGAGGGGTCACTCAGACTATCTCGCCTCTCACACTGAGGGTCATGCTGAAACTACACTTCAAGGACGTATCGCTCGTTCACCCTGTGTATGTTACCAGCCTCGAAACTGTAACCCTGCTACTTGGAGTAGACTTGATGGACCGGTTACTCCCATTGATGGATTGGAAAACCAACCAGGCATGGTCACAGGCCACCGTGCCTTCTCCACTGACCACACTGTCTTCCCCTAACGCTTGCTGCAATGCAGTCATTCACGAGGGGTATCTGTCGAAAGCACCCCTTGGGAAAAAGACGTTTATAAACCTCTTGGGGCAGAATCCGATCCAAGGAGACATTACGATATTTCGACACATTCCATCAGCCAACCTGATTGACCATTCTTTTCATGATTTCGAGCCAGCTGTCTCTGTGAATAAGCAACTTCCCTCCTCCTTGCAGTCCTGCAATACGGTAGTTGAGATGAAATCCTCTTGCCCTTCGGACACTTCCGCAAGCACTGCGGCCGTCTCAACAAGAAAAACATTGATGCGCAGAGTATACACTGCTTCCGATGATACGCCTTCCACTTTGTTGGGGACTGTCACCCCTTACAATGACACTAATGGCGTCAGTCCAGCAACTGACCCGATGACTCCCACTGGTGAAACACTTTGCGATACCACAGACCGATATCCTCGTCTCAGTTCGCAGGTACTGAAGAGGTTGCCACACGCAGACGCGGTGGTGACTGACATGCCTCTACAGCCACTGAGCGTTTTGAAGCACAAACACCAGGACATTTGGTTGAAAGGTTACAGCCATTATTATAACAACGCGGCCGCTGACAACTCGTACATAGGGTCCGAGCCTCAGACACCAACACCACCCGCTGGTAGGGGGGTCCGGAAACACAAAGGGGGAGAATAGTAGCCCAGACCCATGATGAGCCTCATCAAGGCCGGTGGGTGGGGGGTCGAGACTACGGACAACACCGTACGAGGCCGCCAGAGCATAAATCAAATCTAGTTGTAAACTCCCCTATGAGAACAGTGAGGAGCAGACAGGCCCCTAGACTTATCTTAGAACACATCTAAGATAGTACTGAGGTGTACCACACTGGTCGTAAAGGAAGCCCAGTGGACTTGTCCACCTCCAAAACAAAAGGCAACAATAATCATTCCTTGCCATGTGTAGGTTCAACTACAATACAACTAGTAAAATGCTCCAATCATGTGTTCTGGTAGTATAATATTTCAGAATAAATCGGTAGGATAACTGGTCCCTTTGAGCACCAGTACCAATACCAGCAACAGTCAGTCCAGCTACAATCAGTAAGAAGGTTAGAGACCTAACCAATCAAATTACCCTTGACAACAGCGACAAAGGAGTCACTCCATAGTGCCACACATGGAAGGGAATCTCCAGTGCACTCTTCCAATGGTTAACACACATGTCACTAATAAATAGAATCCTCCATTCAGGAGGAAAATTATTAGAATCATTAACCATGATCACACCACGTACGACTGGTCCAATACTTAAAGAGTACTTCAGTAGTGAGGTTAGCTCCTCCGTGGATAACATAGCTATGAAATAGACTTCATACCTATCGACACTACAATAGTGGAAGACACAGTGACTTGTAGTAAAAACTACTACAGACTCCCTTGACACCAATTCTGACTGACCTCCAGGCATTGACCTGAAAATCAGACTCATTCTGAACAAGTTGTAATCTGCCAGGATACTTGGTTTTCCTCCCTTGACATGCGCGCTTGTGTAAGCATAAACGCACATGCACAACAGAACATCCAATTAGGATTTATGCTAGGATCACTTAATTAAGGGTCCAAGCAAAATACCAGCCTTAGTAAAGTTGAACATTTACTTCTAGGCCTTTGACTCTACAGCACTCACCAGTTTTCTTCCTAGAAGTCCATAGGTCATCCCTGTAGACTGCCCAAAACTATGAATGTAATTACAGTATAACTTAGTTGCCGGAGAGGAAGGACACCGCTCAGGGATTTCACAATGAGGCCAAGAGTGTCTTTAAAACAGTTACCAAGTTGATTGCCTATTATAGGAGAAAACCGAGGATGGATCAACAACATTGTAGTTACTCCACAATGCTAACATTTGCTCCCGAGTGGCGCAGCGGTCTAAGGCACTGCATCTCAGTGCAAGAGGCGTCACTACAGTCCCTGGTTCAAATCCAGGCTGTATCACAACCGGTCCCACAGGGCTCACAATTGGCCCAGAATCATTCGAGTTTGTCTGGGGTAGGCAGTCATAGTAAATAAGAATTTGGTCTTAACCAATAAAAAAGGTTAAATAAAAATTCAAAGACAGAGTGAAAAGAAGGAAGCCTGTACAGAATACAAATATTCCATAAAATGCATCCTGTTTGCAATAAGGCACTAAAGTAAAAATGTGGCAAAGAAATTAACTTTATTTCTTGAATACAAAGCGTTACGTTTGGAGCTAATCCAACACAACACATCACTGAGTACAGATGTAGGATCTTAATTTGAGCCAGCTTGTTACACCAGGAAAATAATCCTACAGTAAAAGGAAATGTGGATTATAATTAATAGACATTTTCTGTTAGGGCAAAAATCCTCAAGTCTGTCATTTCTACGTGGAAATTACAATCGTTAGAAGCCTTTTAAACTTCAAATGCACTACAAGTTTGCATTTCCTGCTGGGCAGGAAAAATCTCAGCAACAAAAGAGTGATCAAATTAAGATCCTACATCTGTACCAATCTCATATATTCAAGCATGGTGGTGGCTGCATCGTGCTCTGGGTATGCTTGTCATCGGCAAGGACTAGGGAGGTTTTTTTAAAATAAAAATGAATGAAATGAAGCGAAGCACAGGCAACACCTGGTTCAGTCTGCTTTCCAAAAGATACTGGGAGACAAATTCACCTTCCAGCAGGACAATAACTAAGACTGTTTGAGGTTGTGAACAGGTGTCTTTTATACTGATAACAAGTTCAAACAGGTGCCATTAATACAGGTAACGAGTGGAGGACAGAGGAGCCTCTTAAAGAAGAAGTTACAGGTCTGTGAGAGCCAGAAATCTTGTTTGTAGGTGACCAAATACTTATTTTCCACCATAATTTGCAAAGAAATTCATTAAAAATTCTACAATGTGATTTTCTGGATTTTTTATGATGAAAATTAGAGGCCTCTCTCATCTTTTTAAGTGGGAGAACTTGCACAATTGGTGGCTGACTAAATACTTCTTTGCCCCACTGTATATACAGTGCCTTGCGAAAGTATTCGGCCCCCTTGAACTTTGCGACCTTTTGCCACATTTCAGGCTTCAAACATAAAGATATAAAACTGTATTTTTTGAAGAATCAACAACAAGTGCAATCATGAAGTGGAACCTTTTTGGATATTTCAAACTTTTTAACAAATCAAAAACTGCTTCAAACATAAGCCCCTTTACTTTCAGTGCAGCAAACTCTCTCCAGAAGTTCAGTGAGGATCTCTGAATGATCCAATGTTGACCTAAATGACTAATGATGATAAATACAATCCACCTGTGTGTAATCAAGTCTCCGTATAAATGCACCTGCACTGTGATAGTCTCAGAGGTCCGTTAAAAGTGCAGAGAGCATCATGAAGAACAAGGAACACACCAGGTAGGTCTGAGATACTGTTGTGAAGAAGTTTAAAGCCGGATTTGGATACAAAAAAGATTTCCCAAGCTTTAAACATCCCAAGGAGCACTGTGCAAGCGATAATATTGAAATGGAAGGAGTATCAGACCACTGCAAATCTACCAAGACCTGGCCGTCCCTCTAAACTTTCAGCTCATACAAGGAGAAGACTGATCAGAGATGCAGCCAAGAGGCCCATGATCACTCTGGATGAACAGCAGAGATCTACAGCTGAAGTGGGAGACTCTGTCCATAGGACAACAATCAGTCGTATATTGCACAAATCTGGCCTTTATGGAAGAGTGGCAAGAAGAAAGCCATTTCTTAAAGATATCCATAAAAAGTGTCATTTAAAGTTTGCCACAAGCCACCTGGGAGACACACCAAACATGTGGAAGAAGGTGCTCTGGTCAGATGAAACCAAAATTGAACTTTTTGGCAACAATGCAAAACGTTATGTTTGGCGTAAAAGCAACACAGCTCATCACCCTGAACACACCATCCCCACTGTCAAACATGGTGGTGGCAGCATCATGGTTTGGGCCTGCTTTTCTTCAGCAGGGACAGGGAAGATGGTTAAAATTGATGGGAAGATGGATGGAGCCAAATACAGGACCATTCTGGAAGAAAACCTGATGGAGTCTGCAAAAGACCTGAGACTGGGACGGAGATTTGTCTTCCAACAAGACAATGATCCAAAACATAAAGCACAATCTACAATGGAATGGTTCAAAAATAAACATATCCAGGCGTTAGAATGGCCAAGTCAAAGTCCAGACCTGAATCCAATCGAGAATCTGTGGAAAGAACTGAAAACTGCTGTTCACAAATGCTCTCCATCCAACCTCACTGAGCTCGAGCTGTTTTGCAAGGAGGAATGGGAAACAATTTCAGTCTCTCAATGTGCAAAACTGATAGAGACATACCCCAAGCGACTTACAGCTGTAATCGCAGCAAAAGGTGGCGCTACAAAGTATTAACTTAAAGGGGCTGAATAATTTTGCACGCCCAATTTTTCAGTGTTTGATTTGTTAAAAAAGTTTGAAATATCCAATAAATGTCGTTCCACTTCATGATTGTGTCCCACTTGTTGTTGATTCTTCACAAAAAAATACAGTTTTATATCTTTATGTTTGAAGCCTGAAATGTGGCAAAAAGTCGCAAAGTTCAAGGGGGCTGAATACTTTCGCAAGGCACTGTATATTTCATGAGTGTGTGTGCGTGGTTAACATCTGCCTAAGTTACTGCCCAGATCTTCCAGTCTGGACTACGACCAGGCGACGGGTCCTGAACGGCGACCCCAAATCCGGACACCCACGGCCCATCCCTGTGGCGGCATGCCCCGCTGTCAGAGAGCCTACCAAGGTAAACCACAAGAGGGGGGAGGGACCGCAATGGCGATCACCAACCAGGATATCCCCTGGACCTCCCTTCGGTACTTTGCAGCTTCCAGCGAACCTACCAAGGTACATCACTAGGGGGGACCGCAACGGCGATCACCAACTGGACATCAACTGCCATCTTTGTGGTGGACTGCTCCGCTTTCAGAGAAGCCTACCAAGTTCAACCACCAGAGGGGACTGCAACGATGATCTACAAACAGGACATCACGTGTTCATGATTTTATGTTGACAAATAAGGACAAATAAGATCCAAACCACCAGGGGGGGTATGTCATGACATTGCCCTCTTTGGGTACAGCAAGCCCATCCCCTTCTCCCTGCCTCCCCCTTGCTTCCTTCAACTAGGCTGCTGTGGTCGGAGAGAGGTCGTAAATTCCCGAGGAGAAGACCCTGCCAAATGGCCACACAGTATAAGAGACAGAGTGAATTTTCATAGAGAACAAAGGAATTTCTTCCAGCTCACAGAACTTGAGGTCCGAACAAATTTCATGCTCCGGAGAAAGTATAAAAGATTGGTGAAGAATCCAGATACGAACTGGTCTGTTTGTTACAACTTGGGGAAGCTCATGGGAGACGGTGTAGCCACATTACCATAACGCTGTTTATATAATAACCTCAGATATGAGGTTTACATCTAATTGTTGTATAAGATGAATGAGTGAGTATGATACTGTTTACACAATTTTACAATGTGATTTTCGACTGTTTAATGAAGGAAACTCCAATTCCCTTTTGAGTGTAACTAAATCAGAGGACCGCCCAGTTAGGGTCAGGAATCCTGGGACAGCCCCTTTTCTGCAATTCTAAATAAAAATTCTAAATAAAACCCAACTTTGAGAAATTATCAGCAGACCATGTTTTTCTCCATTAGGAGGGGACGAAGGTTGCAGACCATTGCTGAATCTTTTAACCATAGCACATGGTTAAACTACTAGACTATCGATACCGACAGAATAAGAACAAGTCTTTGATATTAATTACTAGTCTGCAGCTAGGAATTCGGTATCATTGCACGCGAAGAACGACAACCGCCAAAACATCCAACCTATAACAAATGACAGAGTGTCACTCTGAACTATACGCTCTAACAGAGACACAGAGAGAGCGAGAGCGAGAGAGAATGAAACTCTCAAACAGAAACTAACTTTTTAACAGCAATCAAGTCGACACACTGAGCGTAAATATATATATTGATTGCAATTGTTCCCGAATGAGTGAGCGTTCATCTGCAAAGGATTAACATTTCAATTGTTATAATTATTAAATCTTTAGTGACTTCTCAGTCGACCCCCACTTCCCTTTTTGTCCACCAAGCCGCGATGCCGGTTCAGCCCACTAGGGGCACATTCCCCTATCATTTCTTGTAACCATATTTACCTTGTTTGTTTGTTTATGCTTATTTTTTTTAAAGCTTGTTTATTTCTGTGAATTACTTAATTAGTAATAAACAAATGATTTAAGACAATTGATGTATGGATGACTCATAGTGAAGACTGGGTTCATGCAGATAACCAACAATTTACGACGTTTGGAATGCGACTAACGTGAGGTAAAGTAAATAATTCATTAATCAGAAGACTATTTGATCAGATATAAAATATCTGAAAGGTTATATTAGGAAATCATAACCTTGTAATCTGAATATTTTCCTTGGTGCCCCGACTTCCTAGTTAATTACAGTTACATGATTAATCAGTTTGATCGCTTAATACTAATAACAGAGAATCTTTGATAAAAACTAAGTCTTCAATTTAATGATAGTAAAGACACGACAGCGGGTATCTTTTTGGCTGCTTTGTTGTCTAAAGGCTGTACTCAGATTATTGCATGGTTTGCTTTCTCTGTAAAGTTTTTTTGTAATCTGACACAGTGGTTGCATTAAGGAGAAGTTTATCTAAAGTTCCATGTATAATAGTCGTATCTCTATCAATGTTTATTATGAGAATTTCTGTAAATTGATGTTGCTCTGCAGACCACATCATTTGCCAAGGGAGTTTTCATCTATACTTTTCATGGCTGTTTATTTACCACCACAGACGGATGCTGGCACTAACACCGCACTCAGTCAGCTGTATAAGGAAATAAGCAAACAGGAAACCGCTCACCCAGAGGCGGTGCTCCTAGTGGCCGGAGATGTTAATGCAGGGAAACTTAAATCAGTTATACCTCATTTCTATCAACATGTTAAATGTGCAACCAGAGGGGAAAAAAATCTAGATCACATGTACTCCACACACAGAGACGCGTACAAAGCTCTCCCTCGCCCTCCATTTGGTAAATCTGACCACAACTCTATCCTCCTGATTTCTGCCTATAAGAAAAAATTAAAGGAGGATGCACCAGTGACTCAGTCTATAAACAAAGTGATCAGATGAAGCAGATGCTAAACTACAGGACTGTTTTGCTATCACAGACTGGAAAATGTTCTGTGATTCTTCCGATGGCATTGAGGAGTACACCACATCAGTCACTGGCTTTATTAACAAGTGCATCGAGGACGTCGTCCCCACAGTGACTGTACGTACATACTCCAAACAGAAGCCATGGATTACAGGCAACATTCACACTGAGCTAAAGGGTAGAGCTGCCTCTTTCAAGGTGCGGCACTCTAACCCAGAAGCTTATAAGAAATCCTGCTATGCCCTCTGACAAACCATCAAAACAGGCAAAGCGTCAATCCAGGATTAAGATTGAATTGTACTACACCAGCTCCAACACTTGTCTTATATGGCAGGGCTTGAAAACTATTACAGACTACAAAGGGAAGCACAGCCACGAACTGCCCAGTAACACAAGCCTACCAGACAAGCTAAATTCCTTCTATGCTTGCTTCGAGGAAAGCAACACTGAGGCATGCATGAGAGCATCAGCTGTTCCGGATGACTGTGTGATCACGCTCTCCGTAGCCGACGTGAGTAAGACCTTTAAACAGGTCAACATTCACAAGGTTGCGAGGCCAGACGGATTACCAGGATGTGTGCTCCGGGCATGTGCTGCCCAACTGGCAGGTGTATTCACTGACATTTTCAACCTCTCCCTGATTGAGTCTGTAATACCAACATGTTTCAAGAAGACCACCATAGTCCCTGTGCCCAAGAACACTAAAGCAACCTGCCTAAATGACTACAGACCAGTAGCACTCACGTCTGTAGCCATGAAGTGCTTTGAAAGGTTGGTAATGGCTCACATCAACGCCATTATCCCAGAAACCCTAAACCCACTCCAATTTTCATACCACCCAAACAGATCCACAGATGATGCAATCTCTATTGCACTCCACACTGCCCTTTCACACCTGGGCAAAAGGAACACCTACGTGAGAATGCTATTCATTGACTACAGCTCAGTGTTCAACACCATAGTGCCCTCAGCGTTCAACACCATTGTTGTTTGTGTTGCACTGCTTTGTTCTATCTTGGCCAGGTCACAGTTGTAAATGAGAACTTGTTCTCAACTAGCCTACCTGGTTAAATAAAGGTGAAATATGTTTTGGGTTTTAAATGGACGGGGCTGTAGTGGAGCAGGTTGAGAGCTTCAAGTTCCTTGGTGTCCACTTCATCAACAAACTAGAATCGTCCAAACACACAAGACAGTCATGAAGAGGGTACAACAAAGACTACTCCCCCTCAGGATACTAAAAAGATTTGGCATGGGTCCTCAGATCCTCAAAAGGTTCTACAGCATTCTGACAGGTTGCATCACTGCCTTGTACAGAAACTGCTCGGCCTCCGACCACAAGGTATTACAGAGGGTAGTGCGTACCGCCCAGTACATCACTGGTGCTAAGCTGCCTGCCACCCAGGACCTCTATACCAGGCGGTGTCAGAGGAAGGCACTAAAAATTGTCAAAGACCCCAGCCACCCCAGTCATAGACTGTTCTCTCTACTACCGCATGGCCACCGGTACCGGAGCGCCAAGTCTAGGACCAAAAGGCTTCTCAACAGTTTTTAACCCCAAGCCATAAGACTCCTGAACAGGTAATCAAATGGCTACACAGACTATTTGCATTGTGTGCACCCCCAACCCCTCTTTTACGCTGCTGCTACTCTCTGTTTATCATATATGCATAGTCACGTTAACTATACATTCATGTACATACTACCTCAGTTAGCCCGTCTATCTGCATTTGGCCACCCAGACTTTCTGCATTGTGTCCCGCCACCCACCACCCCCTCTTTTATGCTACTACTACTCTCTGTTTATCACATATGCATAGTCACTTTAACCATACCTACATGTACATACGACCTCAATCAGCCCGCCTGTATAAAGCCTTGCTACTCTTATAGCCTCGCTACTGTATGTAGCCTCACTACTGTCTTTTTTACTGTTGTTTTTATTTCTTTACTTATCTATTCTTCACCTAATACCTTTTTTTTAACTTAAAAATTGCACTGTTGGTTAGAGCCTGTAAGTAAGCATTTCACTGTTGTATTAAGCTCACGTGATAAGTAAACTTTGATTTGACTTGATGTTCAATCTCGCGCTTCTCTGTGGGCTAATATTTGGGCTAATATTTATTCTGCAAGGCAGTCCTAGGGGAGCTGCGTGGCAGTCTCGGGGCTACTGAGCGCCCGCGCACTTACACAGTTTAGAGGGAACATTGGCTGACACCCCATTCTTTCTGCATACATCTCTGAATCTTAATACAGAGCAGATACTGTATTTAACAGAGTTTTTGGAAAACATGGTCACATGTAAAACTGAGGGAGATTTTACTGAAAATATCTTAGCAAACTTTTCATCTGCATAGCTCTTCCAGTGAATGTGTTTTTGTCAAATGTTCTGTGTAAAACTGTTAAAAGTAGTCCTTGTGCATGGAGTTGTATGGTTTGTTAAACTTTGAAAATCAATGTTTTTTGTTTGGCCCACATTTGAAATAAAAAATCTGAGTCTGAGAGCAATTCCGGTACCGTGGAACTGCCCAGAAACAACTCCATTTGAAATTCACACACCTTGCCATTCTAGAAAGAAACACCTCCACCAGCGTATATATCCGTCTACAGAGAGATCCCACAATGTGTTGCATTGCATTAGTCCTTTGTGAGAGATAGCTTTGATGTAAAGATGTGAAAAACCTGAGCAACCTTTATAGAGGTTCTTAATCACAGGCTTCTGCCAATAGGAATTAGAGTACCTCAGGTATTCCAAGAAGGCTTCCAGAACTCAAATAAGCCAGTTTGTGTTGTGAAAGCACTAACAAGAATATGCAAAACATTATTTTGTGCTAAGAAGCCCATGTAGTTAGAGAAGGTAAAAGCATGAAGTAAAATAATGCATTAAGTCAGAATAACCATAGGCCCTCTTGCTGTTATATGAATGAAAGAACCACTAATGAGCTTGGATAAATGTGAAACTGTAGAGATGCCACAGGCCCCCAGGCCTTTCTCAGTTTCAAGTTCCCTGGTGGAGCTTCAACTAGAACAAAATGTCAGCATTGTTTCTCAATATGCGCATGTACAGTACATGTAAGGTTGTGGCAAAAATAACCGGAACATAAATGCCCACAGCACAGTAAGGCGAAGTAATATCTGCAAAGTGAAACAGTAGACGACCGTATGTCAGTGGAGTGACAACTAGAGACGTTTGTCACAGTCATTTGTGCGAGATCAGATATTACCTCCAATTTGCTAAATGCAATTACCCACTACCGCCAGGTTGACACCCATAAGACCTTTCAAGAAGTCAGCACAAAGGGTCTCTCTATTAAAAGGCAGAGAACGGAGGGAAGAGAATGAGGAGAGCGAGAGGCAGAGAGAGATGAGATAAAATGAACACACACAGCCAAGTCTGCACACACCCTCTGTGTAAACAGCATTGTTTACCCCCCTCTACGTGGAGAGAGTGAGAGAGAGGCATTCATAAGTCCTTTTCTGCCATTTCTTCATCCCCCAGTCTTCCTCTCACTTTTCTGGGGCGAGGGCAAGGCGAGGAGAGTGAGCTGGGCAGGGCTGAGCATTACAGAGGGAGACGAGTTATCTTTCCCACATGAAGCTCCATGTGAGATCAAACAAAGAGCGATTCCTTCAAGCAGTATGCCGAGTAAACGGAGCAGGTTTTCTCATCCCCTCGCAGGCCCCTCCAAGCCTTTCGGGTGGCAGACATCAATAGCTCGGCTGGGCCTGTCTGGGATATGACTCTGTGGCACTGTCTTTGCTGTCTCTCCACAGTCTTCACTCCAGTACATTTTATTCAACAAGCCAAGCATACTGACTGAGAAATGTAAAAACCGGGGCCAGACGACATGAATCAAACGTGAAGTACCTCCCTCCCACGCTGGAGTATTTTCAGCCAGTCTAATAAACTTAATGGTCTTGTATCTCCCAGTAAATGAGTTCGTCAGGTGGCTTAATTTCATACTGACATTTTAAAATATCCCTATTTATGCAAATGATGCCGGTGAGAGTAGAGAGATAGCTGTTAAAAAGCACCTTACTGGGCAATACTAAATGAGCATACATATGCATCAGTGGTTAATAAAGGGAAGATATTCATAAATAAACATGTTTTTTATTCAAGGTTTAGCTGTAAAATCAACGTTTCAAGGGCTGCAATGCAACAGAATGACTGATACTGTCATAAAATTCTTCCCATAGTGCAACTACTTCCAAATGAAGATTTAACACTACAGTTTAATTGCAATGCAGTATATACAGTACACTGGCAACCTGAAAATATTCCTTCATACCAAAACACTTCAGTCCCTATAACAGATTTAAACACTGTTCCGAGTAAGAAACTACCACCTGTGATGATTCACAATGCCTCAAGTACGTGAAGCCAATAATGAAACAATATCAAATATTTAATATATCAATAATACATTGGGGTGTGATCCCAGAGAATGATTCAGACAGCGCCCAAATTAGGTGTTCAGGCCCTTGTATGCCCTCGTCATTCGTTGTACATATAATAGCATTTCAGATGAGAAGGTGCTCTGGATAATTCATCTTCATTTCATATTTCATAGGGAATGAGGAACAGGGAGAACATTTCATAGTTGAGGGTCTTTTTTGAAGAGAGTTTGGCAGCCTGTTTCATCAAGAGAGGACTACGTGGGGTAGAGGGGTAGAGAAGGGTGTGTGTGTGTGTGTGTGTATATGTATGTGTGTGTGTGTGGATGCGTGTGTAGGAGATTTCTGACACACTGACCTGGCCTAAAATTCCCCTCACTCTTCCAGGGAGTACACAGATGGTTCTCTAAATGAGCCAAAGGTGACGTGCATATTTTATAACTCAACTATTTCTCACGAGGAGTGCAAAAGTCACATCTTTAAGATCTTGTGTGACTTGATAGAGCAGAAATGGTAGATATTACAGTGCCTCTATATTGTTCAGAGTCACAAACGACCATGTTACAGTATGATCTAATAGAGCTTTATGGGGGCGTTTGAGGTGTTGTGAATTTCATTTTAATTTGAGTAATGTTGCACACCTTCCAAATTGCTGCCAGGTGACTTAAACGAAAGCAGACAGATACACAAACAATGATTAAAAGCTTGGTTAAGTTCGTTCATACAGAATGACACTGCAAAACACAAATCCCTATTGAAAAGTGTTTGTGATGACTTGAATTAGCTGGCTGCCTCCCTGTCTTCCCCCATCACCCCACAAAACAAAACCCGGCAGGTAGCATCCAGGAGCCTGAAGTGGGAAATAGGAATAGGGCCAATCACGGAGCACAACATAATAGCCAGTTACACAGGCATAACAGATGCATCCGTTCATTGTCATCACGCTTCAGTCAGAACGATTACCAGTCAGATGCCTTGATTTATTCTGATTGCTAAACACAAGCAATATGAGAAAAAGGCCAATCTAGCCAGGAGGAGGTACCGTGAGAGAGAGAGAAAGAGAGAGAGAGAGAAAGAGAGAGAGAGAGTGAGAGAGTCGAAAAGAATGAGAGAAACTAGCGATCATAGACTAGTCTTTCTTCCTTCCCGGTCATACAGTGTAGACAGACAATATGTTCTGATTACTTAGTGGTTATTTGGGGTTGATAATGGAAAGAGGGAAGCAGCTCCAATCCACCCATAGTGGAAGTTGGTTGATGGAGCTTTGCTGTTGCAGAGCTAGGCCTTCTCATTAGCCCATGCAGTGACCCATCTCTGTCTGGCCTATGTGAGTCATCATCATCCCAACGTACTGTACAGCACAACAGACTCAGAAATTGTCCGCCAAATAAACAAACTCTCGTTAAGAGAGAGATTCTCTTCATGTAATCTCTGAAGTGCATAATAACCATGTATTAATCACGTGAATGGGTGTTTTCGCTTCTGCCTCTAACTCGGTCTCAGTCTCTAACTCGGTCTCAGTCTCTAACTCGGTCTCAGTCTCTAACTCAGGGTTAAGGGAGCTTCTCTTCTCTGCATACATCTTCCATGCTAAAGACCCTGATGGGATAATTACTTCTATTCTGTGCTTTCACTGATTTTCTACCTTTTCTAGGTACTGTGGGTGCAAATGGAACTGGACATAATTAAAGCTCTCTGTGCCACCTAGAGAGTCATAGCAGAGTGAAGCAGGAGCAGAGCACACTGCCTTTGTGAGAGCTAGGAAGGCTGGGAATGTCAACATGATGGATTTAAGTCAAAGTCACATTTGAAAGCTCTGCTTAAAAGCTGAGTGGCGTAATCGATTAAATAGGTTGAGGCAAAGCAAAGCACTCTCCCTCTTTCCCTCCCTCCCTTGTTCCACAAACCCCAACCCAGCTCCTTTGTGAAATAGGTCCTGGTCAGCAGTAAGGGGTGGCACGCTGGGAATGAATAGACTTCACCTGCAGGAGCACTTAGCATTTCACACGCAAGATGCCCACCCACCAGTCCTGCCCGCCCGCTGCCACCAGTCTGCCTGCCTGCCACCCCTCAGAGCAGTAGATGGCTGGGAGAAATCACAGTACCAGGGCGGGCAGGCTATTGTGTACTGTGCATTATTCAAGTCCTCACAAAGACTGGCGATCACATACTGTAACATCCACCTGATCTGTCCTTCTTTTGGAAGTAGGCTTTTTCAGTGTGCTAGTTCCAGCGATGCTAGCCTATTATTGCCCCAGCTTGTATGAGCAGCACACTATAATGTAATTTCAATCAATCCCAGTGCCTGCGAAGCATGCTCTTTCCAGTACCCATCACTGGTGCAGCCACTGTAATGTCTCTGGCAGTGGGAATGAGTACAGTAGGAAGTGGAGATGCCACTCAAGCAGTATGTAGTCTATGTTGGTGTGATGTCTCCATGTCAATGCCTGGCTCCTCTATCCTGCCTATTAGACAGAATATAAACTTGGACAGAATGAGGTTTCTCTTTATCCTCTTCTCCCACTGCTGGACCTTTATCATCAAATCAATAGTGACCTGATTCCATGTGTCAATGGCATTCAAACTCAAGGGGCCAGCTCCGGTCTAGAAGGACGGTTTCGACTGCTCCTACAGTTTTGCTTCGGTACTGCAGGTTAAAAGACTATTACCAAACACGGCCAAATAGATAAATCAGATTTGAACATTCCTAATCAGACACTTTAGTCATCACCTTTGTGCACAAAACATCCATTGAATTATTCAAATTATTGTCTTTGAGGCAGATTTTTTTTCATCACTCACAGCCATGTTTTTTTGAGGACATGATGATGTCGTCGCTGTTTATGCTGCTCCCTGGGCACACTGAGTGCTAGTGCGCATGTGATGTTGGTCTGTATAAACCGGATGCAGGGGTATGCCAATGAGAGTAGATTAGCTTGAAAAAAAAGGTTGGACATCTTGGATGCAGTCTTCAGATCTTATTATACCTCAGTATTCAAACCACCATTGCCCTTTACCGTCAAAGGAATAAGTAACCCCTCCCCTTTCTGTTTCCATATTGATATTAGCTGATTTGATTGGAGTGCTGTAGGACACACATGCAAGCCGTGTTCATCATCAAGGCAAGCTGTGAAGGGTCCCGTTTGATTGACAGACAGACGAGTGGCAATCTGGGAGAAATACATTTTCCAGGAAGTCATTCTGTCCATCAGCGAGCAGCTTCCCTGAGTCACACTGTGGCACCTTAATAAAAATCCATCGTTTTTTTTTTATATTCTGAGACAGAGATATTGTAAATGGGGAGAGCAAACGACACACAAAGTAAAACAAACACCAAAGAAAATTCACAGTTGACAGAAATGGCAAACAACAAGTCGACCTAAAGCAGCTGAAAGGAATAGAAATGATATTTCAGCAAACATGAAAGTCTTAAGGATTTGGCAATGCTATGCAAGCCCAGTTTTTGGAGCACAACATGCACAATGGGTCAAATATTAATTGATGGTGTAAGCTCAAACATTCATCTAACCCAATTCTAAACACCGTTCTGAAAATTCATTAAACTCTTTAGGCTTTGACAAATTTTCCGTTGCTTTTAAGTGGAAAGAGAAATACTTTGTATCTGTGTTGTATTGTTCCTTCAGCCATTGTCTATTGTATTTATCATGTGGGTGAACAATCACAATTAATGAAGCGTCACTTCAGTTCAATGAAAAGAGGGGACATTTAATTAAGAATTTGTCAGCATTTTTGGAGCCACACATCAAAATGCTGTACAGCACCTAAAGACATCACCAACCCGATGTTCTTGCCAATCTTTACAAAGCTTTCCCATTTGAGTATCCGTCACCCGACTAGTAAAGCTGTGCTTCTTTTCTCTGCACAGGGTCACTAAATTCACACTCATCATGGTGGCACAATCGACAGTACAATAGCTCTGTTAGATTTAGTACAGTTCATATATTACACTAATTCCAGTTTGTGATGCACTGAAAAGGGATCTACCGTGCATTGATATAATATTAAAGGGCACAAGGCGAAACCCAAATGCAGACACAGGAGGCAGATGGTTGAGCTCCGATATATATTATGACAAAAGGGGTAGGCAAGAGGCAGATCTGGTACAGGCGAGAGTTCATAAACCAGGTCAGAGTCCAAACAATACCAGGCGATAGGCAGGCTTGGGGTCAGGACAGACAGGGGTTCAGTAACCAGATCAGAGTTCAAACAGTACAAGACGATAAGCAGGCTCGAGGTCAGGGGCAGGCAGACTGGTCAGGCAGGTGGGCTCAGAGTCCGTACAGGCAAGGATCAAAACCAGGAGGGCGAGAAAAGAGAGACTGGGAATGCAGGAGCTGAAAAACAAAAACGCTGGTTGAGTTGACAAACAAGACAAACTGGCACAGAGAGACAGGAAACACAAGGATAAATACACTGGGGAAAATAAGCGATACCCGGAGGGGGTGGAGACAATCAGAAGGACAGGCGAAACAGATCAGGGCATGACAAATATTTAACTCAGACACTTACAGTACAGTAAAGTCAAGCCCCTGGCTAGTTCTGTTCCACTGCGGTCTCCATCTTTAAAATGTATTCACTCTTTCAAAATTCAGTCTTTTGGTCTGGCACCAGCTCTTGAAAACAAAAATCCCTGACCGTTCATTAGCAGGAAGGGCGCTTCATTGGCTTGTGCAGAAGTTTATTTCTGTAAATATGTAGCCAATGTATTGAGTGTGTTTAATGTTTGTGTATATATTTGAGATCGATGTGTTTTTTTCTCCTTCTGACTTCTATTTGATCTTATTTGTGCAAATCAATAAGCACCATAGTCAACTTGTTCAATATTTATGACTCTTGGTGGGGTATGTCTGTGGTCTAATTGTAGCAATTACATCAAATAACTCTTGAATGCTTTTCTAATAACTTGCTATTCAGGGAAAGGGAGAATATTCAATATTCTGTCAAGTAAAATTATATTCCCTCCTCTTGATTACGTGTGCGGTGGTATGGAATTATAAAGCCGGAGCCTTCTGCCTCAGCACTCTCTGTCCTCTCACACAAACAATAAGTGCTAGAGTACAGAGCTCACTCCAATATGGTTTTCATGCCCCTTCCATGAATGCCCTTTGCATCAAAGGGGGAGTGAATGCTTTCCAAGCCAAGTCCCTTAAAAGGTAACATGAAAAATCAGCAAGAATGCTATTCAATTATCTCTCTCTGTACTAAGGCAGCCAAATAGCCTTCGACAAATTGAAGATGGTTACAGTTGATGCCGGCAAATGGACCGAATCTCGCTTAAGTATTTAGAGTATGAAATGGTATGAGACAGACGGCGTCTTGCTGCCGAGAGGCAGAAGATGTAATTTCGCCTGTGAATGGGACGGAGCACTGAAAAGCACACAAAGCCACAGAGCAACAAAAGAGCCACAGTTATAGAGTGAAACAGAAATAGCCCTTGCCATGCATTCGTTCCAGGCTGTCACCTAGAATTTCTTCACCATTGTTTCCGAATGTATGATGACGGCTTGATGTTCCCCATGTAAGATATTTTTCCTTCGTTCGGTGTGTGGAACCAATGCCATTGTCATGGTGAACATGGATCATTTTGTACGGTCAGGTCAGGGTTTACTCACTGTGAGCTTAGTCTCTGGGTTTCACATAATAAATAACACCGTTTATAATACATTAACACAAGCAGGAGTCACTGTGTTTATGGCACCGTTCACCTGACCGAGGAACATAGTGTAATATGTTGTATTACCTGTAATATATCTTCTCTCATCTAAAATATATCATCCATAGGTGAATCTGTGGCGTAAGGGGACCATATGATATCACACAAATGAAGCATTAACCAGTCTGGCTATTCAGTACCTCGTTGTTATGAGTGAATTACCCTCTCCTCACACAGGTGAGAACCTCCGAGGGAACAATTTGAGGCATTTTCCTCAGGCAGCCCTGGCATGGAGAGGCAAAATGCCAAGGCCCCAGCCAAGAATGGAGAGACCAAGCTGGGAGAAGTAACCTCTTAGCTTGGCCTTTCTGACTCCCATATCTTTCATCTCCTCCAGCCGACATAACGCAACCTCTGCTGCACCCACCTAGCGGCCAGCAGCCATTACCAGTAAGGTAGAGGTTTTAAACAGGAGACGATAGATACGGGCGCTGTCCGCCGCCAAAGCCTCACACATCCCTCCTCCTCAGCATTCCACACCATTACTCCCTGAGCTGAGCTTGGCCGCTCCCTCGCTCCCTCCTTTTTTCCGTTCCTCTGTATGTGCTGTAAAAATATATAAATATCTGGAGGCGTAAGCCACAACCAATAAAGCACACCGGATGAGAAAGACTGTGACAGACGATCACACCATTTGAGGAGTGGGAAGCAAGATTTATTCCCCTGTTAAGGTGGCTAAAGCTCTGTAGCGATGCTGTGGAACAATAAGACACATGGCCATCCATCGCTGTGATGTGGTGTTCGGTGTAATGTTTAGGTGAAGCAGGGTGTACGCCCACAAGCAGGATAGTTTCAAACATCTGCACCATATTCAAGATAGGAACATTGACCTTGCACTAAGCATTAAATGGGAAAAGCAGTGGCTAGGTCTATGGACAATAAAATGTAGTCCAAAGTGTTTATGACCATAGAATTAAATTACTACGGACTATCTCATAATAATTGCATTATAGACTATTAAAGGTAAAGCAGATTAATTCACTTTTTACTTTGTTGACAACAAGGAAATATCTTGTCTCTGAGAGCAGAGCACCAGCTGCTGCTTGCCTGCCATGTGAATGTTATCACCCAGTTGATGTCAATTAGACGGTAATACCTTCAGATCAATTACATATGCATAAATAAACAGAAAATCACATTAAACCCAATAAAACAAAGGGCTGATGAGCTGCTTTGATCTGCCATGTGTGACTCTGTCGTGAGGACCCTGGCAGGTGGCCGAATAGCGCCTGACGGACAAGCTAGCAACGCCGCCGCAACCCAACCTTGCCCGCAATGCAGAAACGCTTTCAAATCCATTCTATATTATCTCCAGGCCCCACAGAACAGAACTGCAACTGCCCCTCTCTGTGGCTTCAAAGCACCTCACCACATCAAAACATTTACTAACCGTCACTCTTCTTTACCCTCCATGGAAAATGTGAAAAAAGTCATTCTACCGCAATGGAAAAGTGAAAAGCTCAAATCCATGACAGCTAGGCTAGTACTTGGGTTAATCGACACTCTGCGCACGGCGTGGTTGCTGAAACACAAGCTGGTTTATGTTGCACTAATCTAGGCTAGGCTAATGCTAGGTTGAGTGACGGCACACTCGGCAAGCAGCTAGTACGCCGCATGAGTAAAAACACACTGATGAAAAGAGTCAGGTGGCAAATGCAAGCGCAGTATCACTAATTGACCTGACATGCACCTCAGTGTTGCTCAGTGGGGAAGAGGAGCAGCTAGCATGGCCTCCATGGTGTTGACACATGCAGAGGGACCAGCTCTCTGTCAGGTGGCTGAGGAAAAGGAGATGGTGCATTAGGATGAGGAGGAGGAGGGCTGGGGTTGTGTCTCCTTTTCCGTTCCATTTCGGGAAGCGTACCACTAAGCCCCTCTGTCCCAAGGGTGCCATCCCCAAAAAGCAGCTAGATCTTCGGCACATGTGACAAATACACGTTGATTTGATTTGATCATCCGTGCATGGCAGCATCTCTCTGTAAAGTGCTGGGATGGATGGTACAGAACGGTACTTTAGATTACTCTCGGATATGGGAGAAAGTCAACATACCACCAAATCATGACATACAGTGCTGTGCTGTAGCAAAATGCACTAAACCATCACAGGAAAAGCTAACACTTAGGAATGAACACTTTGAATCCCAAGTTTTGAGCAGATCTGTCTCTCTCAGTCTCACTAATTAGCATGTTGGGGCACACCCCTGTCACATCAGTAACAGGATGATTGTGTATATATATATATATATCTATCTACATTTTGTAAAAATCCCTCTAAGAGGATCAGACAATGAGATGTCAGTATGTTCCCTTGATTTAATACAGTGATGTACATGTATTTTACCCAGCAGCTGGGATTTATTTTGAGGTTCATCCAGATTCACTTCTTTATCTCTGTGTGAGGGTGTGTATTCCCTGTGCAACTTTTATGTAAATGATGCAAACCATGCAGAAGAATTTGTACTGCTAAATGCTACACTAAAAATAATACCATACATCTTTCTAGGTGGTTTATTTGTGAAACTCCAACACCCATCGAACAGTCCACGGGGGAAAAGCCCCAAATTCATTAGCGCATGTTAAAATTCAGAAATGCAGAGTTGAAAATAAATGACTTGATGTGGTTAAGAGCAATGTGGTGCCGTTATGAAGGACCTGCAATGGAGTACCTTGTCACCTACTATAACGTCAGTGAGGCCATCTATAGCCATTAAGAACTAAACCTCCCATCCCTCTCTTCCCCCAGTGATTGGTGTTGTAGAAGGTATCCAACAACATGGACTTCTGTCATGTGGATTCTGCCTGTGGCAAACTAACATCAGCCCAAGTCATGAACGAATGGAAGAAAAACAAATGTGTAGAGTGAATGTGTGCGCACACACACAAAGAATGCATCCCAAAAAAACCACACAGACAGGCACACACACATACATTCACAAACAGAACACACACACGGACACACACACCTCACTTTATTTAAACAACAACTCCGGGAACCGCTTAATCTCACATTTGCCCTTGTAAATACATTTACGAATTGAATTGAATTTTCATTTTTCATATTTTGATCGGTCAAGTGCCTGAAACCAAAAGCTCACCATCTATCTTACAAAACAGGCGCATAAATCATACAGTGACCTTTCAGTGTCAGAAAAAGTGGAGGACATGTTTTGGATATCCTCGCTCCCTAGAGAGTGTGTGTGCTTACACGGTAATAAGCTACACTCCATTCCCAAGTTTCCCCTCTCTCTCTGGCTGTGTGTCCCAAATGGCACCATATTCCCTAGATAGTGCACCACTTTTGACTGGAGCCCTATGGGTCCTGGTCAAAAGCAGTGCACTGCATGTACAGGTATATAGGGAATAGAGCGTCATTTGAGACAGACTACACAGTAGCATGGCGCCAGGCCCTTCAAACAAGCCCTTAATAATCAACAGGGCCACATGGTGAAGGACGACCCCCACAGCGGAGGTCTGAGAGGAGAGGGGAGGGAGGAATAAACTTTCCTCTGGGCCTACCATTCTTCTACCAGCTTTCTAATCAGCCCGCCAATGGCGTATGTCCTATATGCCCAAGCCACTCAACCCCCCCCCCCAGTGCCCCTATACCGTCATTCAATCACACTCACGCTAACAAGTACAGCACTTCTAAAATGCAGGGTAGCAAGATAGGCCCGGCTGTACAAATGTTGAACAGCTAGTCCCTACTTGACTGGACATCACTTGAATATTGATGGCCTACGGCAACAATCACAATAAACAGGCTAGTGCCCAATTTGGGTCTGTCTAGTACAGTATCGCTACATACAAACATATAGTAGAATAGCAGCAGGTTCATTCACGTACTCCCTATCCACCCCCCACCCCCCCAACCACATGTGGCATGATGTAATCAGAGCACTGATAACCAAGCCCTTTAATCATCATACATCATAATCAGGGACGACACATCAACATGAATGAATAATCATTGTTGCAGAGAGTGCTTTGGAAATAGCTAATTTCCTCCCTGTTGATTGTGTGCATTGTGTAAATACCACTAGACACCTCCCCAAAGCACCATTAATCATGCCTGGAGAAATCAACCCTACGTTATTTCAATTTCTTAGAATAAGAGCTATTTTCACAGAAGATTAATTAATCAATTGCATCTCATTATCACCATATGGATCTTTCCTGTGGCATTACTGCATCGCCATGACGCCATGGGTATCGACGAAAAACAGTGATCGGATTTCTTCCCGTTTCATTAGAGAAAGATATATCTTGGGTTCTTTCCAACATAGCCCTGCAGTGTGTTGCTGCGTTTCTAATAGTTGATATCATATCTGAAATTATGATAAACAATTATGTTCAACGAGAAATGTTTTTCAGCGTCGTGAGACGAGTTGGCCGAAGGTTAATTGTTTGTGGTTCTAAAAAAAAAAAAAAATTTTTTTTTTTAAACAGGTTGCGAACCCACTCATGTTTATGTTAATACGATTTGAAGAATGTGTTTAGAGTCTTTATGCAATTAAGACATTTCCATTTTCCATGACCTAAAACCTTGCTAGGTCATGTTTTAATATTGATGTATTTCCTAATAAACCCATTGTTTCAACGGTGGCTCACGCGCTTACAAAATACAAGGCAGACAGCTAGAGAAGCAGCCACATATGACATTCATCCTTGCTTACTTAAGAAACCTTCCTCTTAACTTAGTCAGGCAGAAGAAAACAAAACAGAGTCACAATACTAATGAGACGTTAGACGTTTAGTTTCTTTCCTGACGCCATTTTAATTATGAAATGTTGTGTGCCATGCCTTTAATGATTCTGTTTTAATGGAACTCCAAATTAATTGTGTACCCCTGCACTGCCATAGCACACTAAAACACTTTTGGGAATTACTATAATGAAGAATCAATGGAGCAACATATTACGTCTAGATGTAAATCAATGTGCACTGTAAACATGGAACCAGGGGTTCTACTTGTGAATTCACCTCATGGTGCTGTTCAGTGATCAGAGTTGGGGAGATGCGATTGCTCTTGTGCATCTGTGTGGTGTGCAAATGAATCACTATTTCATCTGGAGCTTGCCATTTCTAAACTATGACAATGTTTGGGCAGTATTTTTGAAAGCTGTGAAATGATACCAAAGAACAGACAGAGTATGACCTTCAAAACTACAAAAACAGATCTACAAAGTAACTAAACTAATGCAAAAATTCTAATTGTCGATTGAACTAGCAATCATATTGATAGAAACAATACATTACCAAAGGTATGTGGACACCTGCTCGTCAAACATCTCATCCCAAAATCATGGGTATTAGTATGAAGTTGGTCCACCCTTTGCTGCTATAACAGCCTCCACTCTTCTGGGATGGCTTTCCACTAGATGTTGGAACATTGCTGCGGGGACTTGCTTCCATTCAGCCACAAGAGCATTATTGAGGTACGATCACTGATGTTGGGCGATTAGGCCCGGGCTCGCAGTACCACTTCGCTGCTGAGCCATTGTTGTTTTTAGACATTTCCACTTCACAATAACAGCACTTCTAGCTGACTGGGGCAGACATTTTACAAACTGACTTGTTGGAAAGGTGGCATCCTATGACGGTGCCACATTGAAAGTCCCTGAGCTCTTCAGAAAGGCCATTCTACTGCCAATGTTTGTCTATGGAGATTGCATGGCGGTGTGCTCGATTTGATACACCTGTCAGCAAGGGGTAAGGCTGAAATAGCCAAATCAACGAATTTGAAGGGATGTCCACATACACTATATATATATATACAAAAGTATCTCCTGTGCTTGGCTGTGTCTGCCTGGGCTCCTATATTTCTGCACTTAGTTCTTCCTGTTAAGGGAGTGAGAGCCCATTTGAATTAACATACTATCCACTTTGGATTGTCAACCATGAAAACAACATGAGAGGCGGTGAGACGACAGTGGCAGGCTAATCTAAAAGTGGGCATGTCTGCCTGCGGCGTGGAAAAAAAACCCCATCTGAGATACAGATACAGTGGTAGAAGCCAAGGAGACGAGCGACGAGGACAAGGAGGGAGGAAGGGATGGATGGAAGAAGTGAGAAGGGAGGGGGCTCTCTTAAAAAGTATTACATTGGGACTTGGAAAAGAAGCTACCTTTGTGGCATCCACACATATTTCATCTGAGGGAAAAAGAAAGGCCTCCTCAGCTTATCAGGGTAAGCCAATCCGCTGCAGCGTATTGCTTCCATCCAACAGGCTGTGACAGATCATATTAGTCTGTGACCACAGCTTCTTATTTCACGCCGCCCCACTGCAGCGATTGGATTTCCTACCATTTAGGACCAAGGGAAGCAAAAGAGGTTGGAAAGTTTCCTCCTGCGTGCGTCAACACACACAGTAACGCTGCATCTTTTTCCTTTTAGATGTAAATGGAGCTGTAGGGTCCTGGGTAATAGTGAAGTACAATAGGTGTGCGTGTGTGTCTGTGTCTGTACCCGTATGAGTGAATGTGCATCTGTTTCTACCTGAAAGTCATAGAAAAGCACTACAGGGGTTAATGGCTCACTTTATACCTCAGGAGAAAAGTGAGGCAGGAAGGAAGTCTTCCAAGTCACCAGTAGGCCAAATCGGATTCCTCCCTGCAGGGGTCTAATGGCTATTTTCAAGACATCTTTCCCAGAAACGACCCCTCTCAGCAGCCACAGACAGACCACACCAGCTGAAAAATGACACACCGCAGAGAGAAATCAGTCGCTCAAAGTCAAGAACCAATTTCACTCATGGGACATGTTCTACTTTACTTGATGTTTGTACTGACTGAAGCAATTGCTTTTGAGGTTTCATCTTGCCAAAATGACATATTTCTTTTAGAGGGAAACATGGCCTGAAGCTGTGTCGATGTGTATTAACACAAAACTGCAAACATGCACAGTATCAAATTTGTAAGAACTGTGTACCATATTGTAATTACACCGTCAAAAAAACAGCCAGATATAGCAAGGATCGGTTTCCAAGATAGCCTACAGGATATTTACATAAAATTACACTTCACAAGTAACACTGTGACCTTATAAGGATGTTTATATGCCTGTTGATATGCTTTCTTTAATCCTGTTTCATGCCCTCCTGAAGCTAGAACTGGCACAGTCCTCTCCTCAGACATTTCCACCTATGACCAATCTGCAACCTATCAATCTGGAACAACACCGCATTCCACCCTCCTCCTTCACTTTCCCCCTCTCCTGCTACACCTCCTCTGGTTTATTATCAGGGCAGCAGGTAACCTAGCGGTTAGAGCGTTGGGCCAGATACCGAAAGGTCGCTTGTTCGAATCCCCGAGCTGACAAAGGTATGCACTCGTGCAAGGCCCTTAACCCGAATTGCTCCTTGGTTGCCATTGATAACGGCTGGCCATGCACGACCCTACTCTCCGAGGGTGTCTCAGGGGCATTGGGATATGCAAATAATTCACACGTGAATGGGGCAAACTTGAATGTGTAAAGTAGGACAAATATAAGTACCTGCCAAATTATTATTATTTGAACTATCAGACCATTTTTAAAAGATACTTCAAGAAGTGGCAGATCTTACAATTTGGCCCTATAGCAGTGAAAAAAGTGTTTGAATTCAATAACACCTTTGCCACCACAGACTCCTCCATTGTCATTAAGGGGTTGTGGGAAATAAATGGCTCAAAGTCATCTCTTACCGATGATAAGTGTGACTTTCGGGAGCCACTCGATAGCCTGAAAATGTACAGCGGGAGAGGTCAGCCCCTCCGAAGGAGACAAAACGATTTGGAAGATAAAAATGACAGTGGCACTGAGGCGCTGGCTCCCCATTTTGTTGCATTCTACTTTCAGTGAAAGGGGAGAAAAGAAAGGGGAGAGAAACGAGAAAAGAAATCTCCTATTGGCATCGAGCAAATGCTTTTTTGCTTCACCCTGGCTGGCTGTGACAAAAAGGGATGGTTTTTATTAAAAGTACTGGCTTTCTATCTCCTGTGTCATACGTCTCTCCTTACAGGGAAGGCCATCTCTGCAGATACAGAGCAGCCACACTTCATTATTTTCAAGGAGCTGGCCTGAAGAAAAAAAGATGCACGTACACAGACAGAGACACACACAGACAGAGACACGAATACACACAGACAGAGACACACACAGACAGAGACATGAATACACACAGACACACACACAAGAGACACGCACAAAGACAGAGACACGAATAGACAGAGACACACACAGACAGAGACACACACAGAGACACACACAAACGGACGTGCACACAAAACATGGCAACTATGTATTCTTCAGGGTCTGAGACAAGAAACTGTGAAGAGTTGTGCTTTTGTTTTGCTGACACTCCTGTTTTCCCCACTTCTCCAAAGTGGCTGAATTTAAGGCAAGAGTGCCATTTAGCTTCATTGGGTGGTTGGTGAAGAGATTCGCTAATGGAGGGGCCTTTCAGCCTTGGTTTGTCACAAGCTGCTTGAAGTAGTGTGTGTGTGTGTGTGTGTGTGTGTGTGTGTGTGTGTGTGTGTGTGTGTGTGTGTGTGTGTGTGTGTGTGTGTGTGTGTGTGTGTGTGTGTGTGTGTGTGTGTGTGTGTGTGTGTGTGTGTGTGTGTGTGTGTGTGTGTTGTTTAACTATTCTTGTGGGGACCAGAAGTCCCCACCAGAATAGTAAATTAACCAAAATTTGACCACCCGGGAACATTTTGTTAGTCCCCACGAGTTCAAATTATATTTCTAGGGGGTTTAGGGTTAAGGTTAGAATCAGTGTTAGTGTTAGAATTACATGAATTGATGGTTAGGGTTAGTTGTAGGGTTAGGAGCTAGGGTTAGTTTTAGGGTTAGGAGTTAGGGTTAAGGTTAAGGTTAGATTTTTGGGTTCAGGTTAGGGTTAGGGTTTGGGTTAAGGTTATGGTTAGGATAAGAGTACAGGTTAGGGTTACGGAAAATACGATTTTGAATGGGACTGAATTGTATGTCCCCACAAGGTTAGCTGTACAAGACTGTGTGTGTGTTGGTGCAGTGTTTTTCACATACAGAATTGCCTTCTAATACGCCCCAAAACTTACATCAACCTCAGATTCTGTCAATTAAAGAAAAAAGTAACGTGATGTACACTGAACAAAAATATAAACGCAAGATGTAAAGTGTTGGTGTGTGTGTGTGTGTGTGTACTTGTTTAACTATTGGGTTACAAACCCATTCGAACTTCATTTGAACCTTATTTATTATACAGTACCAGTCAGAAGTTTGGACACACCTACTCATTCAAGGCTTTTTCTTTATTTTTACTATTTTCTACATTGTACAATAATAGTGAAGACATCAAAACTATGAAATAACACATATGGAATCATATAGTAACCAAAAAATATATATATATATTTTATATTTGAGATTCTTCAAAGTAGCCACCCTTTGCCTTGATGACAGCTTTGCACACTTTGGCATTATATTAACCAGCTTCATGAGGTAGTCACCTGGAATGCATTTCAAAGACAAACCCAAGAAACCCACATATCAAACCACACCCCCAAGACAACTCTTGTTGACCTTCAATCATGATCGCTAGCATTTCTTAATGAGCATTGATGAAAAAACGACATGCTCTTGCATACATACATGTATATCTTCCTATAGGAATGTGAGCTAATAGTGATGACATTGTGTTTCTATGCCATTGTTTTGATTAGATGGCATTTAGAAGCTGTTTATAATGTGACTGCCAATAAAATGAGGGGGAAGTCACAATATCAGACACGGAGTTGCTTTGGCAACGTTATCACCCGTTATTTGTCTTTCTCGGTAAACAAATCCACAGCTACGCTGTTTCCACAGTAGCCGCCTTGGAAAACACTGTGACAAATAGTCTGGTCGTAAAGATACATTATTGATCAGGAAGAGGCCTGGCTTGTTTGCTTCCTGTCTGACTGTCAGTCCTCCCCATTTCAGTCCCGCAGACCTTGGAGAGAGACTGATGTACGCATGGTTGTGGGGGAGTCTATGAGACTTCCTTGATCTATTCATGAAGGTTTTGGCTGGAAGCTGGAGCTCAGTGTAGATCGCTGGGGGTTTAGGGTCATGGAGGCTGACCACCTCAGAAACCACAAGCACAACACTTTGACTAAGCTCCCTGGGTGAGTGGATGGATGGTAGGGATGACGGGGGGAGATTTCTCCACACCACTAGTTTGGGCATGTTTCGGCGTAACGGAGACACTGTGGACGAATTGACGTGGACATTGTGTTTTGTGGAGGAAAGGTTTTTCACCAACGATAACACCCAGCTACCTAGCTTCCCCAACGCTTCCTATAACCTCCTTTTTAAATATATTGCTGCATTTGACAAATACAAGAACGATAACTCAGAAAACTATACAGAGGAAGAATGTACAGGAAGTGTTTGTTTCTCTACTGGCCATGGCTAATATGAAGTAAATTATTCCGATTCTTGATATGCCACCTCTGTCAGGTGGATTGATTATCTTGGCAAAGGAGAAATGCTCACTAACAGGTTGGCATTACTCACTCGGGCCCAGGAATAGTCCATTGGCACCTCTTTACAACATACAAGACACAAATACAGTATGCTGCACACAGCACCAATTACAAATGGTGGTTAGGTAAATTCCAGGACAGAAAGTATTTTGACCATTGACCAATCAAATGTGACCAACCTGATTTAAGTGTCTTCCATTACTCTGGTGTCTGGCCACTGCCTCAGCCTTCTGTAACAGCTCCAGGTATGGTAAGGGGGTTCCCACCACGCTGCTGAACAATAAATCCAGCAGGTTTTGTACATAGCCTGTGAATGAAATAAAATATCATCACTTAATAAACATATAGCGAGCAAAGATGACTATTGGGCAACTACTCATGCCCTCTTGAGTTGGCATATTGTTGTCCTTCATTGATCCAGGTGATTCCATAAACGTTGGTGGGTTAAATAGGTACACTAACCCGAAGTCATTCATACCCAACTCTCTAGTAAGTCGTGACGAACTCGCTTACAAAACTCAGTTTTGGACGAGATTGACTTGATGACCAATATGATCCTATTTTCACTTTGTAGTTCATTTTGACACTAGAGTAAATGTTTCTGACTCATATTGATGCCACATGAAGCCATTTTCAAAAGAAGAAGTTGGCTTTCAAGGACAGTTGACCTTTATTAAGTGCATTCCCTTTATGCCCTATTGTGTTGTCAAGCCTGAATCCAATCGAAGCCAAGGTCATAGTAAATGGCACTAATGGTGCTAGCTACCGGAGATCGCTACAAACAGCAGGAATCTATGTACAAAAGGCAGCTCAGAATTGAGTGTCAAAGGCAGCATTAAGTAAGTCACATAGAAGAAAAAAACAGAGCTGAACTGGAACATGGAACATTTAGCCCCCTACGGTGCTCCCTTCTAAGAAATCAGGCGTAGCCGACCTTGCTAACTGTGTGAGGCTGAGGCAGGCTACCCCGCTGGGCAGCTACAGATGAGATCTCATAGAGATAGGCCACGCGTTAGTCCAGGTGTTCTCACTCCTACCTGAGATGAGCTTTTTGCTAGCTGGCTGGAGGCTACACATCCTTACATGTGAATAATCACCCTGGACCAAGCAGGCTATTACTCAACGGGAACTAGTTGTAACGAGGCAACCTATTACTTTTTGTCCATAAACAACCAATACACCCCCCCCCCACCTAATACACCCTAGGCACTGGTGTGAAAGGAGTATATATGTATGATCAATATGGTAGGGGGAGGGGGGGGGGGTTTAGCGATCAGAGGCTCAGCTACAACCATATTGCCAACTCTTCAACCAATTAAACATGTACATAAAGTGCCTAGGGAGGAGGCAGTAGGGTCTAGGGGTGTTTCTGGACCTGGCCCACATGCCTTTTCCTGAAGACTTCCTTCCATATGGTGTTGAGATGAGCAGCTGTTAAGCTGGGAGGGTGTGATAAATCACAGATAGATATGTTTTTATGGTGAGCTGTCAACACCCCCATCCCACCTTATTACTGGGAAAGTAATAAGAGAGATTGGTGCACTAATAACTTAGCACATGACACTGTTACAATTTTTTGTTCACTTTAGTCTAAAGCAAGAAGTATGGTTTAAATCAGGAAGTAAACCAGGAACTTCACCATTAACGTAATTATTATTGTTCAAGGGAGACCAAGAAGGCAGTTCCAACATAAAAGCAAATAATAAAAGAGTCCTAACATGCATTAAAACAGATACCCGCCCACCATTCCATTAAATTCTCTCTAAAATAAATAGCTAAGATTAAAAGAAAAACGTTGGAAATGGAACCCCATTGTTTTAATTAAACAATTAAGCAAGGTTATACAGAACTCGTTTAGAAAGAAAAGAACAAATGTCTGCTCCTCTGTGATGTCGAGAACTTTCAAACAAGTACTTCTCAGAGAGTTCAATTAATTGATGAAAGAAATCATTTTTCCTCTCTCTCGCTTTCATGACCATTTTAATCCTCTCCAGAACTGTTGGTAATGAGCTTTTAATGGTTGTCTGTTGGTTCAGACAAAGAGAGACAGTCAGCCTAGTCCTGCTGGGTGCTAGATAGACAGTAGACAGACACAGTCTCTCTCTCCAGCCAGGTAAAGCCACACTGGATCAATTACTGAACAGACGGCCTACAACCACACTGTATCACAGCGCTGTCTATCTGTCAGCCTGTCTGTCTTGGAGAGGTTTCAAAAGCCCTATGTCTGACTACTAAGGATGGCACAGAAAGATCGGGGGTCTAAAGCTGTGCCGGTCCTCATGAGAGCCAGTTTCATCATAGCGGTTGATGGTTTTTGCGACTGCACTTGAAGAAACTTTAAAGGTTCTTGACATTTTCCAAATTGACTGAACTTCATGTCTTAAAGTAATGATGGACTGTCATTTCTCTTTGCTTATTTGAGCTGTTCTTGCCATAATATGGACGTGGTCTTTTACCAAATAGGGGTATCTTCTTGTATACCAACCTTGCATTGTCACAACACAACTGATTGGCTCATACGCATTAAGAAGGAAATAAATTCTTCAAATTAACTTTTACCAAGGCACACCTGTTAATTGAAATGCATTCCAGGTGACTACCTCATGAAGCTGGTTAATATAATGCCAAAAGTGTGCAAAGCTGTCATCAAGGCAAGGGTGGTTACTTTGAAGAATCTCAAATATAAAAGATATATATATATATATATATATATATATATATATATATATATTGGTTACTATATGATTCCATATGTGTTATTTCATAGTTTTGATTTCTTCACTATTATTGTACAATGTAGAAAATAGTAAAAATAAAGAAAAAGCCTTGAATGAGTCGGTGTGTCCAAACTTCTGACTGGTACTGTATAATAAATAAGGTTTGAATGAAATGTCCATATCAACAATCTAAATGACAAAAAAATGCCTTTCGATATATTAAAAAGGGTCTCATCCAAAAAAGGTATACTTTGATGAATCAAAAGCTCATCAACGGGATGTTGTGCGCAAATCCAAGCCATAAACAGTGAGACCGCTTTGGGAAATGAAATATATATTAAAGCCATTCAAATATAGATCATATCAAAAATGAGGAAATTAGCTTCAAAGGAAAATATTTTATAAAGGTTTCTGAGGTCATGGCCAGTATTCAGCATGGCTGAATGGGCTGCGCCTTGGGGGGCCGCACATATGATAGCCTACAGGTTAACTCCGTGGTGCTGAATGGAATAGCAGCACTCTACTCATGTTCAGTAGCCTAACCTGCAAAAGAAAATGCAATTTAGGCTCACCTTTACTACTTTTCGTAGTACTTTTACGTCCATCAGGGTGAACCTCTCGGTGACAGCCTTGTAGAAATCGTCTTTATTCTTTTATTAATCTCAATTGACATGAGGGCCATGGATGGCGCAGTTGTACTTCCCCAACACTACCGACACATAATCACCACAGGTCATTTGTCATCGCTCCCATCATCCCCGAAGCTCCTCCTTGACTTTGCTTTCAGCCACAGCAAAGTCTAAGACGTCTGGTGTTTGTTTGTAACATCTGTGGCCTCATCGACGCCTAATGCAACAAATGTGTCTGTATTCATCTCGTCTTTAATGTCCTTTCGAATCACATCACTGACTGCTTCAATCAAATCTTTATTCTGTTTGATGTACCTGAAGTGTCTTTTTCAGCGAAAGTATACAATAACTCCACATAGTTCCCACGATTACAAGTGCTTGTACTCTCGTCATTACCGCGACATGCTAACTCTGGTTTCCCTATGTATCATGTTGCTCTAAAACGATCCTTCAAAATATCACAGTTTTGCTTTACCTTTGCATTGCAATTGTGGATGGTAACTTGTTTTTGCTGCTCATTTAACGGCAGATCGATCCGTTTGTTCCCAAAAGCTGACCGTGTCCATTAACAGTGACTGAAGTCAGGAAAGGCACGCGCTTCAACAATTTGAATGGATGAGGGCATTGGGGGAAAAGGCACACCCTGGAGCCTTTCCTGAGGTTGTGATGCAGTTTTACCAAATTCTGGGATTTTAAGCATAAAAACCACCCAATTGCTTTTTTTTTTACATCATTATATATATATTTTTTGCCTTTGCATAACAGTTCTTTATATTAGATTATCACACGGTAAGCACTGCCAACCCTGCCTACCCCGACTGCACATCACTGCTATAGGGTGTTTCACCTCGATTTTATGTGATCCAATATCTTTCAGTTGGCTTTTAAGCCATATCAGGCAATCATAGTTTTACTGACCACTAGCTGTGTCTAATGGTGCCTATCTTATGAACCTCCACGTTTCACATGGTTCTGTGATGAAGGAGAGAAAGAAAAAAAGAAAGAAAGAAAGAAAGAAAGAAAGGATGGATGGATGGAAAGAAGACAGCAGGGAGGAAAGAAAGGAACATGGATTATGTTATATAGGCAAGGTATAATGAACGAGGGATGAGGAAGGAACAGAGGAGGCTAAATTAAATTCACAGTGTTTAAAGTACCCGGTGTATGTGGCGTGAAGCCAGAGACCAAGCATCCTATGTTTTCCATGCATTATAACACTATGAGGCAGTACTGACGCAGGATGAGAGGTTATTAAGTCCATAGGCAAACTAGATCTAAAGCTTTCTTGTACTGTAATGACATCCACATTCAACCAGCCATCCCGGGATACCAATAACCTATTTCATCTGAAATAATAAAAAATGTACTCGCAATATGCTCATCTTGACTCCCTCTCTGTTTATATGTTTCTCTCTCTCCCTCTTTGTTCTCTCTATTTCACACACACACACACGCACACACACACACACACACACACACACACACACACACACACACACACACACACACACACACACACACACACACACACACACACACACACACACACACACACACACACACACACACACACACATATCATGTAGCTCGGTAGCAAATCTTTATGAGGGTGCTTCAAATTGATTTCAGAAGGGTATCCACCGATTTCAGTATCCATGCTGCATATTAAATGACCTACGAATGATCACTGCCTTGAAAGTGAAATCCCGAGGTCGGTATAACTGTAGTCGAGCATCTAAACAACATCCAGTTTCACCTTACCCGTTTTAGTGCTCTAGTCTAGAAAATGTCTTCCAGAAGATTTGTTGATTGCTTTATCTTTACAACTGTGTCTTCAGCTGCAAATAATCTTGTTCTGCCAGTGGAATAATCCACTTGCTAAGGCGCTGTCAAAGCAGAAGATGAAATGAAAGGTGCAGTCATTAAAAAGAAGAGAAGCTCTGGGCTTCCTCCCAATTAACATTTAACCTGAAAACGATCAACTGCAGGCGAAATAAAGAGGGAGAAATTAGAGGGGATTATATTTCTGTCTACTTGAAGCCCTTTGTGGGTCAAATCCTCCCTCTCTTCGGAGTCAGATCGTCATTTAAAGACGTTTGAGGATTAATCATACCTGGTCAAGGGAATCAACATGGATATGGAGTGAGTAGGTATGTGTGTAACGGGGGGGGGCACAATATCAATCCAATTCAAGTAAAAGTGGACAATTATTCCAGTGTCAGTACTATGACAAAGCATTGGGCCAATGCAACCATATAGAGAGGTGATATGAATCAAGGCTTTCACCAGATAGAAAACATATAATAGGTCTATATTTCCAGCACAGGATAGCAGGTTGGACCAGACAGAGAGAGGCCTCAGTCCCATGAGCCTAAATCCATCTGAACAGCATGGCCAGGCTCAGCGCTGGCTGTCAATCACAGGTGCAGCAGCCCAGTGCATCAGCAGGCTGACTTTGTCACTGCCGTTGTACCCAGGGGTAATTTACTGTTTACAAAGTTTCGAGATCGCCCGCTCATGGAAACTCGTTTGCCTAAACGTTGACAGGAAATCTTTGCTAAAAGTACATACTGGACAACTTTGCCTTTTCTGAAATGCCAAGAGCATAAGTAATGGACCCGTCAACGGAGTCCATGCCACTCTGGCCTTTGATCAAAAACAAATGAATATAGAAAAATGTTGCCCAAGCAGCCGCATGCCTAATTGCTGCGTATAATGAGAAACTGGGCTGTACATTATTTTCAAACTACAGGCCAATTGGCTGAGTCTAGACTTTAAGCTCGGTGAACTCAACCCTAATATAAATGCTGAGTAACCCATAGGCAATACAGCGGAACTTGTCCGTTTCAAAATGACAAACGATAGAAAAGAGCATTCTATCAAATATGATGTCATGTCATGCCTGGATTTCCTTCCTAAAGTCAATATAGTACTTTAACTAACTCTAGTCCTTCTCCCTCTGTGCATATTAAGCATGTCATCAGAACTAGACCTGTACATCTAATTTGCCAATGGGATCTCCAGGGTCATTGGTCCTCCCATCGGACAGAGAGATAAGATCAGCAACAATGGGCTGGGAGGTGAGATGAGTGTGTGTGAGTGAGTGAGTAAGAGAGCGAGAGAGTTTAGCCAGTGATTGTCGGCGCAAGAGGGAGAGAGAGTTTAGCCAGGGAGTGAGGGGGAGAGAGAGACGTTGTGAGGTAGAGGAAGTGAGAGAGAGTTTCTCATGACAATAAAGCCCCTTCAATTGAAATTGAAATTGGGCGAGAGAGAGCGATTTAATCCGGGGATTGAGGGGGAGAGAGAGAAGTGGCAAGGGAGAGGAAGAGAGATGGAGATAGCAGGAGGGAGAGAGAGGTGGCGAGGGAGAGGAAGAGAGATGGAGATAGCAGGAGGGAGAGAGAGAGAGGTGGCGAGGGAGAGGAAGAGAGATGGAGATAGAGAGCGAGAGGAAGGAAGGGGAAAAGGATAGAGAAAGAGAGCGAGCGAGGGAGAGAGCGAGAGAGAAAGGGAGAGGGGAAAAGGGTGAGAGTATGAGAGAGTCCTTTCTACTCCTCTAGTTTAGTCAGCGAGGGACATCCGAAGATCACTTTTACAGGGAGTTATACTGACATTAAAGACCTGTATGTACTGTTCTTGTATTGTCATTGTCATGCTACTATAAATAATGAGCCCCATTCAACCTATATGTACATATTACCTCAATTATCTCGACTAACCTTTGCTCCCGCACATTGACTCTGTACCGGTACCCCCTGTATATAGCCTCGCTACTGTTGTTTTACTGCTGCTCTTTAATTATTTGTTGATTTTATTTTTATTTCTTACTTATCTTGTAAGTAAGCATGTCTACCTGTTGTATTCGGCGCATGTGACAAATAACATTTGATTTGATTGGATTCTTGTTTTTTGGGGGGGGTAAGTAAACAAGAGGGTTTCGTTCACACCTTGTAGGTTGTAGGAAATCTGGGGAAATACAAGCCGCCCCTCGCAACAAGTCCCTTGAGAAATTACACCAATTGCCATTCGGAAAATGAATTCAGTGACCTACAGCACAGTGAAGTGAAATTAACTTGCGCAGTGTTCGCCACTAGATCATGGCATATTTCCTCCCGACCTGGTCTCAGAGCAGTTCATATTATTCTGCATGTAAATGGAATGCGTTCATTTGTGGTGTCCATCACTCATTTCGTATGATATGTGACGAATTACAATTCGTATGATATGTTCCGAATTTGCGAAATGTACAATATGTAAATCATTTATAAAACGTATGATATGTTATGAATTCTAGCTAGGTGGCTAATATTAGCTAGGCTAGGGTTTAGGGGTTAGGGTTAAGGTTAGAGTTAAGTTTATCAGTTAGGTTAAAGGGTTAAGGTTAGAGTTAGGGTTAGGGGAAGGGTTAGCTAACATGCTAAGTAGTTGCAAAGTAGCTAAAAAAGTAGTAAGTAGTTGAAAAGTAATACGCTCACCCATCCACCCCAACCAACCACCATACTTTAGTTTTTGCCTTAAGTAACCATCTGTCTTATGTAACCATACCAAACATAACATATCATAGTAATTTGAGTGTCCAGGATTTCGCTTTACTAGATTATTATGGACAAAAGAGCTCGACTATTTTTATTTGTCAAATGGCAGCCAAGCATCCATGATCATGTCACCTTTCACCACCCTGTGAAGTTCACCATAACTTATTTTGTCTGCAGCCTAGTCTGCGTGGTTTCCTGACGAGTCCTAATGGGAGGACCACACAACATGTCATCGTGTGACTCCAAGTTTGCATATGATGGTTATTATGTCAATATTTACGCAGAGTAGAAGTAGAAGGAGTAGAAGGAGTAGAAGGAGTAGAAGTGTTTCCACCTACGTTTCTCGCATTAATTCATTTTACAGACAGAAGAGATCCCACCTTGTCTAGCGCATTTTGTTTTGTCGACATTTGGCCTGTCATAGAAAAATGTATCCGACACGTACTTTACTAGGAGAAAAAAGGTTGGATTGAAACCTGGTTACTGTCAAGGTTAAGAAAGTTGATAAGAAGACGAGCTAAACAATTTAAAATGTAACAACCGTTTCAGCAAGAGGTGCAATATATCTAAAGAACCAATTGGATTCGTTTAGAATAATGTATATACATGAAAAACACAGATTTTAAAAACAATCCCCAAAAAAACACCAACACTAGAGGTTATTTTACACCACTGAGTGTTAATTTCACTCTTACAGAGTGAATTTAACTCCTGAATCAACACAAAAATTATGTACATTTGCTGTAGTCACTGTTTGCCTGTTGTAACACCTGGTTGTGTATTGATTTATATCCTTATAGATGGGGGAGGATTGGAGAGCTTGTTAACTGTTGGCGCAAGCAGAGACGATACGCCTCACGCTTGTCACATAAACGCAGAGGCTGAGGCCCACGCATATATCGATCCTATTTAGCATGCCCGTTATTGTATTGTTGTTTCGGCGCTTGTACTCTTTGTACCGCAGCTAACCACCAGCCAGTCAAACTACTGTAGACTGATGGACAGAGAGAGAGAGAGAGAGAGAGAGAGAGAGAGAGAGAGACAGGGAGACAGAGAGACAGAGTGACAGAGAGACAGATAGAAACAGATAGAAACAGATAGAGACAGAGAGAGACAGAGACAGAGAGACAGAGACAGAGAGACAGAGACAGAGAGACAGAAACAGATAGAAACAGAGAGACCGAGAGACAAAGAGACAAAGAGAGATAGATAGAAACAGAGACATAGATATAAACAGAGTGACAGACAGACAGAGAGACAGAGAGACAGAGACAGAGAGAGACAGATAGAAACAGAGAGACAGAGAGACCGAGTGACAGAAAGAGACAGATAGAAACAGAGACAGAGACCAATAGAAACAGAGAGACATAGAGACATAGATATAAACAGAGTGACAGAGAAACAGAGAGAGAGAGATACTGTACTGCATGTAACTATCAACAGTAGGTGTTGTGTGGGAGAGGAGTTGGTTGGAGGTTAGTGTGTTGCAGGAAAGCGTGTGTGTGTGTGTGTGTGTGTGTGTGTGTGTGTGTGTGTGTGTGTGTGTGTGTGTGTGTGTGCACGTGTACATTGTTTTAAGATCGATGGTGTCCGATGGGCCTTTTTCATCATCAGATAAAGCTTGAGGTGATCTCAGAGCTCCTCCACCATATAAGGCTGGGGAATAAAAGGACACAATGTTCCTGTACTATATGTGTCTCTCCATAGTTGCCTACCAATACTAGCAAAGGCAAAACACAGCCTCTTTGTCATGTGTTATTCATTCACAGCGTTAGACATATTTCTCCTGGTAAATTCTATCTATGACTTTGAGAAGGGAAAGTGTGAATGCATGTACTACAGTACATTAAGGGTAAGATAAATTTGACCTGCTCAGACAAGAGGTCAGATCTCCAGGCTCTCAGGGTCAACTCTCCATGACTTGAGGTCACAGAGATTGACCCCTATCACATGGTTGAGTGCCCCGTCTGCTCACAGGGTTGGAAAGCACATTGATAGCCAGTCTGAATGGATCAACGGGTGAAATGAGTAAACACATAGTGCCACAGTTGATCATGTCCTCTCAGCTTCTCTTCATTTAGCTATGCCACCTCTTGCAGCTAGCTTTTAGAGAATCCACTACGCTCCTAATGTGTGCCGTTCTCAGGTACTCTCTCTCTCTCTCTCTCTCTCTCTCGTCGGAGTGCATGCTGGGAGTGAGTCGTCGGGCAGGAGTGATTGTGGGAGCGAATGGAATTTCTTTTCACTCTATTGGGTTTTGGTATGTATATGTGTATATATTGATTGGTTTAGTTGTTTTAAGGGTGTGTTGTTTAACTATCACTAAGCACGTATAGGGGTGGTGGGATCTTTGAGGTTGGTTTTTCGCGAGGGCACAACCAGCGGGTGGGGCTGAGTTTGAAAAACTTAGTCGGAGGCATGGAGTAAAGATTCCTGCTGCGGCCGGGTGTTCAGTGGAAGAATGTAGCTTGGCTGTGGGTGCTATCATTGGGTATGATAGCATCAAATCAGCCTCAAGGATGAATAGCGCTGTAGTGATATTCTTAGATTCAATTGAAAAGGTGAATAAGATAGTTGAGAGGGGTGTTGTGTTGCGGGAGACACAGACGCCGGTATTTCCGCTTATGAATCCGGCGAAGAAAGTTATACTTTCTAACGTGCCACCATTTGTTAGAGATGAAGTGTTGGAGCGAGAGTTATCTCGCCATGGTCAAATCGTATCTACAATAAAGAAGGTTCTTTTTGGATGCAAATCTCCGTTGTTGAAACATGTCGTGTCTCATAGGAGACAAGTGCATATGATTTTAAAAAAGGACGGAGATTAACTGAATTTAGCGTTCAATTTTAAGATTGATGGATTTGATTATGTCTTCTATGCATCTACTGAATCAATGAAATGCTTTGGCTGTGGAAGAGAGGGGCATTTGGTGCGTAGTTGTCCCGAGAATGAGCGCGCTGAGCCTGGTAGTAGCTCTAGTGCTGGTGCAACTAACGCACCACCGCGAAGGGATGAACATGCTAAGGGTGCAGGGGAAGAGAGAAGGTGGGCAGATGTGGTTGGAAAAGTAGGAGAGGAAGGCATTGTGGATACGGGGGCAATTGTGGTAGATCAGAACAAAGAGGGAGGGGAAACAGTAGGTGAGATTGCGACTGCCTTCGCTGAGGTGGTGCTGGAAAATGAAATTGGAGGTCAAGAGGAGATTGAAATAACGGAAAAGGAAGCGGATGTTTTCAAAATACCGAGGAGTAAAAGGAAGAATTTAAGGGGTGGTGAAGGGTCTAATTCTAAGAGAAAGGTAGAGATTGATATATCAGTTGAAGATAAACAAGTTGTAGAGATGGTGGAGTTTTCTTCTGGGGAGGATAGCGAGAGTGAGTCATCTGACGCGTCACAACAATATGGTGAGATAAATGGGGTGGAAGGGAGGTATGGGATCGAGAAGATACGTCAATTTCTGAAGTTGACAAAAGGGAAGAAATATATGCAGGATTACAATGTAACTGATTTTTTCCCTGAACGTGAATTGTTTATTGGATCAGCAAAGTTTCTGATGTCAAAAATTACAGGGGGAAGTTTGAAAAGCCCTGAAATTGCTTGACTCAAGAAAGTGGTCACGAGAGTGATAAGTGATGTAAATTCTAAAGAAAATGAAAGAGTTCAGTTGCAGTTTTAACTCTGTAAAGAGATGTGGTGGCTGTATCTTCCTCTGTATTTTTTTTTCATCCATGAGCAGTTTTAAGATTTCTTCTTTAAACGTAAATGGGGCAAGAGATGGTAAAAAAAGAGCCATGGTGTATGAGTTAATTAGGGGAAAGGGAAGTGACAAAGTTTCTACAAGAAACGCATAGTAATTTGGAAAATGAAGTTATGTGGCAACAGGAGTGGGGGGACAGTGGTGTGTAGTCATAAAAACTCAAAAAGTGGGGGTGTGGTTATCTTGTTCTCAAAATTGCCTTTGTCATATGCCTTTGACAAAGACAAATTGCCTTTGTCATATGAGGTTGAAGAGGTAGTTGAGGGGAGGTTATTAAAAGTTAGAGCAAGGTATGAAAACATCACTATGTGTCTGATAAATGTATATGCCCCAGTGGTGACAGTTGAGAGGGTATGTTTTTTAGAGACATTATCAAATACCATTGAGAAATGTAACAAAGAAGATTATTTATTTATTGCTGGGGATTTTAACTGCACAGTTAGCGATTTAGATAGAAATCACCAAGAACCTCATATAGCCTCAAGGACTTTTTTAAAACGCCTCATTGTAACACATGAACTGTGTGATATTTGGCGGAGTCAACATGGAGGAACAAGCCAGTACACCTGGGCGCATGTGAGAGAGAACATCATCTCTATGGCCAGGTTAGATAGGTTTTATGTTTTTGAGCATCAATCTCAGGTCTGTAAATCAAGTGTGATAACCCCAGTGGGATTTTCTGATCATTGTTTAATAACAGAGGTGGTGTTCATTAACGATGTAAAACCCAAAAACGCATACTGGCATTTTAATATAACTTTATTGAGTGATGCTCACTTCAGGAACTGTTTCAGTTTTTTCTGGGAGAGGTGGAGGTCTCAAAAGGCCAGTTTTGTATCCCTTCAACAGTGGTGGGATATAGGGAAAATCCAGATTCAACAATTTTGTAATCAATACACGAGGAATGTCACCAAGGATATCACCAGATCAATGAAAGCCCTAGAGTTTGAAATAGTGGAACTCATGACGTTGGTTGAGACCACAGGAGATCGAGGCCATACTCAGGCCCTCAAGAGGAGAAAAGCTGCATTGGCAGACCTGCTGGGTATCAGAGCACAGGGGGCATTGGCGAGAAGTAAATTTCAGGGAATATCTGAAATGGATGCCTCATCCAAATTTTTCTTTGGTTTAGAGAAAAAGAATGGACAAAGAAAAATTATTCATTGTCTCAAATCAGCTGTTGGACAAGAGCTCACTAGCCCTAGTGAAATTAGAAAGAGGGCAGCACAAAGAGGATAAAACAGTGACACAGCAGTTCTTTGATGGGCTCCCAAAGGTGGCTGCAAAAGCTCAGGTTGAGCTTGAGCAACCATTATCTTTGCAGGATTTATACACTGCATTAAAAGGCATGGAAAATGGAAGGGCACCAGGCATTGATGGGCTTCCCGTTGACTTTTTTAAGTCTTTTTGGGCTATGTTGGGAGAGGATTGGTTAGAAATAGTTAATGATAGTTTAACCTGAGGGTTACTACCAATAAGCTGCAGAAGGGCTGTCCTCACCCTACTGCCCAAAAAGGGTGACCCGAGGGAGGTGAAGAACTGGAGGCCGGTGGCTTTATTGTGCACTGATTATAAGATATTGTCAAAGGCTTTGTCCAACAGGCTGAGGGAGGTGATGGGGCAAATCATACATACGGATCAGTCCTACTGTGTTCCTGGCAGGCAGATAGGGGATAACATTTCTCTGATTCGTGATTTTTTTGGACGTCTCTAGGGCTATTGGGTTGGATGCTGGTCTAATTTCAATTGATCAGGAAAAGGCATTTGACCGAGTTGAACATCAATATTTATGGCACACGTTTGAGGCGTTTGGGTCAGCTCTGGTTTTATTGCCGTGATAATGGTGATATATGGTGACATTGAAAGTGTATTGAAAGTTAACGGTGGTTTGAGTGCTCCTTTTAAAGTGTGTAGAGGTATTAGGCAGGGATGTTCTTTGTCAGGAATGTTATATGCCATTGCTATAGAGCCACTACTAAATAGCATTAGAAGTCGCATTGCAGGGGTGTACTTTTCAGAGGATGTTCCTCCTATTCGTCTCTCAGCCTATGCTGATGATGTAGTTGTGTTAGTGAAAAATCAAGCAGAGGTGGATAGCTTGAGTCTAATGGTTGATGTTTTAGGGGAATATCCTCTGCAAAGGTAAATTGGGAAAAGAGTTGTGCTTTACAGATTGGAGAATGGTCTGGAGGGATCATGGCTTTGCCAGGGGGGCTAGAATGGTGTAAGGGAGGTTTTAAGTATCTTGCAGTGTACTTAGGAGATGAGGGGACTATGGAAAAAAATTGGAGTGGGGTGGTTGAAATGGTGGAAGGGAGGATGAGGAGATGGCGTTGGTTACTATCTCGTATGTCATATAGGGGGCGCACTATTATAGTTAACAATGTGATTGCATCTGCACTGTGGCATCGGTTGTCAGTTTTAGAACCACCATCTGGCCTTCTGGCTAAGATACAGGCAATTATTGTGGATTTCTTTTGGGATAAATATCACTGGGTTCCACAAAGTGTTTTGTATTTGTCAAAAGAGGAGGGGGGACAAGGTCTTGTACATCTTGCTAGTAGGGCTGCTGCTTTCCGGTTTCAGTTTATTCAAAGGTTGCTTTATGGACCGGAAAATGTGGTGTGGAGAGGGGTGGCAGGTCTTGTATTACAGCGGGTTGGAGGATTAGGTTTAAAGAAGGCTTTATTTCTGGTTGATAGTAGCCAGATTTCTAGGGAGGGAGTACCTCCATTTTACAGAGGCCTTCTCAGATGTGTGTGTCAAGGTGTTGAATAAAGATAAATTGAAAAATAGAAAAGACACTCCATGGAGGGTAAAATTGGGCATTGATGACAAGGTAAAGCCAGCATGGAGAGCACTGTACAAGCCACCGTTACAAAAGGGTACTGGTGATATGCAATGGAGGGTTTTACATGGCATCATTGCAGTTAATGCTTTTGTATCTGTTATTAACTCAGATGTTAGAGATGGATGTCCTTTTTGTAATATAAGAGAAACCCTTTTTCACTGTTTTATGGAGTGTGAGAGGATAAAACCTCTAATGGAAATGCTGGAATCTTTGTTTAAAGCTGTAGGGGAGTTTTTCAATAACACTGTTTTTATTTAGGGGTTTCAATATAGTAAACAACAGAAAAGAAAATGTCAAATGTTAAATTTTATTTTGGGACAAGCTAAGATGTCAATTTTTCTGAGTAGGAAACATAAGATAGAAACGGGATATGGGCAGGATGTAAGATGTGTTTTTAAAGGATTAGTGAAAGCAAGAATAAAAGTAGATTTTGAGTTCTTTTCAGCTGTAAAAGATCTCCTATTATTTGAGGAGAAGTGGGCCTACGAAGGAGCGCTTTGTTTTGTGGAGGGGAAATTATTTTTTGCTGATGAAATAAGTTGAATGTATATGTTATGTATTTATTTTTGTTTAGGAATTACAAAATTTATGTTAACACTTGAGTAAAAAATTAAAGGTTTAATAAAAACTAAAAAAAAAATATTCTCTCTCTCTCTCTCTCTCTCTCTCTCTCTCTCTCTCTCTCTCTCTCACTAAACTAAGTACAGTAGCTCCTCCCTCAAACAGAGGTGAGATGTTGCAAAAAGAGAGAAGGAAAATGTGTATTTTGGATTACATATCACCAATCAATCAAGAGACATCAATTTGAATTAGTCAAATGTGTAATTTGAGATTTAGGGAAATATTTTATTCTGACATACACTGAGTGTACAAAACATTAAGGACACCTGCTCTTCCCATGACATAGACGGACCAGGTGAATCCAGGTGAAAGCTATGATCCCTTATTGATGTCACTTGTTAAATCCACTTCAATCAGTGTAGATGAAGGGGAGGAGACAGGTTAAAGAGGGATTTTAAGCCTTGAGACAATTGAGACGTGGATTGGACGGCAAATACAAAAGATTGAAGTGCCTTTGACCGGGGTATGGTAGTAGGTGCCAGGCGCACCGGTTTGAGTGTGTCAAGAACTGCAACGCTGCTGGGTTTTTTCACGCTTAACAGTTTCCCGTGTGTATCAAGAATGGTCCACCACCCAAAAGGACATCCAGCAAACTTGACACAACTGAATCAACATGGGCCAGCATCCCTGTGGAACGCTTCCGACAGGCTGTTTTTAGGGCAAAAGTGGGGGGTGCACCTCAATTTTAGGAAGGTGTCTTTAATGTTCTGTACACTCAGTGTAGATACCATTTGATACCATTCCGTTCACTCTATTCCATCCACTGCACTCCATTCCAGCCATTATTATGAGCCGTCCTCCCCTCAGCAGCCTCCCCTGGTGTAGATTGTATCAAACCAAACAGTATTTGCTGTACCTCTCACCAAAATTCATTGAGTGGAGTAGTTACCATGAACACACCAAGCACCATTGTGCAAATCCCCTCCTAACCGCTATGTGAAAGCTAAAAGACCAAAGTAGCTGTCCCCCCCGCACAAGACAAGATGAGAGGTTTACTTGGTTTGCCTTTTAGTTTGACCTAGTTTCTCCTCCTCATCCAAAGACAACAAAAAAAAACAAGAGGTTTGTTTTCACACAGTGTTGAAATGCCCATCTAAGAGAGAGGGAAGAGAGATGGGAGGTCAGTGACAGGAGCGCTGAGGTAGGACTGACAGTGGGGATCTGCAATGAGGCTTGACAGCCATTTAAACTGTTGAGCAGTCTGACCGCAGGCCCTGGTGCCCTGCTGCGTTTAGTTATCATACAATTGAGTATAGCCACAGCTCGTCCACACACACGCGGGAAGAACACCTGCACACACACAGAGAGGGTGAGGTGGACAGAACGAAAAGTAACAGTCCATCAAATATTCTTGTGAAATATGGGAATGTACAAATACATAATTTTTTTGCATCGGCATTTTTGCCACATAGCCTACAGTAAAACCCACTGATTATTTGTACAGTAATCTGATGAAGAACATTTCCTTCCTAGGATAGCTGCAGTACTAGCAGCAGCAGAAGCTGTTGGCTGTCACAGGGACAACAAAGGGAGGAAGGTCACACTCTATAATTGTTATCCGTCAGCCTGCCAAAACACAGCAACACGCCACGCAGGTTAGCGTTTTTCATCATGAATCTTGTTCTGGAGACAGCTCTGTGGTGGTCACAAGCTACAACAGCCACAAAGTCATCAGATCTGATTTTATACCGAACCCTAACCTTAACCCTCACCTTAACCACACTGCTAACCCTAATGCCTAACCCTAAACTTAAATTAAGACCAAAACGCTTTAAAACGTTTTTTATTTTTTACAATATAGACAATTGTGACTTTGCAGCTGGCCTATCAAAGGGAGAAATGGCTCAGTTCTGCCTCCAGGACAAGACTCGTGACAATAAACGTCAACCTGCGCCAGCCACTGGCACCCCGGCTGGAATCTAATTAGCTGGAAATGACAGCGAGAGGGAGCGACTTGAAAGGAATTGAATGATAACCAGCTTTTAATCTCGCTGCGAATCAAATAAACACATCTCCCCCATATTATATCGTACAGTTTTTGGACTAGGAAGGAAAGTGTTATTCTTCGATGTGATAAATGATGAAACATAATTAGTGATGCAACACACGTGTTTCCAAGATAAAGATGTCCTCTTCCTCTTTGATGTTTGACAGAAATCGTCCCGGTGCGTAAGAGGCGGGCTGTACAGTACGTGGATTGTTTCTAGATGTTTGCGTCTCGCTTTACCTTTTTGCTGTTTTAGACAGTAATGGGGAACCACTGAGGACCTGAATGGCTGAAGTCCTTCCTGGTCTTCTATTCAGGCAAACGTATACATGGGGTATTCAGAAGTGTGGACTCCGTAGCCAATCAATGAGATGAACTGATCAATTAAGTGGAGAGAGATCACAGAGAGCACGGTGGCCCCTCAAAGACTTCAGTGGGACACTCTTTGCTATGAAGTGCCTTTTTAAAATGATTGCATTTCCTTGAGAAGTCTCTTGAGAAGTATCTCTTCTCTTGCGCTCTAATTGCTGTTGGAGATTTGGCTTTTTTTGTTCTGTACTCCTCTAAAATATTCCCACGGAGGCACTTAGCATAATTACTGATCATTTATTCTCAGCACTAATCAGGCCGAGTGTTGTCTCTGTCTTCTCAAATAATAACACAAGAGAGGGGAGCGCTCGCAAACACTAAGTGAGAGTTCAACAACCCCGCGCCGTTCACCCAAGACCCCGCGCCGTTCACCCAAGACCCCGCGCTGTTCACCCAAGACCCCGCGCTGTTCACCCAAGACCCCGACCCACCCAAGACCCCGCGCCGTACACCCAAGACCCCGCGCCGTTCACCCAAGACCCCGCGCCGTTCACCCAAGACCCCGACCCCTAAGACCGCGCCGTACACCCAAGACCCCGACCCACCCAAGACCCCGCCCATTCACCCACCCAAGACCCCGCGCCGTTCACCCAAGACCCCGCACACCCCGCGCCGTACCCAAGACCCCGCGCCGTTCACCCAAGACCCACCCAAGACCCCGCGCCGTTCACCCAAGACCCCGACCCAAGACCCCGCTGTTCACCCAAGACCCCGCGCCGTTCACCCAAGACCCCGCGCCGTACACCCAAGACCCCACGCCGTTCACCCAAGACCCCGCGACCCCGTAAGACCCCCCAAGACCCCCGCACCCAAGACCCCGTTCACCCAAGACCCCCGCCGTACACCCAAGACCCCACGCCGTTCACCCAAGACCCCGCGCCGTACACCCAAGACCCCGCGCACCCAAGACCCCGTTCACCCAAGACCCCGCGCCGTTCACCCAAGACCCCGCGCCGTTCACCCAAGACCCCGCGCCGTTCACCCAAGACCCCGCGCCGTTCACCCAAGACCCCGCGACCCCGCCCGTTCACCCAAGACCCCGCGCCGCACCCAAGACCCCGCGCCGTTCACCCAAGACCCCGCGCCCCAAGACCCCGCGCCGTTCACCCAAGACCCCGCACCATTCACCCAAGACCCCGCGCCGTTCACCCAAGACCCCGCGCCGTTCACCCAAGTTGACTGTCAAACGTTTCATTTCCAGCAGTCTACTCTGTGTAATGAAATTTGGTGTGATTTGACCATTTGCCTAAATGGAAATAAAGAAAACTAAAGTCAGCAGGACTTTCTTTCTCGAACTCGGCTCGATTTTTTTTTGACAAGCTCAAAGAGAAAACGAGAGGATGGAGGGGAGAGCGAGGCGAGAAAGAGAGAGATGCCATTGCCTTCACTCTTTCGGAACTTCCGCGAGTGTAATGTTAGCTGTGCATTTGTATTGTTCACTTCACTTTTGTATATTATCTACTTCACTTGCTTTGGCAATTGTGAACACAGGTTTCCTATGCCAATAAAACGCCTTGAATTGAACTGATAAGGAGGAGGAATGGCTCAGATAAGGTGAGCAACAGCGGCAAACATGACCTGAGCATACAATCAAGTGCTGCAGGTCAACCATATCTTCTCCAACCATCAGGCTCTTTAAAACAAGACCATCTCACCCCCCACCACAGCCATGTGATTTGCCACTCCATAAAGACAAAAGACTCTGTAGAGATAGAGGAGAGGAGGGCCTCTGTGGCACTATTTGAGTGCAATATAGCAGAGCTGCAGGTGACCTCTAAAGTGGCAAGCAGCAGCAGTATAGTATAGTATAGTATAGTATAGTATAGTATAGTATAGTATAGTATAGTATAGTATACAGCAGTGGAGGCTGCTGAGGGGACGACGGCTCATAATAATGGCTGGAACGGCGCGAATGGAACGGCATCAAATACCTGGAGACCCTGTGTTGGATGTGTTTGATACCGTTCCACTGATTCCGCTCCAGCCATTACCACGAGCCCGTCTTCCCCAATGAAGGCGCCACCAACCTCCTGTGGTACACAGTGCCTAGTTAAAGTCGTCACACCCCGTGCACAGTGTTCACATTTTTGCTACCTTAAAATGACATCTAAACAGGGACTCAAGTAGATCTACTATTCCAAAATGAATTACGAAAAAATACAAAATGAAGAACTGTCTACCGTATGTCTTCACACCCAAAAGTTAATACTTGGTGGAAGCACATTTGGCAGACATTACAGCTGCGAATAATTTCATATAAGATTCTAGCCACATTGCACAACTCTTAGGGCAACACATATCCATTGTTTTTCTCAAAATTGCTCAAGCTCAGTACATTTGGTTGGGAATCACTGATGGACAGCAATATTCTAACCTTGTCTCTGATTTGAAACCCCTCTGTATTTTCAAGTATTGTGGTGGCAGCATCATGTTATGGGTATGCTTGTCATATATACTGTATATATATGCAGTCTATCCCCCTCCCAACTGCCCAGTCCACCCACTGTTTTGCACATAATGATCTGTACTAAACCCCAGAGAGAATCTGCACCTCAGGGTCTGCACTTATTTATAGATACCTCTCTCACCTGGATCCCTCTGTCTATCACTCTCTCTCTCTGTATCTCTGTCTCTCTGTATCTCTCTCTCTGTATCTCTCTCTCTCCCTGTATCTCTCTCTCTCCCTGTATCTCTCTCTCTCCCTGTATCTCTCTCTCGCTGTCTCTCTCTCCGTCTCTTTTTCTCTCCTCCATGCATGTGAGGCCTGTGGTCTGGCAGTGGGGGCCTCCCCCACACCTCTCCTCCTGCCAACACTCCTGTGTGTGACTGATCTGTGGCCACAACCAGGTCACAGAGCATTTCGTATGATTCTGCATGTAAATCCGATCCACTCCATTTAGTATGACATGTTACGTTTGTATGGTATGTATTCATTTTAATTGTATTAATGTCCATCACCCATTTCGCATGATATGTTATGAATTACAATTCGTATTGTATGTTACAAATTTGCAAAAATTACTATATGTTACAAATTTGCAAGACGTACAATATGTGACGAATTTGCTATACGTATGACATGTTACAAATTCTAGCTAGATGGCTAGGTGGCTAATGTTAGCTAGCTGGCTAAGCTTAGCTAGGCTAGGAGTTAGGGTAAATGTTACGGTTAAGTTTAGGAGTTAGGTTAAAGGTTTAAGGTTAGGGTTAGGGGAAGGGTTGCAAAGTAGCTAAAATGATGACATTACCCATGATTCGACCTCACAACCTTTGGGTTGCTAGACTTTCGCATTATACATTCAGCCATCCACCCTACTTTCACTTTTGCCTTATGTAACCATCTGTCTTAAGTAACCATACCAAAAGTAACATATCATACTAATTTTGGTGTCACGGATTTACTTTTACTATGTTATGTTTAGTTTATGAGACCAGGCTGGTGGCCAAGCAGCCCGGCAGACACAGCACACAGTCCATCTTCATTCTGGCCAATTTCCTCAAACCCCACAGTGAAGGTCACTAATGCCATTTGTGGCAGAATCCCCCTTCCTCACCCTCCTCATGTTGTTCCATCCTTCTATTTCATCCCTTCATCTCGATCACACTGTCAAGTGAGGATCTCACCCACAAATCACTTACAAGGCTGTCCCCCCAAGGCACGCCACGCAAACGCACGCACTCTAAAGGCACACACTCACACACACACACACACGCACACACACAGACACACACTCAAACCATGAAAGAGAAAGGCCACACAAGACAAACACACGCTATTGACTGGTGACAATGGCAATAATCACCTACACTAATCCATTTAGTGCCTTTGTTGTTTGGCTCTATTGTGGAAGAGGATTGAGCTGAATGAAGCTGAGGTTTCAAACGTGCTCAATTCTTACTGGAGCAGAAACATGTGTTGGTGTCAGAAACTGAAACCTTGTTAAACAAAGATAATCTAGAGAGGAATTGATCAGAGGAACTGTATATCACTACAAAATGAGAGGTAGATTGAGTGAGAGAGGGGTTGGTGTGGGCCAAACCACCACTGTGACCCTAGGGAGTCTGGGAGGGATTATTAAATCAAATTTACCCTTGAAATCAAATCACGTGCCTGTGTCACTGTGGATTCAGTCAAACAATCTAAACCCAAACACACACCGTACACACTGTACATAATCCCAAACTAGTTGAGTGTTGTGTAACTGAAGGATACAGGGAAGAGAAAAAAATGATTTTGGGACATTATGAAGTTCATTATTATGCACAGCGATGACTAAATACACAGCACAGCTCTCAATCACAGGCTACCACTCACACTGCAGTCAACCAGGTCACTCGAGATCCAAGGTGATATTCAGCGTTCGTCCCTGTCCCCAGGATGTCGGGTGCACGTTATGGAAGCATGGTCAATGGAGTACCACCGGCTTTGAATCCATCAACAAATAACTATGCAAATACAAATCAATAGCAAAGCTACAGGAAATCACTGGTTCAACAGTTAAAGCATAGTAAGGCGCAGGAGCACAGCTTCTAAGATTGTGTTGACTGCATTCAAATGGTGACAAGTTCCATGTGTTTCTAGGGTGGAAAAGGAATACGTTTGCACAACTTCAGTTAATTCTTCAGTAACCAAATGTTTATTGTAATCAGTAAGAACAGAGTTATTAGATCTCCTCGAAGCGTTGAACTCCATTAACATGATTCAGTAGGCTAGGCGCGATACTAAGCTGTGGTTGATTTATAGGAGATGTGTTTTGTCTTCTGTATGTAGACATGTAACTTGTCATTATAGTACGCAATAAACATACAAACAGCAGTATACATTTGAAAATGCCTGGAACCCTGTGATGTCAGGGATGTTTGGATGAAACACATGCAAGCGCACACACACACACACACACACACACACACACACACACTCAACTTGTTATATGGATCGACGCAGGTAGACGAGAAGCAGGTACAGGGAGTGAACATTTAATTAACAACGGAATGGAACAGGACAGGGCAGCATCTGGACATGAACACATAATAACATTAATGCTGACACAGGGAACACACTGAGGAGCAGACAGAAATAGGGAACGCAATCAACAAAGTGAAGTAATCCAGGTGAGTCCAATGAGCGCTGATGCGCGTAATGATGGTGACAGGTGTGCGTAATGAAGGGCAGCCTGGCGCCAGAGAGGGAAAGCAAGAGCAGGCGTGACACTTGTTTCCCTAGCAACAGAATGAAAAATGGCCACCAATGCCTTGATTGCTGAGTGCTGCAATACCAAGACCGATGAGAGAGCTGTTATGACAGAGAGACTGCAATGACAAATCGTCTACTTAGGTCTGGCCACATCCATAAACCTGAACTGCCATCTCCTTTTTTAATGGAACTGTAAAAAAAGGATAAATGCGTCCATAAAATGTTCCCTGTTCTAGAAATAATGGTAATGGTAATTTTTGTAAAAGTGAATGGGAAATGGTGGTTATTTGCTTCAGGATTGAAAGGAACGTTTAGGTCGAACTCATAGAGGTTTTAGTGAATATGAAACGTGATGTACTTTCACACCTAGCATCTGGTGCTGAGGCGATGTCACCTGCTGCCGCTATGTCTCCATCATCCGTTTCTCACCGTCGATTACGCACAAACGTGGTGTTACTGTACCTGTGACATTCCATATTTCACACCGCTGAACGCATTCCCACTTCCAGCATCACCCTTCGGTGGGAACAAAATTAGAGTTTACGAGAATAGAATACTGTTAAGTGATGTATATACTGTAATCTCTATTTAGATGGTTCTTCATGACCTGCGTGCAGTCTATGTACTCATCAATGATTCAATGGTTTCTATTCAATCCATAGGATTAAAAAAACACTATAATATCACATGAAATATGTGTATCTCAATGGGACTGTCATTCAAAAGGTTCTTAAACACCTAGAAGAAAGTCAGCAACAGACAGGGTTGGGAATGTTTTCAAGACAGGAATGATATGTAAGATACCAGGAGCCTGTGAAGCCAAAGATTGAAAGGGGGGTCTGATATGCTGAGTCCCGGTACGTGTGAGACAGAGGAGACAGAGGTCTCAGTGATGGGACACCAGGAGAGACCTGGTCCTCCCTTCAGCATTAATCATAGTTAAGCCTGGGCAGGTGCTCTGGCTCTGGGACCGCTCTTTGCACCATGAGTGAGAGAGAGAGAGAGAGAGAGAGAGAGAGAGAGAGAGAGAGAGAGAGAGAGAGAGAGAGAGAGAGAGAGAGAGAGAGAGAGAGAGAGGGGGAGGAAGAGGGGGGGAGAGGGGGGCAGGGGAAGTGTGTGTGTGTGTGTGAGCGAGAGAGAGAGAGAGATTGAAAGTGTTCTAGAGAGAGAAAAAAGGAACGAAAGGGAGCCAGATCAAGAGTGTATATACCTGTACGTCGAGAGAGAGAAATAAGGAGTTTGAGGTGTGTGTGTGTGGTGTGGGCCTGCTGGGCTGGCCCCTGTGCGGCAAGTCATAATTTAATGGCTTTAATGAACAGACCCACCACTGACATGTCCCTGCTCTCGAGGAGAGATATATAATAATGTCTGCATAATAACTGTCCCCCCCCCCATCAGTTCACTCACTGTAGTACTGTACAGTCCACCCTCTCCCCTCCTTTCTCCCTCACTTCCGTGGAGGAGGAGAGGAAGAACGAGAGCACGAAGCGAGCTAGCTGACCATCTCCCAGGGGAGCTCGCTGTGGAATAGAGCCATTATGGTGAAATGAGTTTCAGATCTCAAGGCCAAACGGGGCCATGCTTAAGTAAAGAATCTCCACTTTTCACTTTCAAAAGCCAGGTGCCTACATTAGCATTGAAAACAAAACCACTGAGCTTACACACATGCTGACGGTTAGGCGCTTACACACACATGCTCTCAGGCTCTCTTTCTCTCTCTCAAGTTTCAAGTTTCACGTTTTATTTGCCACATGCAGTACAGTGAAACGCTTAACTTGCAAGCCCTACCCAACAGTGTAGTATTCAATATCAAAATATTATAACTAATAAAAAACCAACAACAACACGAGAAATAAGAAATAAGAAAGGAAAAAAAGATAAAGAATGTAAGCTATGTAAGATCAGTGCCAGTACCAAATGTACAATGTGCAGGGATACTGGAGCACTTGAGGTGGATATGTACATGTAGGCAGGGATTAGGAGTAAGTATCGGAAGCAGGATAAATAAATAATAATAATAATAATAATAATAATAGTAATAGTAAACAGTATGGAAGCAGCATACATTAAGTGGTGGGTGGGTGTGTGCGTGGTGGTGAGTGTGCCTACAAAAGTATAAGTGTGTGTGTGTGTGTGTGTGTGTGTGTGTGTGTGTGTGTGTGTGTGTGTGTGTGTGTGTGTGTGTGTGTGTGTGTGTGTGTGTGTGTGTGTGTGTGTGTGTGTGTGTGTGTGTGTAAACTTATCAACAAAAAAAGTGACTGGTAGCAGGAAAATATAAATACTTTTTGATAATATACTAATGGTAATTCATATACATGTAAACAGGAGTACTAGTGACCAGTAGCAGGATAAATAGATAGATACTAATGGTAATGGCGATCAATAATCAATGAACAGCAGCATAATGGTAGTATAACATCTCCTCAATAATCGCACACATACACACAGTGTTCAAGCATCCTTTCTGCTGCAGACGATCAGGCCCAAAATAGGAGCCCAGGTGTTTTTGGAGAACAGCTACGCGACTAAATTACCATAGGTTATATATACACAGCTGTCACAACGGGACAAACATAGCGGCTGGATAGAAGCATTTGAAATAATAAAATGCTCCCATGATGATAATGGCATAGCAACGATTTCACTCCTTCCTGATCACAACCATGACCTATTGCCGTTCGGTGGTGAAGGGTTTTGTTGTATTTTAAATGAGGAGATAAGGTGTATAATTCAGAGTTATATTTCTCAAGATCTCGTTAAAAGCTGTGCAAACTTGCAGTGAAGCTCTGCAACAGCAAAGCTCTCGCTATTACTCACGCAGACAAAACAGCAAATCACCACCAATTTAAACTGGAGGAGCATGCATTTATTCAAACGTGGGTCCTCGTCAAATAATAATCCATTGCCGGGACTAGTGCATCGTCTTGGGACTAGATGGCCAATTCATTTCTACATAATACAGTTTAGTAATTTAGCAGCATTATACTCCATTGCCATTTCTGTATCTATAGTCCATTCGCGTATAAGGTCATCTAAAGAATCAGATATGGTCAAACTCTGCCGCGTATCTCTTCTCAGCTTTATTGTTCATGAATACATGCACCTAGTGCATTTACTCTATACATGCACCTAGTGCATTTACTCTATACATGCACCTAGTGCATTTACTCTATACATGCACCTAGTGCATTTGCTCTATACATGCACCTAGTGCATTTACTCTATACATGCACCTAGTGCATTTACTCTATACATGCACCTAGTGCATTTGCTCTATACATGCACCTAGTGCATTTGCTCTATACATGCACCTAGTGCATTTACATGCACCTAGTGCATGTACACCTAGTGCATTTACTCATACATGCACCTAGTATTTACTCTATACATGCACCTAGTGCATTTGCTCTATACATGCACCTAGTGCATTTGCTCTATACATGCACCTAGTGTATTTGCTCTATACATGCACCTAGTGCATTTACTCTATACATGCACCTAGTGCATTTACTCTATACATGCACCTAGTGCATTTACTCTATACATGCACCTAGTGCATTTACTCTATACATGCACCTAGTGCATTTACTCTATACATGCACCTAGTGCATTTACTCTATACATGCACCTAGTGCATTTACTCTATAAATAGTGCATTTACTCTATCTCTACCTTTGACCACGAGTAGCCACTGGACGGACATTGGAGGCGGACTTCCGAGACTGCTTCCTAAGGGTGGAGGTAAAAGACGTGCTCTGTATTCTCTTTCAGTGAGGGATGATCTAAACCCAGGACAGCATCGCTCATCAGAACATAGAAATGAGCCTATTCATATCCCACAGCCTTCCTCCCTTTTCTGTGACCTGTGGGGTTCAGCTGCTTCTCCTTGAACAAGGAGGGTGATGGACTTAAGTAGAATTACATCAAATTCCATAGGAGCCATCCAGACTCTCATCCATACTTAGACTCCCCTGACTTAGGCTCCAAACGTTCCTTCTCGATTCTCTCTCTTTTCCCTCCCTCTTCTCTAACAGCAGCAGGGCAGCAAAGGTACAGGTATCGGTGAGGATGAAAGGAGAGAGAAATGGGAAGTGCCCAGGAATGGGGAAGTGCCCAACCCACTTGCACAACCCAGTCAGAATTCTTGAGAAGGGAAAACACATCCCATCCAACACAGTCAAACCACACCATTAAGTGAGCATAAGCCTCTACGCTGTTCACTGAATGATGCACAGTGTGTGCACGACCCAGCAACTGACTACAAGCACTTCAAATGATATGAAATATGAAATAATACCTGTGGGCTTGGTACAGCCAACTGAGGCTACATCATAGCCTAGCAATACTCCATTGTTATATTCAAACGGCTTCGCTTCAATAGCTGTATATTCCCTATACCCCATTGCGCCTTTATTTTCCCTCCTTCCCTGCGGGTTTTTGTTCTTCTGGACTTGAATCATAGTGGAGATTTAGTACTCTATGGATGTGAAGAGGCATTGTTGTCCCTGGTGTGCTTTCTTTTGTAGAGCATCCACAGTGGAAGGGTCTTAAAGTGGCCAAGGATATGGGAGACTATCCATCATATACGGAGAACATTCCTCTGAACCCACAAGGGTCATTGCCAATATGTGGAGTATATGTGTGTGTATGGTGTGTGTGTGTGTGTGTGTGTGTGTGTGTGTGTGTGTGTGTGTGTGTGTGTGTGTGTGTGTGTGTGTGTGTGTGTGTGTGTGTGTGTGTGTGTGTGTGTGTGTGTGTGTGTGTGTGTGTGTGTGTGTGTGTGTGTGTTGTGTGTGTGTGTGTGCTGCGTGGATTAACCAAATGGGGTTCAACCAGATGTTCTCATTTCTTAAAACATGGCCTGACAACAAAACTTGAATGGGATTTCAGAGAAACTGGCCAACCCATGAGAGTAAGAAACTGATTACATTTGCTTACTTAAACTCTTTTGGTAAAACTATTGCTCAAAATATATTGTTGTATATCTCGCGCTCTGTGACATAGAAATCTTGCACAGCACAAAATTGTCACTGGCTCCCAGATTAAATATACGGTTTAAGTGTTTATGCCAGTCACCTGACGAGGTACCTCTCTGTTGTGACACATGCTTATACCTGTCACTTGTTATTGCTAGCTCAGGCACAGCTCACCTCGAGCCTATATTTGTCCGTACCGTGTGGTTCCACCAACACACACATTCATATGGAACCCTATATGCAGTGGCAGACAGCCGGCTACAGTAAATGCAAGGGGGAAGGTATTTAAAGTGACACAACGTAAAGCTTTATTCGAAATACAATGGGACGTGACTAACTACAAATTGCCAGAGAATAGCGCTCCATGATGACTCTTTACTCAGCCAGAAATTGAAACACAATAGAAAGCGATGTGAATGTCGTTTGGTGGTGACTGAGAATGTTTGAAGGCTGGCCTAGACTGGAGAACGATGGGACACAGGCAGCTTGAGGGCTGGTGATCTGTCTTCTTCACCGCCGGTTTATAAATACCTGAAATCTGACTGGAGGTGAGCCTCCAGCCACTGCTGCCTAACCACCTACAGAGTGTGTAACCACAGAGAGAGAGGGAAAACATAAGCGAGCATGCACACATGCACCGTACACACACACACACACACCAGTGGGGGTCAATGCCATTTAAGATGAGGAGGACGCTTTTTCTTTCATGATCATGGCCTTATTTCTATTACAGCACATTGGAAGACTCTCATTACTATTCCATTCACCCAGTTCAATATAACAGTGATAGGTTTAGGCTACTAAATGATACAAAAATAATCCCTATGCCCATCATGAGGTTGAGCCAACCTAGCCTATGAACTTACAACTTAAGTCCACATAGTGTGTCACTGTCTGTCCATGTGTCTGTCCATGCTTTCAGTACTAGATTAATTCTCTGGTCATTTGATTAGGTGGACAACATGTCAGTTCATGCTGCAAGTGCTCTGATAGGCTTTAGGACGTCCTCCAGAAGTTGTCATAATTACTGTGTAAGTCTATAGAAGGGGGTGAGAACCATCAGCCTCCTAGGTTTTGTATTGAAGTCAATGTACCCAGAGGAGGACGGAAGCTAGCTGTCCTCCGGCTACACCAAGTGCTGTTGAGACTACTGTAGACCTTTGCAAACGAGTGTCTTTTAATCAATTATTTGGTGACGTGATTATATTTACCATAGTTTTATCTGAAAATTAGTACATTTTTAATGTTTTACAACTTACATGTTTATGAATTCACTGAGGAGTCTCCACTGACATACACACACACACACACACACACACACACACACACATATTCACACACACACATATTCACACACACACACAGTTTATCTAAAACCTTGAGATACATTTTTCAGGGCAAACATTTCAAACACTGAAAATTGACTGATCAAGTCATTGAACACAAATGTCTGTGTTTGAGTTCTCTCCACAAAGATGAAAGTCTCTCAGCCACATGAAATACTCAGAACAAACCCTCCAGTGGAAGTTCATTTTTGCAAACTGAATTTGTTCACTCTAGTCCCATGTTTGAGCCAGTTATTTTAGATTAAGATTAAACTTTTTTGAAAGTATTATTTGGAGGTGAATTAAGAGAATGAATGACATTCAAGTGAACATGTTTCATACATCAAGCTTTTGGTCTTTTACGATGTTCCCGTCTGAGAACAACAGGTACAAATGCTTAGTAAATCACGCCATTAGTCATTATGAATCCACGTTGGGAATTCTATCATTTATGAGGCTAATTCTCTTCCTCATCTTACCTGTTCTTGCCACAAGAGAAGGACATCATTTACCTGTTTAAACAAGGCACTGGTAGTACCACACCAGACAAGATCTGACCGGAAAAACTGAAAAGCAGGTAGAAAATGGTCATTTTTCTCTTAATTAGGCAAGCCACATTGTGCACAGTTAGATCGCTAGCCAACAGTATGCTGTACAGTGGGTGCCGGTTAGCCGAAAGAGAAGTCAACCTTGTATCCACAGTATCAGTGCCTATCATTTTCCAGAAAAACACTAACAGAATGAAAAGTAAGAAACAACACAAACTCGCTAGTTCGGTACAAAATGCAGACAACAGACAAGCTTCTAATGAGTGTTCAGCTAGCTAGCCGGCTAATATATTAGCGCCCGCTAGCTGAGAGCGAAACTAATAGTTAGTTAGGCCTAACTTGCTCAAAGTAGCAAAATGTACATTTCTCAACCAGACATGATAAATGTCAATGCTATTGGACGGACTAAACAGCTGTAAGCATTTTACCACACTTCTCAGTCAAACACGATATCAAATGCCAAAGATAGTGGTTGGAGAAAAGGACATAGCTTCAGGAGGTGTGCTTCAGGAGGTGTCTAATCGTAGCAAAGCCCTTCTCTTTATTAAGGGATTACAGTGTTGACTGTGCACGCATGCATCTTAATGTGTGACCTCTTCATATCAAACCACCAGGGTCCTCTGGCCAACCATGACACGCACGCGCACACACACACACGCGCACACAGGCGCTAAATCAACATATCTGTGGCTGGAGGGACAGCGTTGCTGTGTGCCACTGAGGATAGGATATGGGGCTCAACACGGTGCACCTCCTGCATGGAGATAAGCATAATGACTTCAGACAAGTGGCGGCCGAACAAGTTCTGTCAGAGGAGAAATACTGACCAGTGGAGTTTTACATAAGTGGGATAAGTCGAGTGTTATGTCAATAGCTCTGTTGGCTATTTCGAACACAAACAGCTGTAAGACGTTTGAGCTGTGTGCAGTTGTCCAAGGGCCTGATTTTGTTTAGATTCAATTCCGTTTCCAACGTGAATAAATGTTCTGAGTTTAAGCTGAGTGTAGTTGTTGGAATACAACGCTGATGTCTATGCACAGCTGTCCAAGGTCCTGATGCAATCTATCCTACCTTTGTGGTATACTGTTTAAAACATGTGCCTTATTCTGCTACATTTGTGAGGACTGACTTCTGTATACAAAGAAAACACTGTTATGTGTTAATGTATGATCAATTCAATTGAATCTGGCCCTTTTTCTATCCTGAAAACCACAATACTGGATAAGGCATCCACATCAACGTATTCTGGAAACAACTACATTAAGACGTAGATTTGACTTTTTTATCTGACGGTTTCTGAATATTTACTTTCAGCGTGGCCTCAATGTGTCAAATGTGTAGCTAGCCTGTTATACCAAGCAGTGCAGATACATTCAATCTTACAGTAGTTCCCTTCTCACAGTATTTGCTCTGACAGACATGTCAAATTACTGTTTGATGTTTCATTCCTTAGATTTGTATTCCCAGAATTAAATGCTACACCGGTCTATCCTCCTCTACCGTGTTAAAACCACCCCTAGGCATGTTTGGTATGTTGACAGACATGGCATATCACTGATAACACTGGTGTAAACTACAAATATTACCGAAAGATCACTGAACTAACTTCCTTGTATACCACAGATATACAGTGGTGTCTGAAATTATTGACACCCTCGATAAAGATGGGCAATAATGACTGTATAAAATAAATCATTCAAATACTGAGCTATAATGACTGCTCAAAAACACGGGGAATAAGGATCATACTCCCAAGACATGCAAACCTCACCATTACCAATAGCAGATGAGGTTATCATGTCTTGGACATATGATCTTCGACCCTCTGTAACTTTATGGCTCATCATTACCAATAACAGGTGAGGTTCTCATGTCTTGGACATATGATCTTCGACCCTCTGTAACTTTATGACTCATCATTATTCACAAATCATTCAGGATTATCCATAATCATGTTAGCATACCCATTATTGTAGAAGTGTTTAGAAACATATTCTATTCTTATGTACAACAAAAGTTACTCCAAAATGAAACAATACATTATTTATCATTCAATTCTATTGGCCACAAACTAATCTGTAACCTAACCAAAATGGACTGCAAATGCACGAGTCTGAAGAAGTCACTGCGTGCTAGGAATGTGAGACCAAATAGTACACTTTTGACTACTTTATTCTAAAGAATCTTTCAACAAAATATTTTTCTCCTGAGCAATTGTATTACTATAAATGTTTATAATTTCCCCATTATTTTGAGCTTACAATAAAGCTCAGCACTTGAATGATTTGTTTTTATACAGTCGTTCATTTCAAACCCCACTGCATATCTCCGCACAGGAAATCAATCCAAACACACCACCTTCACCTTTTGTTTCAGGGTGAGAGAGCTGATCTGTAATGTGTGAGCAGTGGACTTTCGTTCAGGAGCTAATTATTTCATCAACAACAACCACTGGGCTGATTGATGTGCATCTCATGGAGACGCGGGTGGGCACATCCAATCCCCTCAAGAATCAGAGGGAAGCAAGTTAAAATCCCACTTAAAGTGAGGACACTTGCTTAATTTCACACATTAATGCTGGTCTTGTCTCAGCTCAGCCCATTGACTGACTCATAACCCCACAGTGTTTAAAAGAGGAGGCGGTTGGATCGTGAATGCAAGAAGAGAAGAAGGGCAAACCTCTCATGGGGCGATTTAATTAGTACAATCATGGAGATAGAGATTTACTGGAAATTAGTTCCGAAGCTACGTACCCACCATGTATGAGAAGTAGCAGCGCTGTAGGATCTAAAGAACTGAAGGACCCACTTCCACCCCGCCATGATCCCCTTTAATAAGCATGGTTTGTTCTGCCCAAGGCGGGGCGAGGATCCGGGATTCACGATTCGTCCCTCTCTCTCAGGCGGAAGAACAAAACAACCTCAGGTTCTCCCTTCCTGTCGTTCCGTTGGTATTTTCAGAAGCTGCTAGCTGGGCCCTTTGCCCCTCGTCCTTTCTCTTATGAATAAAATACACAGCAACATGAGCAATAAAGCCTGGCCGACAACATATTAATAGCTCATTTACATTCAGCTATGACTTGGCCCTCCCCTATTGTGCTTTTGGCAATTAACACTCTCAATTAAAACTTTTGAAGAATGAACGCAATTCGCCGCAAAACGACCAGGGAATAAAATGAAGCACAATCACACCTAGCAATCAATATTTAGGATGTGCCCTTGGAAGCCGGCAGGTTTCCTGAACGGGAGAAAGTTATTGGGTGTAATGTTTCACACTGAGTGGTAACTGGTGGAGCACTAGAGGTGTGTTATGGGAATTCTAAAAGGTCAAGGTTCAAACCCATAACTTCTCTCCCTCTGTCTGAGTAAAGTATTTAGGACAGAAACAGCAACATAAACGCTCACTAGCCTAGATAGTACATTTCTTTATGGTTACCACAGTCTAACGAAATATATACATTTCAAGTGAAGTGTATTGTACTGTACATTAATCAAATCAAATTGTATTGGTCACATATACGTGATTAGCAGATGTTATTGCGGATGTAGCGAAACGCTTGTGCTTCTATCTAACAAATAATATCCAACAAATTACACAACATATACCCAACACACACAAATTGTTGGAATGAATTAAGACTACATAAACTCAGCAAAAAAAGAAACTTTCCTTTTTCAGGACCCTGTCTTTCAAAGATAATTCCTAAAAATCCAAATAACTTCACAGATCTTCATTGAAAAGGGTTTAAACACTGTTTCCCATGCTTGTTCAATGAACCATAAACAATGAATGAATGTGCACCTGTAGAATGGTTAAGACACTAACAGCTTACAGAAAGGAGGCAATTAAGGTCACAGTTACGAAAACATAGGACACTAAATAGGCCTTTCTGCTGACTCTGAAAAACACCAAACACCAAACACCTGCTCATCTGCGTGAATGTGCCTTAGGCATGCTGCAATGAGCCATGAGGACTGCAGATGTGGCCAGGGCAATACATTGCAATGTCTGTACTGTGAGATGCCTAAGACAGCACTACAGGGAGACAGGATGGACAGCTGATCTTCCTCGCAGTGGCAGACCATATGTAACAACACATGCACAGAATTGGTACATACGAACATCACACCTGCGGGACAGGTACAGGATGGCAACAACAACTGCCCGAGTTACACCAGGAACGCACAATCCCTCCATCAGTGCTCAGACTGTCCGCAATAGGCTGAGAGAGGCTGGACTGAGGGCTTGTTGGCCTGTTGTAAGGCATGTCCTCACCAGACATCACCGGCAACAACATCGCCTATGGGCACAAACCCACCGTCGCTGGACCAGACAGGACTGGCAAAAAGTGCTCTTCACTGATGAGTCATGGTTTTGTCTCACCAGGGGTGATGGTTAGATACGCATATATCATCGAAGGAATGAGCATTACACGAGGCCTGTACTCTGGAGTGGGATCGATTTGGAGGTGGATGGTCTGTCATGGTCTGGGGGGGTGTGTCACAGCATCATCGGACTAAGCTTGTTGTCATTGCAGGCAATCTCAACACTGTGCATTACAGGGAAGACATCCTCCTCCCTCATGTGGTACGTACCTTTCCTGCAGGCTCATCCTGACATAACCCTCCAGCATGACAATGCCACCAGCCATACTGCTCGTTCTGTGGGTGATTTCCTGCAAGACAGGAATGTCAGTGTTCTGTCATGGCCAGCTAAGATCCCGGATTTTAATCCCGTTGAGCATGTCTGGGACCTGTGGGATCAGAGGGTGAGGGCCAGGGCCATTCCCCCAGAAATGTCCTGGAAATTGCAGGTGCCTTGGTGGAAGAGTGGGGTAACATCTCACAACAAGAACTGGAAAATCTGGGGCAGTCCATGAGGAGATGCACTGCAGTAAGTAATGCAGCTGGTGGCCACACCAGATACTGCTGTTACTTTTGATTTTGATCCCCCCCTTTGTTCAGGGACACATTATTCAATATCTGTTAGTCACATGTCTGCGGAACTTGTTCAGTTTATGTCTCAGTTGTTGAGTCTTGTTATGTTCCTACAAATAGTTACACATGTTAAGTTTGCTGAAATAAATGCAGCTGACAGTGAGAGTTTTTTGCTGAGTTTACATATGGACGAGTGAAGTCAGAGTGGAAATAACTAAGATACAGTAGAATAGTATAGAACAAAAGTGTATACATATGAGATGAGTAATGCACGATATGTAAACATTATTAAGTGACTAAGATACCGTAGGTTAGTATAGAATACAGTATGTACATATGAGATGAGTAATTCCAGATATGTAAACATTATTAAAGTGACTAGTGATCCATTCCTTAAAGTGGCCAGTGATTCCTAGTCTAAGCCTATAGGCAGCAGCCTCTAATGTGCTCGTGATGGCTGTTTAACAGTCTGATAGCTTTGAGATAGAAGCTGTTTTTCAGTCTCTTGGTCCCAGCTTTGATGCACCAGTACTGACCTCGCCTTCTGGATGGTAGCGTGGTGAACAGGCAGTGGCTCGGGTGGTTGATGTCCTTGATGATCTTTCTGGTCTTCCTGTGACATCGGGTGCTGTAGGTGTCCTGGGGGGCGGGTAGTTTGCCCCCGGTAATGCGCTGGTCCAGACCGCACCACCCTCTGGAGAGCCTTGCGGTTGCGGGCGGTGAAATTTCCATTCCAGGCGGTGATACAGCCTGACAGTATGCTTTCAATTGTGCATCTGTAAAAAAAACAATGACTGTTTTAGGTGACAAGCCAAATTTATTCAGCCTCCTGAGGTCAAAGAGGCGCTGTTGCGCCTTCTTCACCACACTGTCTGTGTGGGTGGTCCATTTTAGTTTGTCAGTGATGTGTATGCCAAGGAACTTGAAGCTTTCCACCTTCTCCACTGCGGTCTTGTCGATGTAGATGTTGCCTGAAGTCCACGATCATCTCCTTTGTCTTTTTTACACTTAGTGAGAGACCGTTTTCCAGGCACCACACTCCCAGAGCCCTCACCTCCTACCTGTATGCTGTCTCGTCATCGTTGGTAATCAAGCCTACTGCTCGTGTTGTCTGCAAACTTGATGATTGAGTTGGAGGCGTGTATGGCCACGCAGTCATGGGTGAACAGGGAGTACAGGAGGGGGATGATCACACACCCTTATGGGACACAAGGGTTGAAGATCAGCGGAGTGAGTAAGTCCAGGACCCAGTGTGCAGAGTGATGGCAATTGCATCATCTATTGGGGCGGTACGCAAATTGTGGGTGGTAAGGTATAGGTGTATGATCCTTGACTCTCAAAGCACTTAGGTGAGGGCTACGGGGCGACAGTCATTTTGCTCAGTTACCTTTGCCTTCCGGGGTACAGGAACAATGGTGACCATCTTGAAGCATGTGGGGACAGCAGACTGGGATAGGGAGAGATTTAATATGCCCATAAACACACCAGCCAGCTGGTCTGCGCATGCTCTGAGGACACGGCTAGGGATGCCATCCCGACCGGCAGCCTTGCAAGTGTTATCATACTTAAATGTTTTACTCACGTCAGCCACGGAGAAGGAGAGCCCATAGTCCTTGATAGAGGGCCGCATCGGTGGCACTATGTTATCCTCAAAGCGTGCAAAGAAGGTGTTTAGCCTGTCCGGAAGCAAGACGTCGGTGTCTGCGACGTGGCTGGTTTTCCTTTTGTAGTCCGTGATTGTCTCTAGTCCCTGCCACATACGTCTCTTGTCCGAGCCATTGAATTGCAACTCCACTTTATCTCTATACTGATGTTTAGCTTGTTTGATTGCCTTGCGGAGTGAATAACTACACTGTTTGTATTCTGCCATAGTCCCAGTCGCCTTGCCATTGTTAAATGCGGTGGTTCGCGCTTTCAGTTTCGTGTGAATGCTACCATCTATCCACGGTTTTTGGTTAGGGTAGGTTTTAATATTCACAGTGGGTACTACATCTCCTATACACTTCCTTATGAACTCAGTCACCGTATCCGTGTATGCGTCTAGATTATTTTCGCATGCTACCCAGTACACATTGCAGTCCACGTGATCAAAACAATCCTGAAACGTGGATTCCAATTTGTCAGACCAGCGTTTTGATAGTATGAAGCACGGCACTTCCTGTTTCTGCCTATAGGACGGGAGGAGCAAGATGGCATCGTGGTCAGATTTTTTCCTGAAAGGAAGGCGGGGGAGGGCCTTGTAATCATCCCGGAAGTTTGAATAGCAATGGTCGAGAGTCTTAGTAGCGTGAGTAGGACAGTCAATATGTTGGTAGAATTTCAGCAGCCTAGTCCTCAGATTTGTGTTGTTAAAATCCCCACCTACAATAAATGCAGCCACAGGATATGCTGTTTTCAGTCTGCATGAAGTCCAGTGATGTTCTTTGAGGGCCGTAGAGGTTGACGGAGGAGATTTCTCTTGGGAGATAATATGGTCGGCATTTAATTGTAAGGTACTCCAGGTCGGGTGAACAAAATTACTTGAGTTCCTGTTTGTTCCTAGAATTACACCACGTTAATCATGAAACACCCCCCCTACCCTTCTGCTTCCCGGAGAGATAGACATTTATTCCTGTCTGCACGATGTACTGAGAATCCTGCTGGCTTCACTGACTGCGACAGAGGATCCCAAGAGAAACAGATTTCCGTGAAACAAAGTATGTTACAGGCCCTGATATCTCCCTGGTTAGAAATCCTTGCTCTAAGCTCATCAACTTTATTATCCAAAGATTGAACATTAGCAAGTAATATACTCGGAAGCAGTCGGTGGTGTGCGCACCTCCTATGTCAAACCAGCGAGCCGCCTCGAGTGCCTCTCCTCTCCTGTTTTGTGGGTCGGTCTCTGGAATAAGTTAAATTGCTCTGGGGAGAGTGAACAAAGGGTCTGCTCCAGGGAAGTCGTATTCCTGTTCGTAATACTGGTAGTTATGGTGAGTTACCGCCGCTCCAATATCCAATAGTTCTTCCTGGCTGTATGTAACGACACAAAACATTTCCTGAGCTAATAATGTTAAAAACAAAATAGTACATAAAAATACTGCAACGTTTCCTAAGAGCTAGTCGCGATGCTGCCATCTCTGTCGGCGCCATCTTCTTTAGCTATATAACAGCAAAAAATATTGTTATTTATTCAGCCATAGAAATGATGGAGAATCAACATGTGTATTGCTATCTATATGAGAGGGAATAGTATGTAGTATGTAGATAGTACATGGAGAAGAACCCTCTCAGTACGTCTTGAATTGCAATGGTCAGTACGTGGTAGACTGTCGCAGCATGGAATTCATTTTCTTGCTCAACAATAGGTCAACCTTGCATTTAAGCCTGTATTGAACTGGCACAGTGGGAACCTGTGGAAATATCTCTACCGTATACATACACTCACAAGGTATTTATTAGCTAGTGTCACGTTCGTTGAAAGGAGTAGACCAAGGCGCAGCGTGAGTAGAGTTCCACATATTTTTAATAAAACAAAACTCAGCAAAACAAAACAAACAAGCAGAAACGAAACGTGAAGCTACTGGTGCACACAGGCAATTATCCGTAGACAAGATCCCACAAATAACCATGGGGAAATGGCTACCTAAATATGATCCCCAATCAGAGACAACAATAAACAGCTGCCTCTGATTTGGAACCATATCAGGCCACCAAAGACATACAAATTCACCTAGATGACCCACCCAAATCACTATCACGCCCCAACCAACACAGAGAATAAACAGTTTACTATGGCCAGGGCGTGACAGCTAGTATCTACAGTGGAATTAAAATAATCTGTCAACTTTAGTTAACACCTAGCGTATCCCGTTAGGTGTATCCCGACTACAAGCCCATCATGTTATCTATATTCACTCAAGTCAGATGTCGATGCTTTCTTTCACCGATACCTGACTGTGAAGGTGAGTAGTATACTGAATATTATGATTTGCACATACATATTTCAGCACCAAAAAAAGTCATCAATATTACATTTTCTGCTCTGGCGCAAATTAATAGATAAAATGGCAGAGCGATTTAACAGAACATTAGTTATTCATAAACACATTTTGTCCACTCACATCATGAACACCCTGCAATAGAATGCACGCAATATTTAAGTCGCTGTATGCCTCGTAATTATTAATGTATGAGTGTGAATAAATATGAATTAAGATCTATAAAATATTTAGCATATGGGCTAGGCCCTACTCATTGTGTATAGATGATGTAAGACTGTACAGTACAGTAATGAATAGGAAGTATGAACCAGGACCCTCCTAGACGGTGGGTTTAGTTTGGCTACCGTATAATGAACTATATCATCAAATCTCATCATCATTCATCATCATTTTCTGAACATGAGTGTCCAGAATAAAATCACTACAATTAGGGGCCAAAGATTCCTTGTTGGACAACCACCCCAAACACAGACACTACTAGGGTATCATTGTTCATTAGAGGGAACACCACCATGCACCACCACCACCAAGGAAATTGGCTCCCACCTGGGACCAATTTTCCCAATCTTCCCAGTCAGGAACCTGTTTATTAACAGTAGCTGAGGGAACAATACTCTGGATCCAGCCATGGAGCCTTCCCTTCCTCACCCTCCTCTATCCTGCTGCCACACCATACAGCTCTGATTCATCCCAGAATGCATTGCATGTCTGGAAAGCAGAGATTGGTGGCTCAGAAGCCTCCCAAAGCTGCCTAAAACCTTTTCTGTCATGTTTCCGAGGCCGAGAAAAAGCCAAACGCCTCAGTTTTAGTATCGCTTGGCGTGCCGTGGTAGCTCAGCAATGTTGGCGTTAGGAGGAGGAGGGAGGAAGCAGTGGAAAAACTAAGAGTTTGAGCATGTCCATTACACATCAGCTAATGAGTCTCAGACTGAGACAGGCTTGTTCGACACTCATTACATTTCTAAAGGAAAGAAGGGAATTCAAGGAATAACTTTTACTCGATGCTCAATGTTTTTTTAGTAGCTTAATTAGGATGTGCAAAAGCATGGCTGTTGACTGTTTTCCAAAATTCGACAAACATCACCAAAATCAATACTAAATAAATAATAATAATATTGCCTTTTTTTTTGCTGTCATTGCATACTAGAAAATACTCCTGTCGTTCCATATCAGAATAATGTACGTGGTATAATGTATCTGGTAAATGCTATGGGAAACGGGAAAGAGCTAGGCTAAGTGAGAGGCTAATGTGACATCACCGTATTAATTTATATGGTAAAAACATGCCACAAACAATAGAGCAATGCGGAAAATGACATATCACTTCTCATTTCTGCCAGCATGTATTCTTATCCGGTGGAATATAATATCTATATGATCTACTGTATATCCATCAGATTGGAAAGGATGCTTTGCATGGGAAATCAGTTTTCAGGCAGCAAGCAGATGAGGGTGCTCACAGCAGCATGTAGAATACATGACGTTTATAATGGCTTCCGCTAAAAGGATGACAAAAACACACAAAAAGAGCATTGAGCAAATCCCATACGGAGACCAATGGAAGAGACCAATGGAAGAGACCAATGGAAGAGACCAATGGAAGAGACCAATGGAAGAGACCAATGGAAGAGACCAATGGAAGAGACCAATGGAAGAGACCAATGGAAGAGACCAATGGAAGAGACCAATGGAAGAGACCAATGGAAGAGACCAATGGAAGAGACCAATGGACCAGAGACCAATGGAAGAGACCAATGGAAGAGACCAATGGAAGAGACCAATGGAAGAGACCAATGGAAGAGACCAATGGAAGAGACCAATGGAAGAGACCAATGGAAGAGACCAATGGAAGAGACCAATGGAAGAGACCAATGGAAGAGACCAATGGAAGAGACCAATGGAAGAGACCAATGGAAGAGACCAATGGCAGTACGCTTTTCTGCTTTTCTCTATCAAAACGTGGGCCGGGGAAAACATGAAGAAATTAAGAAGGGTTGTCTGAACATAAAATATGACTCTGTAGACACACAGTTCCCTTGAACTATTTGCTTTAAAAAAAAAAGAATATCAATTATGTGTGGGAATTAGGCATCTCCAGAAGTATGCAAACATCCTATTTGAAATGGAAATGCCAGATAAGACTCGTTCAGACAGAAAATCCAGGGAAGAAACAAGCTTTTTATTTTTGAAGGAAATCCCTGGTGTTTATAGCTGTCAATACAGATTCAATGAATGTTGTTGATGTATTAATTATTGTCAAAGTCACCCACATTTAGATTTGATCCTCATGGCAAGTGGCTGTGTTGAATACTTCATATTTAAATGGGTTTTCTGATACAACATGTTTCTCGACACGGGTATGCTGGCAACGTGCGTAGAAGTTACTGGGTCACGGACAGACAAATATCAATAAGAAATGGCGTCGACAGCGTTGTTGTAGGAGGATTTTCATGTCAAATTAAACAGAAAAACATTTCTTCGAGCCTTTCAACTTGAAACTCAAAATTGCATGCTGCGATGCAAGTGCATTTCAAATGAGCAAGTGAAGAAAGTGTGTACATAAAAAAAATGTTTACATGTGCCTACTTGTGTGTGTGTATGCGTATATGTGCGTGTTTGTGCATCCCTGTGTACGTCTGAACATGTGATCCTTGTGTCTCTCTAGCCATAAATCCACTTCTCAAGCAGCAAACAAGAGGGAGATAAATAGTAGCCACAGTACATATTGGCTGTTGTTGGTTTGGGTTGTTTTCACCTCTGCCAAATGAATGCAATTGTGTTGAATAGTGAGCCGGCGAGAAACACATACAAATCGGATAGATTAGTATTCGCCTGTGGCGCCCTGCACACTTTGTCAGGCAGAGCTCCCTAATGGGGGATAGATGTCCTGGTTCTCTGACCTGCCCGTCGATGCCTAATGCCTAGCCTACACATCACCCTGCAGGGAGACACTGCCATCTTTGGGCTATAATGGATGAGGTGAGGAGTATAGCTCACATTTCACTGAGACTTCACGAGAGGTCACTTATATCAGCAATGGATTGATCAATTCTTCGTAACAGGTATATGAGAGATTATAACATCCGCCATAGGCTGCCATTATCATTATGAACAACATGTACCTCAAAATAAATATGCAGAGCAATATGCCAATTGTAATGCTGGATGCTGATAGACCTCTTGGCCCAACACAGTTTAGGAAATAGAAAAATGGCAAAATACCAAAACATAATTCTGCCACCAAGTCTATTAGTCTTCTGCTGCCATGGTTCAGCACACCAAAGAGAAACACAATATACCACATATTATAATTATGAAAGCAGCGAGAGCTTGGGAACCGTCAGTTCATTAGTGTTTATCTATTTAAAAAGAACTAACCAGATGTGTGAGTGCTGGGTAGTGCTGGGTAGTGCTGGGTAGTGCTGAGTAGTGCTGGGTAGTGCTGGGTAGTGCTGGGTAGTGCTGGGTAGTGCTGGGTAGGGGTTCTGCATGGGACTACAGAGTCCATTTCTTACAAAGCAGACACATTTGGCTCTGCACAGGGCTTCTAAACAAAGAGTGTTAAGTGTGGAGACAGTCTGCCAGAGTGAGACAGTCTGCCAGAGTGAAACAGTCTGCCACAGTGAAATAGAGTCTGCCACAGTGAAATAGAGTCTGCCACAGTGAAATAGAGTCCGCCACAGTTTGACAGTTATGCTAATGGTCACCTGGAGGGAGATCAAGGCCACACGCTGCATTGTGCCACTGTGTAAAACAGCCAGGACTGACTGTCACTGCAACACGATTCAATAGGTTGTTCTAAATAATGGAGAATTTCAGGTTAACATTCGCAACCAGAGCCACCTCCCCCACAACACACACACACACACACACACACACACACACAGAGAGAGAAAGCCATATCATTTCTCAGAATACACTTACACTTTACCTTTTTCAGAGGGTTTTCCACTTCAGTTTAATACATGAGAGAGTGAGTTTCATGGCATGGCAGAGTAACAAAGCAGATCCTACTTGTGTTGAAAGCATTGTAGTGTAAGAGGAAAGACAGCGAGGTCTTCTGTTCTCCGGGGCCTCTGATCTGAGCGACACGACTAAACAAATTAAACCTGGAAGCCGTCCGCCTCGCGTGCAGAAGAAGAAATCAGCATATTGACAGGAATACAAATGTGGAGTAAGATCTAGTACACACTATTCTCTTTTATGTCATGTGCAGAACACAGAGAGAAATATGATTCACTGTCTACGGTCTTCTTGGAGCTGTCTTACCTGATTTCTGGGAAAGGTGAACATTGTCTATGGAAGCATATGTGTAGGTACTATTCATTCAGTCGTGTGCAATGATTGTGTGGGTGTGTGTGTTTTGCATGAGTGATTGTGAGTTTGCTTGTAGCATGTGTCTGTTTACATACAGTGTGTGCATGTTTGTGTGCGAGTCCGCCTGAGCATGTGTCTGCGTGTGTGTCAGTCTGTTCCTTGACCCAGCGCTCATCCCCAACTGAACTACCCATAGCTCGATACATGTCAGCCCAGGGGCTTTGTCTGTGTGTGTGTGTGTGTGTGTGTGTGTGTGTGTGTGTGTGTGTGTGTGTGTGTGTGTGTGTGTGTGTGTGTGTGTGTGTGTCCATCCTCTACGGGGACTGGAGGAAGGCTTCATTTGAGGAGACAGATGTGAGAAGACAGCTAGAGTGGTCACACACACCCTGAGGCTCGACAGGGCCACAGGCCGACACACAGACTCTCTCAGGATGGGGAGTCAGAATCCTTGTACATGGGAACGCACGGATAAGACACTCTGTCCAAATGAATCACTACTTCCACTCAAGCCATAGGTAAAGTTCCTCCTTCCACATATTATACTTGCCAGGTGTCAGGTAGAAAGGAACCAGAGCACATCCCCTGTGTCTTACCCGTCTCACCACAGTCCCCTTGAGATCCTGTACACTGAACCAGACCATTGGGTCTCAGTGTGCAAAGCAAGTTAAACAGACACTATACACATACAGTTACTTCAAGTTAAAGAGAATCTCTACGGTCACTACACACATCCTAAGGGCCGCTCGCAGTCATTGATGCAGAGGGGGAAACTAGAGGTCAGGGACCCTAGTACTTTAAATGTGCTACTCCATTTGTGATAGACAAATCCTCCTGCAGCTGGTATGCGGACAGTCAGTTTCCCTCCTGAGAGGGTCCTAGCTAGTTGTACAGCTCTTATCTCTAGGGACTGGGCCACTAGAACATGCTAATCAAATCTCCAGGTCTGTCTCTCTTTTCTATCTCTCGTTCTCTCTCTCCTTTGCTTTAGTTTGCCCTTTCGCGCTCTCTTACTCGCTCTCTCTTTCTCTCTTTCATTCTCCCTTCTCTTTCGCCATCTTTGGCTGAAGTAGGTTGGCCATTTCAGATACACTCACTGAATCTGTAACAAGCTTGATAGAGTTTGGAGGGCCTTTTTAAAAAATAAAAAAAAACAGCAGACTTGACTGAACACACCTTAAGCAAGTTTCTCTTCTGACAAAGTGGCAAACGGGCAGACTTTTTTGTTTTGGGTAAAAGGATGAAAAACAAACAAAGTGAAAAGGAAAACCGTTGGGGTTCATTTGCTCTTTGGCGGTATTTCCGACAAGAGCAAAGTATTTCTTGTGAAACACTGCAGGGCTGTGATTTTCCCAAACAATATCGCAACAGGAGTTAAAGTAACACCTATCGGTCACTCGCAGCATGCTGGCGACAACAATATTGTCTCCTCTCCTGCCCCATAGATGACACGAGAGGAGCGAGATGCCATAAAAGTCTCTCTCAGCCCTTCCCCTCCTTTCTCTCTCCATCTCTCCTTTTCTCCATCCATCCATTCCTCTCTCTTTATCTCCCTCCCTCAATCTCCTTATCTCTCTCACACAAATACGCACACTCTATCACCCCCCTTCCATCCATCGCCCTCTTTCTCTAACCATCCCACCCTCTCTTTCTCTCTCCATCCCATCCTCTCCTTCTCATCTTCTCACGCGGGTCTGAGGATTAGTGTGAGACCTGGGCAGGCCTATTTTTGGGCTGCTACCAGGCTCCCCGGTGGGCTTACTCTGTCTGTCTGAGGAGAGTGAGCGATGGAGTCATCCTGAAGGAGAGGAGAGGACTGCTAGAGCCTCACACACAGAGACAGGCAGGCAGCGCAGAGAACACAGACAAAACACACAGGGAGAGACTAAACAACAACACATAAATGGGTCACAACAGCATCTAATGGCCATCAGGAAGGACAGATCCCAAGCATTAGTGACATTCAACTACTGACTCTAACACACAGGATAGAAAATAGGATAAAACATATGATAGAAAATAGAATCTCCCTACATCGAGTAATTGGGAACATCAGGTTCTGTTAGGATTTCCTCTGGACATTTTCTATAGCAACGTGCAGCGATACGAGTCCTCTCTTTCCCAGCAGCGGGGTCTAAATATGAACAGGAAGCTGTGTTCATTCACTTATCGAGACACGTTGTGAAGGATGCACAGGAAAAGGGAGAAAGATAAAGACACAACACAACATTCCACGAATCAGGACACAACACTGACAAATATAGTCTAGAGGACGAACTGGTCACTCACTCTCTTCCTCCTTCTCGCTTTATCCATCTCTGTAAGACTGTGAAAGATGGCACCGGAGGGGATGGGGCTGCTGTTTTATTGGCTCTTAACCAACCGTGCTATTTTGTTTGTTATTTCGCATTGTTTGTAACTTATTTTGTACATGATGTTGCTGCTACCGTCTCTTATGACCAAAAAGAGCTTCTGGACATCAGAACGGCGATTACTCACCTCGAAATGGACAAATAATTTTTCTTTAATGAGTCGGACGGGAAGGATATACTCCAACCACCCAAACAGGCCCTCATCCCCGTCATTCGCTGGAGAAAGAAACTGAGGTTTCGCAGAAAGACATCGGGGTGCATTGTGAGGATCATGCGACAAGTGGCTAATGTTAAATCGCTGGAAAATAAATGGGACGAACTGAAACAGGTATATACTACCAACGGGACATTAAAAACTATAATATCCTATGTTTCACCAAGTCGTGGCCGAACGACGACATTAATAACATACAGCTGGCGGGTTATACACTATATTGGCAGGATAGAACAGCAGCCTCTGGTAAGACACGGGGTGTATAATCGTAAACAACAGCTGGTGCACGATATCTAAGGAAATCTCAAGGTTTTGCTCACCTGAGGTAGAGTATCTCATGATAAGCTGTAGACCACACTATCTACCTAGAGAGTGTTCATCTGTATTTTTCGTAGCTGTCTACATACCACCACAAACCGATGCTGGCAGTAAAACCGCACTCAATGAGCTATTTACCGCCATAAGCAAACAGGAAAACACTTATCCAGAGGCGGCTATCCTAGTGGCCAGGGACATTAATGCAGGGAAACTTAAATCAGTTTTACCTCATTTCTATCAGCATGTTAAAAGTTCAATCAGAGGGAAAAAACTTGAGACCACATGTACTCCACACACAGAGACGTGTACAAAGCTCCCCCTCGCCCTCCATTTGACAAATCTGACCATAATTCTATCCTCCCGATGGCTGCTTACAAGCAAAAATTTAAGCAGGAAGCACCAGTGACTCAGTCTATAAAAAAGTGGTCAGACGAAGCATGATGCTAAACCTCAGGACTGTTTTGCCTACACAGACTGGAATATGTTCTGGGATTCTTCCAATGGCATTGAGGAGTACACCACATCATTCACAGGCTTCATCAATAAGTGCATCGATGACATTGTCCCCACAGTGACCGTATGTACATATCCCAACCAGAAGCCATGGATTACAGGCAACATTCACACTGAGCTAAAGGGTAGAGCTGTCGCTTTCATGGAGCGGGACTCTAACCCGTAAAATTATAAGAAATCCCGCTATGCCCTCCGACGAACCATCTAACAGGCAAAGCGTCAATACAGGACTAAGATCGAATCGTACTACACCAGCTCTGATGCTCGTTGGATGTGGCAGAGCTTGCAAACTATTACAGACTACAAAGGGAAGCACAACCCAGAGCTGCCCAGTGACACGACACTACCAGATGAGCTAAATAACTTCTATGCTCGCTTCGAGGCAAGTAACACTGAAACATGCATGAGAGCATCAGCTGTTCCGGACAACTGTGTGATCACGCTCTCCGCAGCCAATGTTTTATTTTATTTTTATTTAACCTTTATTTAGCCAGGTAGGCTAGTTGAGAACACGTTCTCATTTGCAACTGCGACCTGGCCAAGATAAAGCAGAGCAGTGTGAACAGACAACACAGAGTTACACATGGAGTAAACAAAAAAGAGAGTCTATATACATTGTGTGCAAAAGTCATGAGGAGATAGGCGAATAATTACAATTTTGCAGATTAACACTGGAGTGATAAATGATCAGATGGTCATGTACAGGTAGAGATATTGGTGTGCAAAAGAGCAGAAAAGTAAATAAATATAAACAGTATGGGGATGAGGAAGGTAAAATTGGGTGGGCTATTTACCGATAGACTATGTACAGCTGTAGCGATCGGTTAGCTGCTCAGATAGCAGATGTTTGAAGTTGGCGAGGGAGATAAAAGTCTCCAACTTCAGCGATTTTTGCAATTCATTCCAGTCACAGGCAGCAGAGAACTGGAACGAAAGGTGGCCAAATGAGGTGTTGGCTTTAGGGATGATCAGTGAGATACACCTGCTGGAGCGCGTGCTACGGGTGGGTGTTGCCATCGTGACCAGTGAACTGAGATAAGGCGGAGCTTTACCTAGCATGGACTTGTAGATGACCTGGAGCCAGTGGGTCTGGCGACGAATATGTAGCGAGGGCCAGCCGACTAGAGCATACAGTTTTACTAGGGTAAGTTTGTCGGCGTGAGTGAAGTGAAAGAGGCTTTGTTGCGGAATAGAAAGCCAACTCTAGATTTGATTTTAGATTGGAGATGTTTGATATGAGTCTGGAAGGAGAGTTTACAGTCTAGTCAGACACCTAGGTACTTATAGATGTCCACATATTCTAGGTCGGAACCATCCAGGGTGGTGATGCTAGTCGGGCGTGCGGGTGCAGGCAGCGAACAGTTGAAAAGCATGCATTTGGTTTTACTAGCGTTTAAGAGCAGTTGGAGGCCACGGAAGGAGTGTTGTATGGCATTGAAGCTCGTTTGGAGGTTAGATAGCACAGTGTCCAAGGACGGGCCGGAAGTATACAGAATGGTGTCGTCTGCATAGAGGTGGATCAGGGAATCGCCCGCAGCAAGAGCAACATCATTGATATATACAGTGACCAACTGGCAGGTGTCTTCACTGACATTTTCAACCTCTCCCTATCTGAGTCTGTAATATCAACATGTTTTAAGCAGACCACCATAGTCACTGTGCCCAAGAACACTAAGGTAACCTGCCTAAATGACTACCGACCTGTAGCACTCACGTCTGTAGCCATGAAATGCTTTGAAAGGCTGGTCAAGGCTCACATCAACACCATTATCCCAGAAACCCTAGACCCACATTTCCATACCGCCCCAAAAGATCCACAGATGATGCAGTTTCTATTGCACTCCACACTGCCCTTTCACACCTGGACAAAAGTAACACCTGTGTGAGAATGCTATTCATTGACTACAGCTCAGCGTTCAACACCATAGCGCCCTCAAAGCTCATCACTAAGCTAAGGATCCTGGGACTAAACATCTCCTTCTGCAACTGGATCCTGGACATCCTGACGGGCAGCCCCCAAGTGGTGAGGGTAGGTAACAACACATCTGCCAATCTGATCCTCAACACTGGGGCCCCTCAGGGGGGCATGCTCAGTCCCCTCCTGCACTCCCTGTTCACTCATGACTGCATGGCCAGGCACGACTCCAACACCATCATTAAGTTTGCCGATGACATAACAATCACAACGATCACCAACAACGATGAGAAAGGACCTCCTGACCTCCTCCTATAGGGAGTAGGTCAGAGACCAAACCGTGTGGTGCAAGGATAACAACCTCTCCCTCAACGTGATCAAGACAAAGGAGATGATTGTGGACTACAGGAAAAGGAGCACCGAGCAGGCCCCTATTCTCATCAACGGGGCTGTAGTGGAGCAGGTTGAGAGCTTCAAGTTCCTTGGCGTTCACACACATAACCAACAAACTAACATGGTCCAAGAACACCTAGACAGTCGTGAAGAGGGCACAACAAAACCTATTCTCCCTCAGGAGATTGAAAAAATTTGGCATGTGTCCTCAGATCCTCAAAATGTTCTACAGCTGCACCATCGAGAGCATCCTGACATGTTGCATCATTGCCTGGTATGGCAACTGCTCGGCCTCCAACTGCAAGGCACTACAGAGGGTAGTGCGTATGGCCCAGTACATCCCCAGGGCCAAGCTTCCTGCCACCCAGCCCCTCTATACGAGGCGGTGTCATAGGAAGGCCCTAAAAATTGTCAAAGACACCAGCCACCCTAGTCATAGACTGTTCTCTCTGCTACCGCATGGCAAGCGGTACCTCAATTACCTCGACACCGGTGCCCCCGCACATTGTCTCTGTAGTGGTACCCCCTGTATACTGTATAGCCCCGCTATTGTTATTTACTGCTGCTTTTTAATTATTTGTTATTCGTATCTCTTACTTTTGGGGGGTATTTTCTTAAAATTGCATTGTTGGTTAAGGGCTTGTAAGTAAGCATTTCACTGTGACTGACTAGGTATCCCCCTTTCCCTTTCTCTCTCTCTTTCATGCCCACCTGTCTCTCTTTCTGTTGCTCTTTCTTCCTCTTCTCTTTCTCAATCTTTCTCCCTCCCTCTCATGCCCATGGCTCTCTCTCTCTCTATGTCTGTTTCACCCTTCCTTTCATTCTCTATCCAGAAAGCACCACAACCTCAGAAACTGAGCAGATTTTACTCAGACTACTGAAAGGCAAGTATATTCCAAACCTCTCTCTGCTCACAGACACACACGCACGCACAAATGGACACTCTTACCTTGTGACTTCTGAAACCTGTTAGAATTCTACAAAGAGAGGCAGTAGACGACAGCACCATTTAACAGTGACTGTGACTGTTTGTTTTTTTACTGTACAGTGTACAGTTGAAGTCGGAAGTTTACATACACCTTTGCCAAATACATTTAAACTCAGTTTTCACAGTTCCTGACATTTAATTCTACTAAAAATTCCCTGTCTTTAGGTCGGTTGGGATCACCACTTTATTTTAAGAATGTGAAATGACAGAATAATAGTAGAGAGAATGATTCATTTCAGCTTTTATTTCTTTCATCACATTCTCAGTGGGTCAGAAGTTTACAAACACTCAATTAGTATATGGTAGCCTTGCCTTTAAATTGTTTAACTTGGGTCAAACGTTTTCAAGTAGCCTTCCACAAGCTTCCCACAATAAGTTGGGTGAGTTTTGGCCCATTCCTGTGAGTCAGGTTTGTAGGCCTCCTTGCTCGCACTCGCGTTTTCAGTTCTGCCCACACATTTTCTAGACAGGCCTTTGTGATTCCCACTCCAATACCTTGACTTTGTTGTCCATAAGCCATTTTGCCACAACTTTGGAAGTATGCTTGGGGTCATTGTCAATTTGGAAGACACATTTGCGACCAAGCTTTAACTTCCTGACTGATGTCTTGAGATGTTGCTTCAATACTTATACCACATAAGTTTCCTGCCTCATGATGCCATCCATTTTGTGAAGTGCACCAGTCCCTCCTGCAGCTAAGCACCCCCACAACATGATGCTGCCACCTCCGTGCTTCACAGTTGGGATGGTGTCCCATAGTGATTATGCTTGCATACTATTGTTTGTACAGACGAACGTGGTACCTTCAGATGTTTGGAAATTGCTCCCAAGGATGAACCAGACTTGAGGAGGTCTACAATTTATTTTCTGAGGTCTTGGCTGATTTCTTTTGATTTTCCAGTGATGTCAAGCAAAGAGGCACAGAGTTTGAAGGTAGGCCTTGAAATAAATCCACAGGTACACCTCCAATTGACTCAAATGATGTCAATTCGCCTATCAGAAGCTTCTAAAGCCATGACATAATTTTCTGGAATTTTCCAAGTTGTTTATTAAAGGCACAGTCAACTTAGTGTATGTAAACTTCTGACCTACTGGAATTGTGATACAGTCAATTATAAGTGAAATAATCTGTCTGTAAACAATTGTTGGAAAAATTACTTGTGCCATGCACAAAGTAGATGTCCGCACCAACTTGCCAAAACTATAGTTTGTTTACAAGAAATGTGTGGAGTGGTTGAAAAACTAGTTTTAATGACTCCAACCTAAGTGTATGTAAACTTCCGACTTCAACTGTATGTTTTTAAGCATTCACCAACTGTCAACGTAAAATTGAATTATGTTATTATTTTTCTTAATGTTTTTTAATTTGTTTAACGAGTTAAAACATTTTACTGTTATTCGAATCATTGTCACATAGTCCAATTGTTTCATGTCTTCACATCAAAGTAAGGCAATAACTAATTATTATGTCACTGATTCAATGCCTGTAGATTCATCCTATTACAACACGGTTACCAAGCACCAAAACAGGGTCATTCCGATGACAGGTTACTGTATGTTAAGGTCCAGCCATTAAAACCAATTGATAGTCAGTGAGGAAATTCCTTTCTCTTCCAGCCACCAAATTCAACCAGAAGAACCATACATACATATCTTAATTGAGTTCAAACTACCTTAGATATGAATGCAAGCATCTCCATCCAACCTCAAATTGTACCCAAGGGGTTCCTCTTTTTCACTTGTTTGCTTTCCAAATAGCACCCGATTCCGTTTATAGTGCACTACTTTTGACCAGAGCCCTACGGTCCCTAGTAGCTAATATATAGGGAATAGAGTGCGATTTGGGAACTACCCTCGTCTAAACCAATTAGAACAAACAGCCAGCCTTTGAGATGGGGTCATGGTATTCTCCAGTTGGTCTGAAGCGTGAGCAGAAAACAAGATGCCTCCAGATTGTGGTGTGAACGTTATTAAAAAGAGCGTATTCTCTTTAATCGCTGGCTGCTCCTCTGGGCAAACCCATTTATGTAACGAGACAGTGATCTGAATCTTAACACTTCTGCCGTACATTTTGCACACAAGTAAGAGGAGGATGGTGGAGGTAGTTCACATGTTTGAACACCGGTGCAGAGACCCTTACTGTAGATCAGGGCTCTCCAGCCTCGTTCCTGGAGAGCTACCGTCCTGTAGATCAATACAAAAGTCAGATGCATGAAACAAATATTTGTTGGTCATGCTCAATAAAGATCAATGTGATATATACAGGCAACTGACAAAATAAAGGAAAGGGGGATACCTATTCATTTGCACAAATGTGTTTTCCACATTTAACCCAACCTCTCAGAATCAGAGAGGTGAAGGGGTCTGCCAACATCGACATCATCGGTGTCCAGGGAGCAGTTGTTGTTGGGGGTTAACTGCCTTGCTCGGGGGCATAACGACAAAATCGCCGGTGCCTCGGGGATTCGATCCAGCAATCTTTCAGTTACTGGCCCAACGCTCCTACCTGCCAGGCTACCTGCCAGGCTACCTGGCGCGAGGAAACATGAACATACAGTGCACTCCGTAATTATTGGGACAGTGACACATTCTTTGTTGTTTTGGCTCTGTACGCCAGCACGTTGGATTTGAAATTAAACAATGACTATGAGGTTAAAGTACAGACTGGCAGCTTTAATTTGACGGTATTTTCATACATATCGGGTGAAACGTTTCAAAAGTAGAGCACCTTCTGTACATAGTCCCCCCCATGTTAGGGGACAAAATGTATTTGGACAAAAAAAAATGTACGAATGTTACCGTCCCCGTAATTAAGGAGGGCACTGTGAAGTGTCTTAATAGGGTGTTTGACCACCACGAGCCAGACAAGCTTCAATGCACCTTGGCATAGATTCTAAAGCTGTCTGGACCTCCATTGGAGGGATGTGACACCATTCTTCCATGGGAAATTCCATCATTTGGTGCTTTGTTGATGGTGGTGGAAAACGCTAACTCAGGTACCGCTCCAGAAACTAAATTGGGTTGAGATCTGGTGACTGAGACGGCCATGATATGTGATATACGTAATTTTCATGCTCCTCAAACCATTCAGTGACCACTCATGCCCTGTGAAAGAAGCCATTGTCATCCTATGGGGGCATAGCCATGGACACCAAAACAATGGCCTGCCCAGCATTGTTATACATGACCCTAAGCATGATGGGATGTTAAAGTCTTAATTAACTCAGGAACTACACATGTGTGGAAGCACCGGCTTTCAATATACTTTGTATCCCTCATCGACTCTAGTTTTTCCATTGTCTTGGCAGTTAGGTGTATGTCTAATGGTTGGAGGGTCTGTGGCATCACTCAATCAAATCTCAGTCTCTAGGGCTGTGAGGAGCTGGTAGAGGTTACACACACAAACACATATGGATGCACACACACACATACTTCCAGGAAGTATTCTAGATGGACAAGTCATTGATTCATTCTGATCGCACCCAATACAAACAGACACAAAGACAATGACAGGCGGCCCAATCAAAACAGAATGAGGAAATACTCTCTGATGTTAGCTCCAAATCTATTTTTCAGTGAAAGGGAACTGAACAGAAGGAAAGAAGCAACACTAAAAACATTAAACATCTCCTCCAGCAGGATATGGTGGCATAATATAACATTTCTTCTTTGAGAATCAAATTTGGAGAGAAAAATGAGTGGAGCACTTGAGGACCCGCTGGCAGCCACATGCCTTTCAGATACATACAGGCTGTACAGGCACACACACACACACACACACACACACACACACACACACACACACAAACAGGGTTGGAAGAGGAGAGGAGAGAGGGGGAGTGATAGAGAGAGAAGAGCAGATGAAGAGAGGGATAGAGATAGATAGGAGAGGATGAGACAGATAAGAGAAAGAGCAGCAAGTATAACACTGGATGTATGACACAGGATGTATAACACTGTACATAGCCATAATATGACATTTGAAATGTGTCTATTCCTTTGAAACTTGTGAGTGTAATGTTAACTGTTCATTTTGTGATTGTTTTTTTTTCTTCACTTTTGTTCATCTATTTCACTTGCTTTGGCAATGTTAACATATGTTGCCCATGCCAATGAATCCCTTTGAATTGAATTGAGAGAGAGTGGAGTTTAATTTACTTCATTATGATCCCCATTAGCTACTGCACATGCATTAGCTACTCTTCCTGGGGTCCACATAAAATGTACACATACATTATACGTATGTAGGAAAGACACCAAGAGACCACAAAAATACTATTTACACACTATTCATACAGTAAATACACTACTTTTCAAAAGTTCGTTTTTGAAAGACAAGCACATTTGTGTCCATTAAAATAACATCAAAGTGATCAGAAATACAGTGTAGACATTGTTAATGTTGTAAATGACTATTGTAGCTGGAAAAAGCAGATTTTTAATGGAATATCTACATATGCGTACAGAGGCCCATTATCAGCAACCATCACTCCTGTGTTCCAATGGCACGTTGTGTTAGCTAGTTTTTCATTTTAAAAGGCTAATTGATCATTAGGAAACCCTTTTGCAATTATGTTAGCACAGATGAAAACTGTTGTTCTGATTAAAGAAGCAATAAAACTGGCCTTCTATTGACTAGTTGAGTATCTGCAGCATCATCATGTGTGTGTTCAATTACAGGCTCAAAATGGCCAGAAACAAAGACTTTCTTCTGAAACTTGTCAGTCTATTCTTGTTCTGAGAAATGAAGGCTATTCCATGTGAGAAATTGCTAAGAAACTGAAGATCTCGTACAATGCTGTGTACTACTCCCTTCACAGAACAGCGCAAACAGGCTCTAAACAGAATAGAAAGAGGAGTGGGAGGGCCCTGGTGCACAAATGAGCAAGAGGACAATTACATTAGAGTGTCTAGTTTGAGAAACAGACGCCTCACAAGTCCTCAACTGGCAGCTTCATTAAATAGTACCCGCAAAACACCAGTCTCAACGTCAACAGTGAAGAGGTGACTCCTGGATGCTGGCCTTCTAGGCAGAGTTGCAAAGAAAAAGCCATATCTCAGACTGACCAATTAAAATAAAATATTAAGAAGGGCAAAAGAACACAGACACGGGAAAGAGGAAGATTGGAAAAAAGTGTTATGGACAGATGAATCTAAGTTTGAGGTGTTCGGATCACAAAGAACATTCGGGAGACGCAGGAAAAAAATGATAAGATGCTGGAGGAGTGCTTGACGCCATCTGTCAAAAGCATGGTGGAGGCAATGTGATGGTCTGGGGGTGCTTTGGTGGTGGAAGAATAAATTCCCTGTAAACGGCAATATTCTCTACCTATGTCATCCTTACCCACACCTACAATCATATATCTTGTTTCACTCCAAGGGGAGTTGAGTTGTAGTTGGGTGTTGTGTTCCCTCCTCCAAGAGGGAGATTTGTACAGGGTAAAAGGGATCTTGAAGAAGGAAGGTTATCACTCAATTTTGCAACACAATGCCATACCCTGTGGACGCCACTTAATTGGAACCAATTTCCAACTACAACAGGAAAATGACCCAAAGCACAGCTCCAAACTATGCAAGAACTATTTAGGGAAGAAGCAGTCAGCTGGGATTCTGTCTATAATGGAGTGGCCAGCACAGTCACCGGATCTCAACCCTATTGAGCTGTTGTGGGAACAGCTTGACCGTATGGTACGAAGTGCCCATCTAGCCAATCCAACTTGTGGGAGGCACTTCAGGAAGCATGGGGTAAAATCTCTTCAGATAACCTCAACAAATTGACAACTAGAATTCCAAAGGTCTGCAAGGCTGTAATTGCGGAAAATTGAGGTTTCATTGACGAAAGCAAAGTTTGAAGGACACAATTATTATTTCAATTAAAAATCTGTGTTTTTAACCTTGTCAACGTCTTGACTATATTTCCTATTCATTTTGCAACTAATTTCATGTATGTTTTCATGGAAAACAAGGACATTTCTAAGTGATCCCAAACCTTTGAACGATAGTGTACATATTCTTATTACATTACAGTTAAATTAGATATTTAGAAAGAGAAGAGGTGCTGTGATACAATGTGTTTTTTTAATCTGTTTTTTAAAAGCTGTAGAGGGGAGATGGAGAAAGAGAGATAAAGTGAGGAATAGAGAGAATAGAACGAAGAGAGAAATAGGATATGAAGAGACAGATATAGAGAGAGTAGAGCGGGGGGGGTTGAGATGAATGGAGAGAGAGCATGAGAGAGAGAGAGATATATTCTGCTATTTCAAACTGTTTTTCTACATCCCCTCTCTCTTTCATATCACACACACTTTTCTTGACTTTATCCCTATGCAATATATATCACAGTTGTTACATTTGAAGGGGGATCTACCTTCGGTTGAAGAGCTACAGTATCTAGGTTGAGCCATTCCCTTGATGATTGAGTCAAAATTAAACTTTTAAAGGTTATATTATCCATGGAGATAGATACCTTAAGCAGGCCATATGTTAGCTGGTCTTTCGGGGGCTTCACAATTCAAATCCTGTTTTTGTGTAGCACATTGGGATGTGTGAACCTACTCCTCATCCTGAAGGGATGTCACCACTTGCGCTTCAGATTGTTGACATTTCGGTCGCATTGACTGGTAAGGCTCTTCGGGAGGGTGGTCACTTGTGCTAGCAAGGCAGAGATCCTGGGTTTGAGCCTCGGTGTGAGCCAAATCAGGTAGAAGTGGTACTTTCTAAGCAAGCAACATGATATCATTTACACCGCTTAAAAGGCTAATGAGACCCACAGTGGAGGTGTCATAATACCCATAAAACCTAGAGGTCAAACAAGGAAATGGTTCTAATTGTTTTTCCTCCATTCATTTTTCCCATAGGGGATTTTAGAAACATTTAAGGTCTGTGTTTCATGTAGGCTTACCCTGGCGTGACGTTTTTGATAACTATGTACATCTCTCTCAGACAAGGTGACTTTTAACAACATATTCGGCTCTATTTATTCGTGGCTTCGAAAATGCTAATTAGCGTCAAAGTAAACATCATGCAAGACTACAAATCCCTGCAAGCTCCTGCACGTCATATCACCTTTGCTAACAGGTATTGTGTCAATTTAAAACTTGCACAAGACTGTTCACAGAATTGTCAATTTAAAGAAATGTAGCCAATTTATTCATCACTACATTTAGATAACATTAGATAGTTCATCTGGAAATTCTTACCTTTGCCTCGATTCGGCAATCTCGTCCAGATCATCATGGCATTTGTAGTTCTTTATGATAGCCACATTAGCAGCTAATTAGCATTTCATTTTGGGAGGGTAAATACAGGAGATATTGATAAAAGTCACCTTGCCCTAGAGAGATTTACACGGTTATGCAAACCTCATGCCAGGGTGAACCTACACAAAACACAGTCCTTATTTTAAGCGTTTCTAAAAATCCCTGTTCCCTGTTTGACCGCTAGGTTTTATGGGTATTATGAATCATACTTTGGTACTCTATGGATGAGTCAGGATAAGAGGAGACATAGTTTGAGGTTCTGGGGATAATCCCATCTAACTGTAGAGTGAGATTAAGAGAAAATTATGAAAATGTACGGTAAGACTTAAAACGAAATGACGTGTCTTTCAACGATAAAGTCTAGGTGAGGAGCTGGCGTTGGTGTAAGGCAGAGAAATCACTGGAATGGGGCCAAATAATGAAAAAACGTTGCAACTCCTCATGCCTCACTCGGATCTGATTGCCTATTATTGCCTTTTCATTTTCCAACAGATCAATTCAAGCGATATTATGAACAAAGCAAGGGCTCCAACAGATGCAAGCGACTGGCCAAATCGAACACAATTAGCCTTTGTCACAGAAGCCGTCGTCATAAAGCCAGAGCCTTGGAAGATGAGAAAAAAAAACACACACAAAAAAAACATGCCCATTGTTCCATGCCTCTTCTATTAGAATTGGAGATCAGGCCTCCCGAGTCGCGCGGCAGTCTAAGGCACTACATCGCATTGCTTGAGGCGTCACTACAGACCCAGGCTCGATCCCAGGCTGTGTCACAACAGGCTGTGATATCATGAAATTGTGGAGAACATGGAGATCAAACGCAGACAGGACAACTTTTATTCTCATCCAGGGCCAGGCAGGGATGCCAGGAGGAGTGGAAAGTGAATAAAGGGCCTGTTCGGTTCGCATGTCAATGCCACCTCTCCTGTACCCTGACCTATACCTGCTGTGTTAGATACTGAGCCCAGGATTCAGTGTCGTCTGCCCTAGGGTCCCTGGGCCCATTCTACTTTAAGAACACTAGGAGAGAGATGCCCCAGGCTGGTGTGTGTGTTCTAACTGTACATACTGTAGTTTCATACTGCATTACAGTATTTATCTCTCATTCATCCTTCCCTCTCTGTCTTTTCCTCCCTTCTTCCTTCCTCTTTCCTCCTGCAGCGGTTACATGTTGGTAAGTAGACCGGAGGCATCACAGGTACGTGAACAGATGAGCTTCTGAGAGTGAGACTGGTCCCAAAGGCTCTCTCTTGAGGATGGATTCCTCTACACGCCTGCACATGCCTGCCTGCACGCGCACACACACACACACACACACACACACACACACACACACACACACACACACACACACACACACACACACACACACACACACACCTCCATTGGCTCTGACTCAACCCCACCCGTGGGGATCATGCTATGCATTGTGGGATGAGAAGCAGTTTTCCACTGGGCCCAGACATCTTCTTTTATTGGCCTGCCATCATCACTATCAATTGTACTGCCGATCGTCCTCGCATGCCTCTGTTTATTGTGGCGTGACAACTCCACTTCAGTGCATTACTGTAACTTCCTCTCTGAAGGGAAATAGAAACGGTCCTGCATACAAAAGAATACATCATTTCCTGGAATGTAGGCCTGGTTGGCGACACACCATAATCATATAGGACAGGGTTTCCCAAACTTGGTCCTAGGGCCCCCTCTGGGTACACGTTTTGTTTTTTGCCCTAGTACTACACAGCTGATTAAAATAACCAACTCATCACCAAGCTTTGATTATTTGTATCGGCTGTGTAGTGTTAGGGCAAAAAACAAAATGTGCACCCAGGGAGGGCCCCGGGACCAAGTTTGGGAAACCCTGATATAGGACATACAATCATACAATGGCCTGAAGGCGTATAAAACAACCCACACTGTAGCAGCTCTAAACTACCATTACAGGTAGAATGCTGTTACTGTACATACTTTATATTTGTGGCAAAACATTTTGATTGTTAATGCTGTTAGAGTAATTACCAAATATGCTGCATTCTGATCAAATGAGATATCGAATCTATGCTACTTTCAATTATTATTATTGTTTTTTTTTCCCTCCCCAATTTCATGGTATCCAATGGGTAGTTTACAGTCCTGTCCCATCGCTGCAACTCCCGTACAAACTCTAGAGAGGCGAAGGTCGAGAGCCGTGCGTCCTCCGAAACACAACACAACCCAGCCACACCACACTGCTTCTCGACACAACGCCGGCTTAACCCGGAAGCCAGCCGCACCTATGTGTTGGAGGAAACACCGTACACCTGGCGACTGTGACAGCGTGCCCGCCCCGCCACAGGAGTCGCTACTGCGCTATGGGACAGGAACATCCCTGCCGGCCAAACCCTCCCCTAACCCTGATGTTGCTGGGCCAATTGTGCACCACCTCATGGGTCTCCCTGTCATGGCCGGCTGGGACAGAGCCTGGACTCGAACCAGGATCTCTACTGGCACAGCTAGCATAGCTAGCACAGAACACCGCACCACTCGGGAGGCCCCATGCTACTTTCCGACATTCTATGGTTCCCCTGAGGGTTTCGGGGTGTGTGTGCATGTGTGTGTGTGTGCATGTGCGTGCATTCCTGCTCATGTACAGTATAGGGAGGAAATCAAAAGGTTTAATCAATGGCCCACTAATCCCTTTAGCATTTGACAAAGTTAATTTCCATGGAAACCCCTGTGCCCTGGCTCCCGAAGCGTCCAATCGTTTAACAGGCCACATGACCTCACTCAATAGAACTGAAAGGTGAGGCCCACTATATTATGTAACTTAATTAGCTCTATGTTCCAGCCATGCTGAGAAACCAGGCTTTCTTAAATCAATGTGTCACTGTGCCCTATACTCCACAGGGTCACGCAAAGTCCATCACTGTCCATTTCAACTTCAACTTTTTTCATCTAGATCTACTCTTAACAGTGTGCTTGTGGGTTTTGGTTTGTACCTGTAGCAGGCTAGCTGCTTATTGTCGCAACATTTGGACTGGAGCGAGATAGCAAGATTCATTTCAGTAAAGCGGAGTAGGGGGAAGGAGTTTTGATTCCAGAACATCCTCTGGTGCCGTCTTCCCTCCCTGACATTTAAGAAGCTGTTCTCTAAGCCAGCCAGACCCTGATAAAACCAGAGAGGGAGGGAGGGAGGGAGGGAGGGAGGGAGGGAGGGAGGGAGGGAGGGAGGGAGGGAGGGAGGGAGGGAGGGAGGGAGGGAAATGCAAAAGAGAGAGAGATAGGCAGAAAAAGCGAGAGAGGGGTTGCGTACACCTTTCTCTGACATCGCATGCTGAAGCTATGGCATCCATGATAATAGGTAGAATGACGACAGGTCCTGAGATGATCAAGCTAGACTCACATCACTTTATATCAGTCTATAGATCACATTAAAAACTTGGCCATTGTGGCTATGCCATGGAAATATAATTTATTCATTATATGTCTATGCGCTCTGCCATGGAAATATAATCTATTCATTATATGTCTATGCGCTATGCCATGTACCAATCACCTCACACACATGAAGCCAAAAATGAATTTCCACCAAAGGCAGGAAAGTAAACAGACTTGACTCCAGCAATTAACCAGGGTTGTTCTTTATTTACCTCCTTGACTCCTCATAACACGATTAGGAGGCCAGAGCGAGGGAAGGAGGAGGAGATGAAGAGAGGGAGGGAGAGGGAGAGAATAGAGAAGGAGGAGGGAGGAAGAGAGAGGGATGCCCAAAAAATTGATCTGAGCTGAAAATGAATTTTCTATCAAAACACGCTAGCTGCCTCCACTGTAAATATTTCAGGGCTCACAGTTGGTGGGAATCGGTGTGAAAGGCAGCTAGCAGCTGGTGCTTAGCAGGACCCTCCCTGCTGGTCTGGCCAGGCCGCCTAACACACACACACACACACACACACACACACCCAACTGGGTACACACTGGTTGAATTAACATCGTTTACACAAGAAACTAAAACAAAAAAATACCATGATTTGCAGAATTTTCACCAAATGTAATCCAGTGAAGCGTTCTTTGGAAGAAGGATTGTTGACATATATTTGACAGGTGTATAGTATAATTGATAAATAATTACTTGAAGTTGGAATACTTTTGACATTCTGGCCTTACCCAGGCCTTCTAGAAGACTCCATGTTTCATCTGTAGGTTCTACAAAGCCAAAATCGGTGTCATATGAAGCTTTATCGTTTGCTCTGTATTATTAATAGTATTTTGATTTCATTAACACATTTCTTGCATAAATGTATGAATATTGAAAAATCTGAATATTAATGATAATGATTGGCAAATGTTTGTATATATTGTTGAACATAGTATACTCTACCGGCATATCAATGTCCCAGAGTGGGATCTCTGCTCCTTTTAGAGTTATGATCCAATTCGAATGCCTTACCAATAGAGTGAATGTGAAAATGGATTCAAAATGGTCACCCTCTGCTGGATATTTGCAGGATGTCGCAGTTACAATTAAAACAAGGACTGTAATTGGTTACATTGCCTACTATGCCAATTTCTCTGTATAAAATGGGCCATAAGTTTAAAACTAGCAGAGATCCCACTCTCAAACTTTGATTTGACTGTACAGTATACTATGTTCAACAATGTCAAATTTTACAAATACATTTTTTATTTTTTTATTTTCAATAAGCACGTTTATATTTTTTTAGATTCATAGATTAATGTAAGACAATTGTTATTGAAATAAAAAAACAACTCATATTACAGAGCAAACAGTAAAGCTTCTCATGACAGCATGTTTTGCTTTGTAGCAACTACAGATTAAACACTTTGAGGTCTTAAATAATCTCTCAATTATGCTTTAAGATAGAAATGAATCAGGTTTCTGTCACGCCCTGACCATAGAGAGCCCTCAGGGTTCTCTATGGTGTAATAGGTCAGAGCGTGACTAGGGGGGTTTCTAGGTATTATATTTCTATGTTGGTGTGTGTGTGTGTATGGTTCCCAATTGGAGGCAGCTGATAATCGTTACCTCTAATTGGGGATCATACTTAGTGTGTCCTTTTTCCCACCTGCTATGGGGGATATTGTTTTGTGTGAGTGCCTATGTGCGAGACGTATTTCACGACCATTATATTTTTGTTGTTTTGGAAGTTTCACTGTCATTAAAATGTGGAACTCTACTCACGCTGCACCTTGGTCCAATTATTCTATGACAGTTTCAGGTAAGACAAAACGCTGGTTGACTTGAACAGACAAGATGCACAGACAGAAAACACAAGCATACATACCCAAGGGATTTTTAATTGTTTTATTTATTTTACCTTTTATTTAACTAGGCAAGTCAGTTAAGAACAAATTCTTATTTTCAATGACGGCCTAGGAACAGTGGGTTAACTGCCTGTTCAGGGAGAGAAAGACAGATTTGTACCTTGTCAGCTCGGGGATTTGAACTTGCAACCTTCTGGATAAGAGGGGAAGATGGGCGACGCCTGGAGGGGGGTGGAGACAAGGACAGGTTAAACAGATCAGGGAGTGACAAATGTCAAATATATTTCAACAATCCTTCCTCCAAAGGACCATTCTATGGACCACATTTAGTGAAAATCCCCCAAATCATGATTTTTTTTGTTCTAGTTTCATGAGGAATCACCCAAAGTTTGTTCAAACGATATCCACATAAATTCCTTAAGTCTAGAAGGCCAATGGGTTATGCCAAGCCTGCCAGGCTGCCATCGTGGCTAATGTGCACTGCATGATATTCTAATCAGCTCATAAACCACCAAATGTGGAGCTGTAATCGACTGAGACAACTCTGAAATCACATGAGGTATTTTCTCTATAGCATTGCCATATGCTATCCAAGCAGAAAGACCTTGGGTTTAATCTCCAATACATTATACATTCACTCCACTATACCACACATCGGAAATCCACACCACACACAGAGTGAAATCAACTCCATTAAAACAGTAGACAAATACAACCCCATCAGCATGTTACCCTGTGTTGGACAAAGCTGAGGCTTAGGAATTATTGGGGGGGATACCTTATCGATTAGCTAGTCTGGGTGGTGGCCTGGAGCACTTGATCTAGCCTGATGAGAGCTTCATTAACACAGAATTACTGAAGATGCTGGTAACTTTGGTAAATTACCGGTTGGGTGGGTGGCTATCAGTAGTATCCCTATAATACATTGTACTAGAGTCCTACAATGTTACTGTGGTGTTTTCAAAGCGTATTACTGCCTTATATGCAGTGCTTATTGTCTGATTCAATTAGACCCATCAAAACAGGATAACAAGTTAATAGAGGAGAACTGTAGGGAGAAGAATGAGAAACAGTAGTCATGATTCCAGCCACATACAATTTTATGACATGACCAGAAAAATCCATAGGAATGCTTTGTGAATGCCCCCCTGAGCCTTATGGGGGACAAAATAATCACTCATGGGAAAGCTCACAGAAGCCCTCAGCGCAGTCAAGTCATTGTCACACTAAAATCAAACCATGTGTACCCAAGCAGTATATCACTCCCACCAGAGCCTTTCAAATATTCTGGTCCACAGCAGCCATCCCTCCCTACTCAAACAACACTGCCACTACTGGTACGTGTTCAATCACAATGCAATATCAGAAGTGAGATGGGGTTGGGGTAACAGAGAATGGCTTTTTTTCTTCTTCTGCCTACTGTTTTGATGACACAGTTTGTTTGAGTTGATCCTGCCGTTTGAAATATTGTTTTTCAAGCTTTCAGTCACTTTACTAAACCATTTAGTCCCGACTATAACTCAAACTCGAGTCTAAACCATGAACTTGTATTCAATGGTTGAGTCGCTTTACTTAATATCTTTTATAGTACGGCTTTTGAAGTCGTAACACCTTACAGTGTCTTACAGCTCCTCCTGATTGGTTAAGTTAATGAGTGTGTGACGCTACAGCGGTGACTCTGTACTCTACACTTTGTTAGTGTTTAGGTGACGTATGCCTACCCCTGTAATCCCCAACCGGCTTCATCGGGCTCATGTTTATTCATCTGCGCATCGCTGTGGCAAGGTCACCCAGGCAGAACTAAGGTGATCATCAGAGAAAGGAGGAGGAAGGGAGAGAGGGAGAGTGAGCGAGAGAGAGAGAGAGAGGAAGAGATGTGTTTTGGTTTTCAACCGTGTTGAGCTCCAGATAAAGGGGTCCCTCTGGAGCTTCTCAGCAGCACAGGGGGGTGGAGGAGGTGTCAACATGGCCAGAGACGAGGGTCCGCTGTGGGTATTGGAGCAGGGTAAACAGGGCCTCTAGTCTGGTGCCCTTGGACGATGAGTAAGCGAAGAGGATGGGGAGTGAGATAATGAAAGTCCAGGTTCAAGTGCCCGGTGGAGGGTGCTACACCTCTCACCATGCCATTGTGATGAATATGGTGCATCCAGAGCTGTTATTTTCCTCTCTTTGAGTTCAGTGAAATTACCTCTGTACGATCATCTACCCCCCAAGCCACTTCTCTGTCTGTGTCGGTCCTCTGATAACAAACAGAAGTGTTCTGAATAATACAACGAGAACGATGGCATAATAATCTTTGCTGTGAACTGACGACATAAACACAGCTGGCTATTGAACTTGCACAAACACTCAAATAGTCAACCATACAGGAAGGAATCTCAATGGCATGCTAAGAGACTAGCCCCAACCAGGACAGACAGAGGTAGTTAACAATGCCCTTCAACACGTGTCCTTTTACCAAGACAACCATTCCTTTGTGCTCTTTTTACTGGTAATTTACCAATCAATGTCTCTTTAATGTAGTCCTTGTGCTGTTGTAGGCACTGCACAGGACTCCCATTGGATTCCCATGATTGCTGATTCTTTATGAGATAGTCTAAGACCTTCACGTGTCCTCTAAAGAGGCGTATTGGTACTGTGTACTCATTACTGAAAAAGTACTGCCTTTATAAATGCATTGGCCATTTCAGCGAGGCCACTCTACGCACAAACATGACTTTATCCAGGCAAGTAAGTCTCCAATTGACAATCCCCTCTCTCTCGCTCTCACACACATCCTTAACAGCCTAACCGTTTGAAGCTACCAGGTAAATCTCTACACAGTAGAGACAATACTCTTCCACTGAGAACAGCACACACTAAAAATGTAACTTCACTCATTCTGGCATGAAAAAAAAGAAGACACTGAGCACTTGAAGCTGTCAGGTAAATCCCCATAAGCCAGGAGCACAACAAAGTTGATATAGGAAATAAGACGGATAAAAAAAAGAAGATCAATTATTCAGGTTCCTTTGAAAATTCCCTCCACTCTGAAAAGCCGGATCTCAGTGCACCGTCGGGTTGCTCCAGCTTTCCTATTCCAGGGAGATTTAGCACAGAGAGAGAAAACACCAAGGGCTTCTCTCGGGTTGTGTGTTATTCAAAATGTGCCCGAGGCAAGGTTAAATTAAAACCTGCCTTCCCTCGCTAATTCTTTTTTTAGCACCTATGGAACACTTTTCAATGTCGGATGTTTAGCATCCAAATAACGAGGCTAAACTGTTCTGCTGAGTTAGACTAGAGTTTGAATGACGTATTGGTAAAATGTATGGTGTTATGTTATAGTGATTGTTTGGAAGCCACACTCGTTGACAACATTTCTATATCATTTGCGGTCGTGCCTTCGAGCTATTAGCTCTGTTACAATTAAGCTATTTTCACTTTAACACAGGATGTCTAGTTTTGTCTAGTAACAAAAAGTTGTTGTACATAATGATTAAACCTTTCCCCGAACCTGCTGAGACCGTCTTTCAGTCCAGGAATGAAACGAAAGCTTCCTTCTTGCTAGTGAAAGCTGAATGTGAGGATGATTGACAAGCCCATTGAGGGTAGGACTGACAACCCATTCTCCTGGGTTCCAGAACGGAGGCACGTTAATCGCTCCTCCGGTACCCAGATACGTGTTCTCTCTTCCGAGAAGTCTTCAGGATTAGAGGAAATTCATTTCTGACACGATTAACACTGTCAAATTACCAGCCTCAGACACAATTACTGTATTACTGCGTCTATCTGATCCGGTGAAGGGTACTCCTCTTGGCGGTGATGTGATGTTATGAAGAGTACCATCATCCAGGCTCACCGACTCACCCAGCAGACTAAAGAGGAGACGTTCATTAGATGTGTTCGGTTTAAAGGAACATTTCCCCCGTGTGCGCACATTGTCTTATCTGATCACGCACCAGTTCCTCATAAACTATTACCACATCACCTTGAGGTCCCTCGGTACACGATTATCGTTGCATTGTGTGGGAATGACTTTGACGACACGAAGCTGATCCTGAATCATGTCACGTTAGAGTACACATAAGATCACTATAAACATGGCTGTGATCGCTCAACCTGTACACATACAGTGAGGGGAAAAAAGTATTAGATCCCCTGCTGATTTTGTACGTTTGCCCACTGACAAAGAAATGAGCAGTCTATAATTTTAATGGTAGATTTATTTGAACAGTGAGAGACAGAATAACAACAACAAAATCCAGAAACTCATGTCAAAAATGTTATAAATTGATTTGCATTTTAATGAGGGAAATAAGTATTTCACCCCCTCTCAATCAGAAAGATTTCTGGCTCCCAAGTGTCTTTTATACAGGTAAACTGAGATTAGGAGCACACTCTTAAAGGGAGTGCTCCTCATCTCAGCTTGTTACCTGTATAAAAGAAACCTGTCCACAGAAGCAATCAATCAATCAGATTCCAAACTCCACCATGGCCAAGACCAAAGAGCTCTCCAAGGATGTCAGGGACAAGATTGTAGACCTACACAAGGCTGTAATGGGCTACAAGACCATCGCCAAGCAGCTTGGTGAGAAGGTGACAACAGTTGCTGCGATTATTCGCAAATGGAAGAAACACAAAAGAACTGTCAATCTCCCTCGGCCTGGGGCTCCATGCAAGATCTCACCTCGTGGAGTTGCAATGATCATGAGAACGGTGAGGAATCAGCCCAGAACTACATGGGAGGATCTTGCCAATGATCTCAAGGCAGCTGGGACCATAGTCACCAAGAAAACAATTGGTAACATACTACGCCATGAAGGACTGAAATCCTGCAGTGCCCGCAAGGTCCCCCTGCTCAAGAAAGCACATATACATGCCCGTCTGAAGTTTGCCAATGAACACCTGAATGATTCAGAGGACAACTGGGTGAAAGTGTTGTGGTCAGATGAGACCAAAATGGAGCTCTTTGTCATCAACTCAACTCGCCGTCTTTGGAGGAGGAGGAATGCTGCCTATGACCCCAAGAACACCATCCCCACCGTCAAACATGGAAGTGGAAACATTATGCGAAGGTGTTTTTCTGCTAAGGGGACAGGACAACTTCAATGCATCAAAGGGACGATGGACGGGGCCATGTACCGTCAAATCTTGGGTGAAAGCCTCCTTCCCTCAGCCATGGCATTGAAAATGGGTCATGGATGGGTATTCCAGCATGACAATGACCCAAAACACACGGCCAAGGTAACAAAGGAGTGGCTCAAGAAGAAGCACATTAAAGGTCCTGGAGTGGCCTAGCCAGTCTCCAGACCTTAATCCCATAGAAAATCTGTGGAGGGAGTTGAAGGTTCGAGTTGCCAAACATCATGCGTTTTTGCCAATGCATTTTTCTGGATTTTTTTGTTGTTCTGTCTCTCACTGTTCAAATAAACCTACCATTACAATTATAGACTGCTCATTTCTTTGTCAGTTGGCAAACATACAAAATCAGCAGGGGATCAAATACTTTTTCCCCCTCACTGTACAACGCAACTATTATCGAAGTAATTATCACTGAATTGTTTTTAACAGGTTAGAGCTGGGAATGATTTAGAGGTATGCTGGAGCACAATGTTATTACATAGGGCAGTTTATTGAGCATGTAAATGTGTTACCGTAGGTGTAGATATGCATTACAATAGACTTCTACACTCACTAAAACAGCATTCTTTTGACACTTATAACAATAATTTGCTGTTCCAACATTCAAAGCTGTAAATGTGTATTAGCTACACTTTGTTAAAAACACAATATTTACAATAATAGTAATACACAAAAGGTAGTATATTTGGCATACTTACAACAATCTCATCATTATATAATTTACAATTTCTCAAGTACTGATTAATGTGAATATTTGATCCAAACAATTCACAACTAATTAAAAAGGAAATGAAACATACAAAAGTGAAACATACAAACCATACCCAAGTTAATTCTGAAAACCGTTGTACTGAATTAAGTGATCAATATTTACGCACATTTTTTAAAAACTTTTTATTACAAAAAAACAGTGTCGTCTTCTCTTCATAAAACACTGACAAGAAACCACCTGACGTGACGACTCCCTAGATACCGTAGAACAGGAGAAGAGGACTCGATACCAGTACACTCTGTCCACCGCGAATGTCAAACGGAGACAACACCTCTAACTCACTCGTCTGTACTGTACAAGCGTGACCATACAATGATTAGTTGAAAAATGGTGTTCTAAAAAGATTCTCAAATAGAAGAGCAGCCCTCGTGTGTGTGTGTGTGTACGAGTTGCCGGCGGTTACTGGGTGGCATAAAGCGGGCATCTTTTCCACCATACATACTGCACTTCAAATGCCCATTGTGGTCGCCAGGATAACAACTCAAGAGGTAGAGTGAGTCCTTGGTGATGCAACCACTGTTAACGCAGATTCAAACTCATTTGTGCTAATCTCATATCCCCATTCCTTACTTGTAACAGTTGTCATTCATATACCCCCCACAATGACTTTTCATCTTAATAACTGGATTTGTCTCAAAGTCTGTTGTTTTCATTGTGGGCTAGTACAAACTCAGCTGGTCTAGTCAATGGAGTGTTTCCAGTTTCCAGTTTCCAGGTTCAGGATTCTAGTTTGTCGTTACAGCATACAGTACATAGAGTACATCTTCCTTTGGCACAATACTTGGTAAACCCCAAAGGATCCACCACCACATACATACTGCACTCCATGCAGGAGGGTTAGGGTGTGTCCACATCTCTGGCCCCTCTTACAGCAATGGCCTCCAATTAATAAGAGCTACAGACAATTTACTAGAGCTACAGCCTTCAATTTAGTGGCACATGTCAGATGCAAGAACAATGGATTCTTGGAAACATGTGCATTGGTCTAAGAAAGTGGATTTCAAAGATGGAAGGAGCTCTTTATGGCTTAGAGTAGAGCTTGAAGAAAGGTCAAGAGATTTGAGTGATTCAATATCACGAAAGGGGTGGATTTCTGAGTAACTTGTTACAACTACAATTCTCCAAGAATAAAAACGAGGCGTCAATTTTAGCTACACAGCACTTTCAAATGGTCATGACAATGAAAGAATGATCAAATAGGTAAATCTTTCATTCCTGTTCCGGTACCATTTTTGATGTATGTGAACACACCCTCAGCTACTACCATAAACTGAAATGCATATGCATGAGAACTCTAGCACCTTTTAGCTATATAGAAAAGTACAGTGTACTTCAAAAACGTGCAAGACTCATGGATAAAAGACTCTGTTTCCAATACTTAAGGCAAAACACTTCTTATATATAACCAATATATACATATATTGGGACTATTACATCTATCAAAAAATCGACACCTAAATTCGTTGTCTTAATTTTTCTTCTGATAAACGCAGCAATTTACTGTGTGGAACCTACTACTGTACTGGAGCTAAAAGTGCGGAATGACAAAGTCAGTCATTGCAAAGCCCTTTCGAAAAAAGATCTTCACAATGAGACCGACTCACGAGTCTTGAGTCTGTCTTGGGCAGAGCTTGGGATTACCAAACTGAAGAGAAGACAGTGTAAAAAGTGCAAAACGCGCCAGTGGTGTCACCCATCAACCCACTAAGGTTGTAGGTCCTCACCCAGCCTATAGCTGGGAGACCTTCCTGGGGAGAGGTCTGGGTCTGGGGACGTGGGGCACCCCGTCGGCCCTGCGAGGGTCCGAAGTTGGGACCAGCTTCATGCTGCTAGTGCGTAGCTGGTGGGGCTTGGGGGGCAGGGCCGGGGGGTCCACACTGGGAGGGATGGAGAGACTGTGGGGCAGGGGAACCGGCCTACGAGGGTTGGAGCGCTCGTACACGCTGTAGGGCGGCGGCGTCTTGTTCTCGCGGCGGATGAGCTCGTCCGAGCCCGAGGAGACCGAATTGGGCATGGTGGGCCCCTGGTGGGCGGGGTGGTCTCCAGTGGTTGCCTCGGTGCCCGACGCCTCGGACACACTGCAGCGACTCATGGAGGAGATGCCGCTGCTGTAGCTACCGGAGAGGACGGGCGAGTTGGACACCAGACCAGCCGACTGGCACTCAGTGGGTGAGGGCGTGAAGGGCGGCAATGAACTCTATGGAGAGACAGAAACAGAGAGACCATCAGAAACACAACAGAAAAAAGAGAACCAAACAGAGAACCAATCAGAAACAGAGAACCAACCACAGCCAATCGCTCAAACAGAAATAGTACCAATCTCCTTAAGACTGCACATGTGTGCTTCACAGCCTAATGAGGTATAGCATGAAGGAACAATAAAGCCTATGAAGCATAAGAATAAGACACCAGACAGATTGACAGTGCCACAGTGCTTTTTCCACCTCATCATACGTCAGTGTGCATTGGGACGGAGAAATACAATATCCGGCAGTTTCAGCGTGAGGAATACAATACGTTGTCAAAATGTTTTCTGAGAAATTACATGGAAATACTGTTATATCTTGTTACTCTTAATTGGATTTAGTGGAGTGGACAATTGATATGTTATTTTTGCTACAGTTTGTCGTGCTGCGACGCAGCAAATTCATGTTTCTGTCTGACAATTCGAAATATTCATGTAACTTCTCTCAACAAGACTGAAGCTAAATGCTCGTTGATATGTTAATATTCCCCACAAATCTCAAAGGCCTGGAGTGCTGAGCTGCCCCTCACAGCACTATCAAAGAAGACCCCTCAGCAGACCTCCAACAGGCCCCATTATCACACACACACACACACACACACACACACACACACACACACACACACACACACACACACACACACACACACACAACCATAAGGCGTTGTATTTGTGTTGCTGTTTGTGCCTCACTTATAAAAAACTGCTAGTGCAAAGACAAACTGAATTTTATTTTCTAACAAAAAAGATGAATTTCTCAATGCAGATTTGTAAAATCCTGTTAAAATGTCACTCCTAAACTGCCTTGCCACATGCAGGCTGGTGCTAGATAATAAATTGCTCATTAGCAGAGTTATCTGACAGGCGAAAGCCAATGTGGATGAGAACATGAGACGACATAGAGGGGGAAGATAATTCAATTGTGGTTCAATACTGCCTGACAACCAACAGAGAAACCATATAGCACACAGACATTCAAAGTACTGTCAGAACACTCAACAGCATTAGTAGGAGAACAGATAGAGATGCACAAGCACACGCCCTCGACACACACACAGGTATTCAGTCAGGCACACACCCTCGACACACACACAGGTATTCAGTCAGGCACACACCTCCACGCATGTTTGATTCGCGCCTGTCTCAGTGGACTAATCCATTGAGGAGGCCACGGGAATGTCAGTCCATCATCAAGACATGATACTGAAATTGTATATGGTTATAGTATGTGAAAAAATAATGGTGCAACACTAATATACACTATCGTTCAAAATGTTGTGGTCACTTAGAAATGTCCTTGCTTTTTAAAAGAAAAGCACCTTTTTTGTCCATTAAAATAACATCAAATTGATCAGAAATACAGTGTAGACATTGTTAATGTTGAAAATGATTATTGTAGGAATTTCTACATAGGCGTACAGAGGCCCATTATCAGAGACTATCACTCCTGTGTTCCAATGGCACGTTGTTAGCTAATACAGGTTTATCATTTTAAAAGGCTAATTGATCCTTAGAAAACCCTTTTGAAATTATGTTTGCACAGCTGAAAACAGTTGTTCTGATTAAAGAAGCAATACAACTTGAGTATCTGGAGCATCAGCATTTGTGGGTTCAATTACAGGCTCAAAATGGCCAGAAAAAGACTTTCTTCTGAAACTCGTCATTCTATTCTTGTTCTGTGAAATGAAGGTATTTTATATGCAAGAAATTGCCAAGAAACTGAAGATCTCGTACAACGCTGTGTACAACTTCCTTCACAGAACAGCGTAAACAGGCTCTAACAAGCATAGAAAGAGGAGTGGGAGGCCCCGGTGCACAACTTAGCAAGAGGACAAGTGCATTAGAGTGTCTAGTTTGAGAAACAGACACCCTACAAGTCCTCAAATGGCAGCTTCATTAAATAGTACCCACAAAACACCAGTCTCAACATCAACAGTGAAGAGGTGACTCCAGGATGCTGGCCTTCTAGGCAGAATGTCAAACTTGGATTAGTTAACACAACATGCCATTGGAACACAGGAGTGATGGTTGCTGATAAATGGGCCCCTGTACGCCTATGTAGATATTCCATAAAAAATCTGCAGTTTCCAGCTACAATAGTCATTTGCAACATTAACCATGTCTGCACTGTATTTCAATTTGATGTAAAAAAGGCTTTTCTTTCAAAAACAAGGACATTTCTAAGTGACCCCAAACTTTTGAATGGTAGTGTATATAATAATAACGTGCTTTCTCCCGCATTGGATACGGTTGCTGTCCGCGGTTCTGAAACATAATCCAGTGAACCGTAGAATTGGCGCATTTCCCTATGTTGCTATGTGCATAATAGAAAATTAACCAGCGTATTGGGATTGAGAACAATGCGGCAGAGGCAGCAGCAGCAGCAGAGACGAGGAAACAGCCCTTGCCTTAGCCTAACTGTCTAAGATGTGAGGAGAGAAGGAAATCCCAACTTAATTAGGTCTATAATCAACAGCCTAACTGTTACATGTGCCTGGCTTTATAAATTATCCATATATATCTACAGAAATAAGACAGATATTGCTTCTCTTGCCTGTTTGAGTGTTTGATTAATAGCCTGCTGATTCCGTGAGAACCAAGCCTCATTCAAAGGCAAAATGTTGGAGAAAGCAATTTCATAGATTCACTATTCTTTGCTATGCTGTAATAAAGGCTTTACATTAGTTTGTTTTTATTAGAACAGACTAGTATTACTTATAAAATATTTAGTGTTGTTTACACTTCCAAGCAGGCAGAACATTTATACTGTAATCTAACAGCACCGGTTTGTCACAGGTAATATGCACGCAGCTCTCGTTCCTATATCCTCCTTTTTCTTGATCCCCTTCTTATTGTAATTATTACAATTATTATTATGATCATCATTATAATAATAAGTCATGTCATTATCATTAGGAGGCTTGGTGTTGCAGCCTGGTATAACCACCATTGAGCTGTAGGCCTAAGAGCGTGTCCTGCTTAGTCTTAATACCATAACTTACTTAGGCCTATATTTCAATATCTAGGCTACTGTGTCTATCAATCAATCCTTCATTCGTCCATGCCGTCACACAGCAGACGAGACATTCATGCTTTGAAAAGCAAATCAACCATTTTAGTTTTAAAATGAAAAAAATGAAAAAACAAATGGAGCTGTGAATAATCAGCCAAAATAATAAATAAACCGCAATTCACGAACGCATGCAACTGCTTTTAGTATATATAGCATATATATATATATATATATGTTTTCATTAGAACAGACTCTCTGGTGTTGTTAACACTGTTCCAAAATGTCAGAGAAAATTACATTGTAATCTAACAGCAACTGCTTGGCACACAAGCACATGCAACGCTTGCTCCATTCCTCTTGAGATCCAGCAGTTTCCACAACTAAGTCAAATGTCTTCCACAGATCTGACTTCCCCTTTCCCTCCTGAACAACCAGTAAACATTTGCCCAATTCGAGTTTCTTTTTCACGTCTTCGTCCTGTGTTCGGAGTTTGTTATAACCAATATATTGATGTGATTATGATAGGCTATAGGTCAGGCCCTATTGGTTGCATGCATGTGATGCTTACATGTTTCACCAGAGAGCAAGGGTTGAGGGAATAGGGAATGTATTTCCTAAACAAATTAATGACAACAGAACTTTTCAGTCAGAAACAAGTAAGAAACTTAATGGCTGACATGATGTTGCAGCTTCAGGACGGAGAGCTCAATAAATAAACACTTGCTGTGCTGTGGTGCCTTTTCACTGCAGTAGGGAGGAGAGCGAGACAATGTGCGCCAGTCACACAGGCACTCACATTTTGTTTTTTAACACAGTATGACCATCAGGCTCTTTCTTAAGTAATTTGTGTGTCTTAATTATGTAATCAAACAGTGTGCTTGATGCATCAGACAAGCTCAGTGCATATGTAGTTAATTTTATTCAAACACATAGGGTGTGTGTCTAAATATGTAAAAATAAGTTTAAACATTTTGACCAATCGATTGGTGGAAAGAAGACGACTCTCGGTCGACCAAGATGTTTCTTAGTCGGGGACAGCCCTAACATACACTATATATACATAAGCATATGGACACCCCTTCAAATAAGTGTATTCAGCTATTTCAGACACACCGGTTGCTAACAGGTGTATAACATTTAGCAGACAGCCATGCAAACTCCATAGACAAACGTTGGCAAAAGAATGGCCTTAGTGAAGAGCTCAGTGACTTTCAATGTGGCACCGTCATAGGATGCCACCTTTCCAACAAGTCATTTTGTAAAATGTCTGCCCTGCCAGAGTTGGCCCGGTCAACTGTAAGTGCTGTTATTGTGAAGTGGAAACGTCTAGGACCAAAAACGTATCAGCTGTGAAGTGGTAGACCACACAAGCTTAAAGAACGGGACCGCCGAGTGCTGAAGCGTGTAGCACATACAAATCGTCTGTCCTCGGTTGTAACCCTCACCAGCAAGTTCCAAACTGCCTCTGGAAGAAACGTCAGCAAAATAACTGTCTGTCGGGAGCTTCAAATAATGGGTTTCCATGGCCGAGCAGCACATACAAGCCTAAGATCACCATGCACAATGCCAAGCGTCGGTTGGAGTGGTGTAAAGCTCGCTGCTAGTGGACTGGAGTGATGAATCACGCTTCACCATCTGTCAGTCCAACGAATCTGGGTTTGGCAGATGCCAGGAGAAAGCTGTTCACGTAGTGTACATACATACAGTTGAAGTCGGAAGTTCTACTTTGTTCATGACACAAGTAATTTTTCCAGCAATTGTTTCCAGACAGATTATTTCACTTACAATTCACGGTATAACAATTCCAGTGGGTCAGAGGTTTACATACACTAAGTTGACTGTGCCTTTAAACAGCTTGGAAAATTCCAGAAAATGGTGTCAAGGCTTTCGATGCTTGATAGGCTAATTGACATCATTTGAGTCAATTGGAGGTGTACCTGTGGATGTATTTCAAGGCCTACCTTCAAACTCAGTGCCTCTTTGCTTGGCATCATGGGAAAATCAAAAGAAATCAGACAAGACCTCAGAAAAAAAATTGTCGACCTCCACAAGTCTGGTTCATCCTTGGGAGCAATTTCCAAACGTCTGAAGGTACCACGTTTATCTGTACAAACAATAGTACGCAAGTATAAACACCATGGGATCATGCAGCCATCATACCGCTCAGGAAGGAGACGAGTTCTGTCTCCTAGAGATGAACGTTTTTTGGTGCGAAAAGTGCAAATCAATCCCAGAACAACAGCAAAGGACCTTGTGAAGATGCTGGAGGAAACAGGTACGGAAGTATCTATATCCACAGTAAAACTAGTCCTATATATTGACATAACCTGAAAGGCCGCTCAGCAAGGAAGAAGCCACTGCTCCACAACCGCCATAAAAAAGACAGACAATGGTTTGCAACTGCACATGGGGACAAAGATCGTACTTTTTGAAGAAATGTACAATGGTCTGATGAACCAAAAATAGAACTGTTTGGCCTTAATGACCATCGTTATGTTTGGAGGAGAAAGGGGGAGGCTTGCAAGCAGAAGAACACCATCCCAACTGTGAAGCACAGGGGTGGCAGCATCATGTTGTCGGGGTGCTTTGCTGCAGGAGGGACTGGTGCACTTCACAAAATAGATGGCATCATGAGGCAGGAAACTTATGTGGATATATTGAAGCAACATCTCAAGACATCAGTCAAGAATTTAAAGCCTGGTTGCAAATGGGCCTTCCAAATGGACAATGGCCGCAAGCATACGTCCAAAGTTGTGGCAAAATGGCTTAAGGACAACAAAGTCACGGTATTTGAGTGGCCATCACAAAGCCCTGACCTCAATCCTATAGAACATTTGTGGGCAGAACTGAAAATCGTGTGTGAGCAAGGAGGCCTACAAACCTGACTCAGTTACACCAGCTCTGGCAGGAGAAATGGGCCAAAATTTACCCAACTTATTGTGGGAAGCTTGTGGAAGGCTACCCGAAACGTTTGACCCAAGTTAAACAATTTAAAGGCAATGCTACCAAATACTTATTGAGTGTATGTAAACTTCTGACCCACTGGGAATGTGATGAAAGAAATAAAAGCTGAAATGAATCACTCTACTATTATTCTGACATTTCACATTCTTAAAATAATGTAGTGATCCTAACTGACCTAAGACAGGGAATTTTTACTAGGATTAAATGTAAGGAATTGTGAAAAACTGAGTTTAAATGTATTTGGCTAAGGTGTATGTAAACTTCCAACTTCAACTGTACATACACAGCTCCATTGGCCTCAACCCTCAACAGAATATATTCACCAGCAGCCAGCTAACAAACCATAAAAGATTATAGGAAAGGTACAGGGCAGTTGTTTAATAAAATATGGTACCAGGTTCAGGGATATATAATGAAGAGGCTCTTCCTCTTGGTATATGAGTGGGGGAGACATAGGGTTGTTATGGTGTTAAGAATACAACTTCAGGAGAGAGGACCAGACTTGAATGCAACACTTTAACCTGTTGCCTTGAACGCAGCTCCCTAGCAACTCAACAAGCATCAGCTGCTGCTACTCATTGCTAATCAGACTCCTCTCTGTTCCGCAGTGCATGTCGTGTGGTGTTACTAGCCTTTTTGAAGTCTTGCATTGCTCGTTCTCTACCTTTTATCTAGTATCTTTTAGGTTCTTCGAAGGATCTCATAGGAGTGATTGCCATCACCACAGCAGCCTAACTATCAAGAACTGGAGATGATGTTTTGAGACTCAAAGCCAAACCCTACAGAGTCCACTCCCTGGATCCTTCATCTGCAGCCATTGGCTTCATCCGGTCCATTCTCATTCACCTCCTGAATCCTCATTCTAAAATCCGTTCCACTTCCTCAATAAGTATTTTTAAACCATTTTAATGCCTGGCACTTAAACTTGTGAATGTGTGTGGTTTAAGTGGTGAGCAGGATGCTATACTGAGAGAACTCCTTCAGGGCCCTGGACTCAGCTGAGTTCTGTTTAGCTGGGCTGGCCAACCCGGATCAGTGTCATCTGTCACAGCCCAGTAACCACAGATTCACAGATGGACGCATGCATGCACAAATACATACACCACGTACCACATGCAAGCATGCATGTATGTACGCAAACCCGCACACATTCAGACAAGCATGCAGGCAAACAGGATCAAATTAGTCATCTACTGTTGGAATAAAGGACTCGGGGTTCTGATCCCATGCTGTCCTCCTGACCCTATTTGTAGTGCACAGTACATTCAGATCAGCAGCATCAGAAAAACACTAGAGGACACAAATGCAATCACACACCACAACACCAACCTTTTGTGGAGATCTGGATGTTGGGAGAGGGGACTGCGACCTCATAGTCTTGGCTGAAGAGCCTGTTGACAGTCAACCGGAGAGAAACAGAGAAAGAAAGAAAAGAGGGCACGTTTAACTCCTGCCACCATTTTGTACTAGTCGACTTGATGACACTGGAGTGAGCCCTCCACAGCTGAGGACTTCAGTAGGTATGGGCATCTATGAATCAAATAATCGGGTCCTTAGCGAGCACTAAGCTGTTTATACATCCAACAGCTACTCTTTGGAGGGCAAAACACTCAATTCAACACAACAACAGGGGGAAAAGTCAGCTCTAGTGAATCACAAAATAAATACATAACTAAAAAAATATAATAACATACGTCTAAGTTTACTGGAAGTGTCAGGCTCAGGGCTTGAAAAGTGGGAGTTTGGGAGTTATGTGCACTGCATGTGTGTATGTTTGTGTGTGTATGTGTGCGCTGTGTGTGTATATGTTTGTTTGTATGTGTGCACTGCATGTGTGTGTGTGTGTTTGTAGGCTTGCTGTTTGGGGATTTAATAAACCCCTGAAGCACCACAGAGATTAAAGTGGATGGAGATGGTATGAGAAGGCTCATCTATACAATCTTATAGTATAGTTGAGTCTAACTGGTTATAGTTATTATATATAGTTTGGATTATAGAGTAGCAGGCGGTATAGCAGAGGAAAAATATGCCATCTAGACTGGTTGTCCCCTCAGATAAGACATTCATAACGTACTCACGGCTTTATGACGTGAGCTTGACCAATTTATTTGTCTATAGCAACTCTTCTGCAATCATCATCAAAGTCAATCATATAGATTGTTTTTTGATTTTCCTCCTGTACCAAAGCTGGTCAGATAGTTAATTATTGTTCATAAGTTTAAAAAATAAAGTTTTTTATTTTTTATTTAACCTTTTTTTAACTAGGCAAGTCAATTTACAATAAGTCGAAGGAATAAATAGTTTTGGTACTGGACAATTTGTGTACTCAACAGTGCTAGATGGTTGCCTTTGGCAGGATAATAACAAGTTGGCTAGAGCAGAAACAGACAGGCACCCAGGCTAGAATACAGACCATTATTATACAGTATGTGTACATCATGTGAAGGAGAAGTTATTTATAGAAGCAAACCAGGAGGAACAGAAGAGAGCAGCTGAGTTTCTAGCAGAGAGTTGACAGCGTAACAACGAGCCTTGTAAGAGAGCAGGTGGAAGCACCAGGTGTCAAAATATGGGGGAAAGGATTAGTGCCATTCCTCATTGGTCGAGTGTTCTGATTGGTTTACCTGAGTATGGTGGCCTAGGAGGTACAGGGGGACAGAGCAACTTTCCCACAGTGTCAGAGAACTGTGTGTTGTTGACCTCTTTTACACTGTCTAGACTCCGGCTACTGAAGGTGGTTCTCACTATGTTGGTGTACAAACATATAGACAGACATGCATCAATCACTGCTCATTGAGTTACAACACGACACAACATATCATAACACTTCAGACGATGTAGACTAGAATCTAGATCTGTATTAGAATGTAATCATAGTCAATAACAGAACATTTGGTAACAGAGGTAGGGATTCGTGTCGGGTGTTGTAACTGATCATTTATGACAGAGTTACTACATTTCAAGATCTTCTTAGCCTAAATATAAAGCATGGGCAGGTGGAGATTTGACAGACTGCACCTTAAATTTGTGGGGGTGGCAGATAGCCTAGCAGTTAAGAGCGTTGGGCCAGTAACCGGAATGTCGCTAGTTTTGAATTCCCGAGCCGACAAGGTGAAAAATCTATGAATGTGCCCTTGAGGAAGGCACTTCATCATAATTGCTCCATGATCGCCGTTGAATGGCAGACCATGGGTGTGACCCCGGCTCTCCGAGGGTGTCTCAGAGAGAGTGTGATATGCAAAAAACACCTTTCCAATTCATACATACATATGTGTTATATAGGAAAATACAAATTATGAATTATTATTATTAACAATCAACCACACCTCAATCTTCTTATGTACTGAATATCATGCAACTGACAAGTTTTAGTTGATGTTAAACCCTCGCTGTGCTGTTTAGAATGCAGTGAGACAAATCACACTGTAAATAACACTTCCCTGTTGTCTCCTGTTAATATGAAGGTGCTCTTCCTGTGTTAAGTTCATTCTTCCACAAACTGGTGTAAAAGAGCAGGTTTGCGCATTTCCACTTAAGCTGAGTGACGACACCTTAAAGTGGCACACCACCGTGCTTGTGGATCGACGTGATTAAAAAAAAAACAGGTATATTAAAGTTCCACATTGGTTTTATATTTTCTATAAAATACTAATTTCATGAGTTAATTTTCCCTGAACCTCTAACCTTCAGTGAAGTTTCACAGAAAGCAATCAAACAGCTGAGCTTTTTTAATTACACAAGGGCCCTTCCAAACTAGATTTGAAATGCCGCCCCACTGGAATATGTAAAAATATAAAGCGCTTATATAATATACAAAATATACAAAACAGGCATCTGTGGATAAAAAACTGACACACATATGCATTTATACATATGGATAACCTTCCGAAAAGGTGTATCCCATCAACCCTTGGGGAATAAACGTGTTTTCACGCGTTCTGATATTAATATATAAAAAGCATCAATTTAATGTGTGCGTGTGTCCCAAATGGAACCCGATTCCCTATAAAGTGCACTACTTTCGACCAGAGCCCCATGGGCCTTGGTCAAAAGTAGGGCACTATATAAGGAATAGGGTGCCATTTGGGATTCCTCGCATGTCTGTTGTTGACTGTGAATACTGATGGAGCTGAGAAGGAATAGACCTCATGGGGAGAGGCTGTCATTGAAGCAGATGTCTCCTCTCCAGACAAAGTCTGTCACACTCTCACCGGTCAGTCTGTCAACTATACCGGTCAGTCTGTCAACTACACTCATGTCCGGACAGATGACCACAGCTATGATCTCATTGACTGACTGGGATGAGAAGCGACTGTTTAGCAGGCCGCTAGTGTCTTGGTACGACACATAGCCCAGGATACTTTGGTGATGTAATGATTTTGGGCTTATATACTCATGTACTGGAAAGAGAGATGGAGACAATGACTGAGATGACATACAAGACAATGAGACATGTTTTACCTTTGTCTGGTGCAGAAAGGTTAGGATCACTTCGGGGTAGTGTGGTGTCACCTATTTGATGAGGGGTTGCCCTCTAGAAAAAGCAAACAGGACAGCACAATACTGAAGCTACAAAATCCATAAAGGAGAGTAAGATATTTTGACTTATATGGAGTTCAGGTTTTACAGTCTTAACTTAGAGAAATCCATACTATGAGTGACATTTCATGCCGGCTGAAGAGCTCTTTTGGTTCAGACTGCAGAGATCTTAATTAAGGTATTATAACTGTACTTGTCTGAGTATTGATTTGTTTGTGTGTGTTCACCTGTGCAGGGTCTAGGGGATTGGGGTAGATGGCACTGACGGGTCTCTCCCTGGAAGAGAGGCAGGAGTTCTCTCTGGAATGCTTGTGTTTGTCCTGGAGCTGGGGAGAACCTGGAGGGAAAGGTGAAGAGAGAGGAGAGATTTAGATGTAGATTTTATTGGTGACAGCTAGTCTTCCTGGGGTCCAACACATAACGAAAAATACTTTAAAATGTACATACATTTAAAAACATTAACAAAAGACATTACAGTCTTACAGGCATACATACATTTCCAGTCAAAAGTTGACACACCTACTCATTCAATGGTTTTTCTTAATTTGTTTACTATTTTCTACATGGTAGAATAATAGTGAAGACATCAAAACTATGGAATCATGTAGTAACCAAAAAAGTGTTAAACAAATCAAAATATATTTGAGATTCTTCAAAGTAGCCACCCTTTGCCTTGATGACAGCTTTGCACACTCTTGGCATTCTCTTAACCAGCTTCACCTGGAATGCTTTTCCAACAGTCTTGAAGTAGTTCTCACATGCTGAGCAATTGTTGGCTGCTTTTCCTTCACTCTGCAGTTCAACTCATCATAAACCATCTCAATTGGGTTGAGATTAGGTGATTGTGTAGGCTGGGTCATCTGATGCAACACTCCATAACTCTCTTTCTTGGCTAAATAGCCCTTACACAGCCTGGAGTTGTGTTGTGTCATTGTTCTGTTGAAAAACAAATGATAGTCCCTCTAAGCGCAAACCAGATGGGATAGCGTATCGCTGCAGAATGCTGTGGTAGCCATGCTAGTTAAGTGTGCCTTGAATTCTCAATAAATCACAGACGGTGAGGGGGTGCTTTGCTGGTGACACTATCACACCTCCTCTTCCATGCTTCACAGTGGGAACTGCGGAGATCATCTGTTCACCTGCTCTGCGTCTCACAAAGACATGGCGGTTGTAACCAAAAATCTCAAATTTGGACACATCAGAAAGACAAAAGGACAGATTTCCACCTGTCTAATGTCCATTGCTCATGTTTCTTAGCCCAAGCAGGTCTCTTCTTATTATTGGTGTCCTTTAGTAGTGGTTTCTTTGCAGCAATTTGACCATCAAGGCCTAATTCACATAGTTTCCTCTGAAAAGTTGACGTTGAGATGCGTCTGTTACTTGAACTCAGAGAAGCATTTATTTGGGCTGCAATCTGAGGTTCAGTTAACTCTAATGAACTTATCCTCTGCAGCAGAGGTAACTCTGGGTCTTCCTTTCCTGTGGCGGTCCTCATGAGAGCAAGTTTCATCATAGCACTTGATTGTTTTTGCGATTGCACTTGAAGAAACTTTCAAAGTTCTTGACATTTTCTGCATTGACTGAACTTCATGTCTTAAAGTAATGATCGTTTCTCTTTGCTTATTTGAGCTGTTCTTGACATAATATGGACTTGGTATTTCACCAAATAGGGATATCTTCTGTAGCCCTATTGTCACAACACAAATAATTGACTCAAACGCATTAAGGAAATAAATTCCGCAAATTAACTTTTAACAAGGCACACCTGTTAATTGAAATGCATTCCAGGTGACTACCTCATGAGGCTGGTTGAGAGAATGCCAAGAGTGTGCAAAGCTGTCATCAAGGCAAAGGGTGGCTACTTTGAAGAGTCTCAATTATAAAATATATTTTGATTTGTTTAACACTTTTTTGGTTACGACGTGTGTTATTTCATAGTTTTGATGTATTCACTATTGTTCTACAATGTAGCAAATAGTAAAAATAAAGAACACCCTGGAATGAATAGGTGTGTCCAAACTTTTGACTGGTACTGTACATTACTACATATTAGAGAACGACCAATAATCGTCTGAGATGATATATCGGGCCGATGTTGGCCTTTTCTAGTCTATAGGCTATCAACCCTTCTCTATGTCGGCTTTTCTGATAGTCCCTCTACATAGCAAAGCTGCTGCTATGCCAGCTGCCATTCACTGCCTGAGCCACGAGCACTGCACAATGCCGAAGCAAATCAGCAGCAGCAAAGCTAGCTCATTCTCCAACAGAAAGTTGCATTATTAAGAAATTGATGAATTGACACAGTGACCAAAATCAAACTCCTGTTGCAAATATTAGTTTAGTTAATTCACTAATAATAAGGCTAGTGTTGATGTGCCCTTGACATGCATGCAATAAGCAACTTAGCTAAGCAGCTATGTGACCTGTTAGCAAAGATTACAATAACTAACCCTTTCATCTGTGGTGTTAGCTAGCTAGCTATATTAGCTACTATGTTAGTTAGCTGGCTAGATAAACATGGTGCAAAGATATCAGATAGGAGCTAATGGCAGAGAGGAAGAGTGAGGCTCAACTCGGCGGAATATCTCCTTCCCTCCATCTGGTGGCATTTAATTAGATGTTTTACCCACCAAGCAAGGAAGCTTTTGTATGGAGGTCAATGAGTGTGGAATTTGGTCAACAAAAAAATGTATGGCTTATTTGCTACGTAATGTTTATTTAATCTAATAGATGTTTCGTAATGCTTAAGTTGTTACGAGTGTACTGATAAGTAGGACACGTGACATCCTGGCAACTTTAAGGCTAGTAGCTTAGCATCTCTCTCCATTGAATACACGTGGTTGTCATCAACCCTCATTGAATATTCAAAAGAAGATGACAATAAATTAGATGTATCCACCAAGCCAAAAAAAGGATAGACAGGAATTACAGCCCACCGTGCTGCTTTGTGGACAACGATTGTAAGGGCGGAGTGACATGTATCTTGTCAGTATATACATAATCTTTGCCAATGTAGCTAGCTAACGTTAGCTGGTTATCATTTTGAACATGCACCATTTTCTGCAACGAGCCATCTGACTTGCGGTGTAACGTTAGTTATTTACTGGTGTGCTAATCTGACCAGCGATAATCGTATCCGTAAACTGTCCGTTCATAGTTGGATTAGACGATTGTCGTAATAGGAAGTGTTTTAAAGGAAGGAAGTGTTTTAAAATGCCTAATGGACAGACTTGAGTCAGACAGAACATGCATCATCGTTTCATATTTTTCCCCCCACCCTCATTCTCATCGTTAGATATTATACACATTTATGGCTTGGTAGCAAATGACATCGCCATTACGCTAGTTCTCATAGTATCAGTAAACAGCTCTAAGTGATATGAGCGATGGAGAGAGATGCAAGGAGATGTGAAAAGGAGGTGAGTTACAGCCTCGCTCTATCCAATCGTAGCAGTCGGATGAAGTTACAATATACATATGCTTTAACTAGGTTAACGAGATCAGATAGGGGAGACGCGTTGTGTTATTTGTTTTATTGGCGAGAGAGAGCGAGAGAGAGCGAGAGAGAGAGAAACAGAGAGAGGAAGGGGGGGGGGGTGTGAGAATAGGTGTTAAACCAATAATGACACAAAAAACACAAGTGCAAAAGGTGGTCTTGTTAGACAAGCGATACACACAAATAAACGAACATAGAAGCTGGCAGTCAACAACCATCGACCAACCAACAGCTCCCTGTTCCACATCCTCCACCCTGGCTGTTTCCATCTCACTAACCTCAGCACATAAAAGACCTGTCCTGCGGGGCTGGCTGTCAGATTGTGGTGGCGCCAGACACTCATTCCAGGGATAATGTGTACACAGACGACGCGCGCACACGTGTGCACAGATACACGCAAACACATTACAGGCAGTAACGATTACAGCGTATCACTGGCTGCCCATAGATCCTTTTCCATTACACATTATCTGGCAATTAGCTTTAGAATGGACATCATATGGGAATCTTACAGGCAGTTCAGTTTGCTGTACTTCTCTAAACACTTTATGGTCCTGGCAGTGGCTTTATAGGGGTCCTTCTGGTTGCACAGGAGCTGCCAAGGGGAGTGTACAGGCATCCAGAACTCTCTCCATGTATTCTTATGTTTATGATCTGCGTCGGGCAGAAACACATGAGTGTCTGAGCGAGGGGAGATAAGAGGCTGGAGGAGCGATTAGATAGTCACAATCCTCTAGAGAACCTCCTGACCTGGCCGGCTGTGGCACCAAGCTTCTTATAGACATTCTCTATGATTCACAGGCGTAATCAACAATGCACCCTCTCAAGATTTGATTTGTGTCTCCATTTCATCTCTCTTTCTTTCTCCCATGTGTGCATTCATGTATACATTTTTCAATCACACAACACTTAGTTTCTTACCAATCTAACTACATGACAACAAAACGGTAATCATTTTATTTCTCCTCCTTCGTGCTATTTCTTTCTGTCTATTTTCATCTCTTTTGTTGTTTGGTTTATTTGGATGGGGACAAGTGCAAACACATGGACACATTGAACAAACAATCGTCCGATGGGTGTTTCTATCGAACGCAAATTGTCAACAACCGTCCCTAGAATGTCTTTTATGGAACACAAAAGGAAAGAAAGTCGTGCATAATCAATTCAAATGACATTGAATCACATATCAGCACATTATCGCAATTACATGCACAAAGCAAATCTCATATTGTGGTGGCAGAATTTCTGGGGGTATGAACCAAACCAGCGTATGGCTTTGTCTGAGAACTTGAACATGTGGAGTTTGGAGATCAGTACACTGTGATTAACTATGTCAAAGGACGTGTTCATGTCACGGATGACTACGACCAAGACTACGACCACGTTTCCCTCATCCAGTGATTTCTTGATGTCCTCCAGTAGGACACCGTTTTCTGTTTCAGTGAAGTATTTTGGTCTGAATACAGATTGTTCCCAGTGCAAGTACTAATACTATTTCAGATATGATATGAGCTGTTTTTTTATTTTTTCCCCCCCTCTCTCTCTCTCGCTCTCTCTCTCTCTCTTTCTCTCTCCTTCTAGAGAGGTTATTTTCTCCCAATGTTTTTCTTTCAAAGTCATATTTGTTTTCTTTTTTTTGCAGAAGAAAATTGCCTGTATGTCGGCAAAGTCCTCGCAGTGGAAAAGGAAATGCAGCTCTGTCTCGACCTCTCTTTGAGGGCAGAGTGTGCACAGCCTGTCCTCTCTGGGTAGCCAGATCCGCCTGTGACGGCCGGTCTCTATGGCCAGGCTGTGCTCCTTGAGTCTGTAAATAGTCTGTTTTTCTCCGACACGATGGTCAGATAGTTTGCCACCAAGCACTGTGTGGAAGGCCAGAAAGCATTCAAGTGTGTTTTGGGTCATTGTGGTGTCTTTCCAATAGGTGGTATATTTTTTATTTTTGTTCCTCATTGGGTTCACCTCCCCCCCACTTTCTCACACTCTCTTTCCCTCTCTTACTCCTTCTCTTTGCTCGTCTTACCTCTGGCGCTGGACGGAGCAGAGCTGGTCACGTTGGGAGAGGCAGAATGATTGGAGCTGAGGCTTGAGGTAGATGGACTGGGCTGCAGGGACAAACAACTACATCAACAATATCACTGACAAGTTAAGAATTATAGACAGCCAGGATCGTGTGGGGAATTGAAATTATCCAAATCAGTACCTTTCTCACGTGAGCTTTTGCAAACACACAAAAAAAAAGGAATTCACTCTGGTAAAAAGGGAGGTTGCGGGTAAATTCATTTGGAATTGTACCTGCATGTTGAAGACTTCATCAGAGCTCTCCGACTGCCCTGTGATGTTGCTCACTTCATTGGAGGCCTGAGATGACAGCGATGACGATGAGTAGCGGTTGACAGCCGGGTAAGTGAGGGGACTGATCAAACATAACACACACATTGAGAGAGAGAAATAGAGAGAGAAAGAGAAAGAAATAGAGAGAGAGAAAGAGAGCGAGAGAAAGAGAGAAAAAAATAGAGAGAGAAAGAGAGTGAGAAAATAAGATCCGTTACTTTCAGAATGTGGTTGAGCATTCATCTGACATAATACCATATCATTCTCATAAAAAGGCACAATATTTGGGTTTCAGAAGAAAATCACAGCCAAATAATCTCTCCTTAAATCACAAGTAACTGTTAGTGAGTTTTAAATTAGCAAGCTGTCGATTTTAAGAGGACAGATTGAGTTTGGATGTGTGTGTGTGTGTGTGTGTGTGTGTGTGTTTATTTCACTCTGGGCTGTGTATGTCTATGCCTCATTACGCTCGTGAAGAGGTAGGATGGAGGTATGATGTCACAGGTAGAGACTGGCAGGGTCACTGAGCACACACACAGAGAGCTCACTGCAGGTGCCAGTCTGCCCACCTACGCCCATATGGTGCCATACCAGGAAGTGAGATAGAGGGGGGAGTAGAGGATGCACAGACAGAAAGGGAAAAGAGAAGTTAAGATGGAGAGGAAAGAAAATAGTATGAGGAAGGGTGTGAAGAGAGAGAGGAAGAGGGGGAAAAAAGATAAAGCGAGACGAGGACAGTGTTTCTCACCTGCGTCTGGCCACCACGCGAGCGCCATCTGGGCTGATGATGTTGGGGACCGAGTTCCTGCATGAACTACGCGGGCTGCCGTTGGTGAAGTGCACGGGGCTAGCGCGCACATATGCTGGAAACTCCTGGGGTGGGGATTAGAGAGAAGGGCAAACGGAGAGAGAGAGAGAGAGAGAGAGAAAGAGAAGAGGGAGGGGAAACCTGTGATTGGCCAATTGTTTATGCTAGCATGAGTTATGGCTGCGCTAACACAGGCTTGATGAAGGTCCATTTGAGGATTAGAGATTGGTGCTCCTGTTGAGTGGCCTTCACTAACCTGGATCCCCAGACTAGACTTCATCACATGAAACTGGTCCACCAGCTTCTTGTGTAGAGGTCTCATGTCCTGAGGAACAAACTTCTCGTGGACGGCCAGGCCATACTCCAGAATGTGAGCCTGGAGGGGGGAGTCGGAGACGGTGCATTTTTGTTTGCTAACGTTAATCTCTTTCAGATGAAATATCATCACAAAAGCTAAGCAGTTCTCCTAGTAAAGTGGGGCTAGCGTTTTCCAACGTCGGGAATCTGACCTGTTCGAACATGAGTTCCCTTAGTCGTCCGATCTTCTCCCCATCCTCAGGGTGATTCACGATGTAGTCCTTCACAAAGAACGCCTGCATGAACACAATTCATTGTATGCTTTCAGTTTACCTCATTGTGTCACCATGCATGTATGTCTGTCTATCTATCTGTCTATCTCTCTCTCTCTATATATATATATCTTTTTGTGGGCAAAAGACAAAAATGAAGAAATAATATTCATAATGTAAACATGCTTTGCATAATTATGAGTGTGTCTGTTGCATATTCACTGATGTTGATATTTGCAACCCTTGAGATGAGTGCAGATTAGAGTCGAGGCTTTTTAATCTGCATCACAATAAAAACACATCAGAAAATGAACAACAACTCAAAATCTCTTTTAAAATATTCTGTGGAAAGAGAGCAAAGGAGGAAGAGTCGCCACAAAGGAGAAAGCAGGGTTTGGTCTCCCTCACAAGGACGTTGTGGCAGGCTATCTCCAAAAAGACAGAGAGAGATATGGGGGGAGGGGGGGGGACTCAAAAGGCGAGAGGAGCTCACTGCTTACGTCAAAGCCCCCTCCTAAACAGGCATGGTCCTATCTGTGTCTACCATCTGAGCGTGAGAGGCAACCTCTTGCCATGACGCTAGCTAAACAATAACACACACAATTACCACCATGTGAACATTGTAACAGCGCTAGCTAGGCTACAGTAGCAGGCTCATCTCCCGATCGTTATCCCCGACACAAAACACAGCTTTACGACCCCTGCTGTGACGCTGTGAACGCCACGGTCGCTTTGACCAAAACAACTGCTGTGAAAGATAGTCCAAAGCCACAGAAAAAGGGACTTATTCCGTTTTAGTGAATCATAGCGCGGCTGTATGAATAAAACTGTCTGAAATCCATAGCCGAGGGTGGAAAAACAACCAATATTTGCATCAAATTAGACTTTTCTCTGGTGCTGGTTGGGCTTGAGATAGGAGGAGAAACTCCAAGTGTCAAGTGACATTGTGAATCATTATAAAACCTCAATTAAAGATGAAATGCTGGCAATAAATAGATATTAAATCAGGCTGGATTCTCCTTCAGGGCTGGAACTATAACCATGAGCAATAAATCGAAATATGAATACTGATATCGGCTTCATTTATGGCTGAACAAATTGGCATAAAAGTCAATTGCATTATCCTAATAAAGAAACTGATTTATGGTGTATTGTGTGCAATATTCCTCAAGACAACTCCATACATTAATATCATGGAGAATTAGGCATACAAAATGTGTATGTATGACGTTCTCCATTGCCTTTATGGATAGTATAGATCATCATTATATCCCTCAATGGTACACACTTGAAATTAGTAATATGTTTATAAAATGTACGCATTGAATATCATGGTATATACGTACATGACACCTACTGGATCTAAACAGTCACATCATGTAGTCTACAGATTCAGCAGCATTGTATATCATCACATCCTTCATACAATGAGCCTATTGGATCAAAGCTCTGGCAGATAATGTACTTCAAGCAGCAACAGGTGGGCGTTGCGCAAACACAACCGTAGCTAGCTTAGCTATTCTCTCCCAGGTCAAACTCATTTCCTGTTACATCCTCATCTTTGGCTTCATCACATCATCGCCACCACCAGTTTAATAGAGGTGAGAGGTAGTGGCGGTCATGACGAGAGCAGACCCCTGCTAACTTGGCACCCTTAAGCCTCGCCGCAAACTCAACGCGTGGCGTTGCTACGCAACCGAGAGCCACTGTACAGTACACACAGTTAGCTGGCTGACGCCGGAGGTCTCCTTGAAAAGGAGTGATTATAGCTCCGACGCTATGGCACTCCGTTATGGATTTGGAAAGAAAAGAAAGGGTTCATTTAACACTTAATTTACAGAGTACAGAGATTCAGGACTTTTATCTACTGTATGTATTTTTAAGTATATATTTCAAAGTAATGTGTGATTTTATATGCCCTTGAATGTGTCTGAAGGAACTCCTTCTTGTTCTATGTCTGTCTGCCTGTCGCAGTCTCCCTCTCTGCCTGTCGCTCTGTGTCGCTGTGTGCCCGTCTGTAGGTTTGTCTGTTTCCGTCTGCCTCTCCGTCTGTATCTGCCTGTCTGTTGTTATCTGTCTGTCGCTGTATGTAAGTCTGTTGCTATCTGTCTATCGCTGTATGTCTGTCGATGACTGCATGTCGGTTGCTGTCTGTATCTGCCTGTTGCTGTCTGCCTGTTGCTATCTGTCTCTTGCTGTCTGTCTGTTGCTGTCTGTCTGTCTGAATGTTGGTGTATGTCTGTCTCTGCCTGTCTGTCTCAGTCTGTCTCATGCTGTCTCTGTCTCCATCTGTGCGTCTGCCATCTGTCCCCATCTCCGTCTGTCCCTGTCCGTATTACTGTCTGTATTACTGTCTGCGCACTTTTTAAACAAACATATAAGACAGACTGTACTGACATTCTAGATCTAGCATGCCCAGACAATGTCTCCATACAATATTGAGTGACCGATGTAAACCAGTCACATCATCACTGCCCTCTGACCTCTTGGTAGCGTGCGAGCCCCCCGTTGACGGCGGCGTCGATGACCCCGTTGAGGCACATGGTGAGGGGGTTGATGTTCTGCATCTGCCTGCTCTGGCACTGGGCGATCAGCGTCCGTAACTGCAGGTTCTTGTTCTCAATCACCTCGATGGCATTCTCCAACGGGCTCACTTCCACCTAGAGGTGGAAAACATACAATATTAGTATATATACAGACATATGCATACCTCTATGTAGAAATACAACAAACACAAAACACATGCACACACACACAAACAGAATATGTATAAGTAGAGACGAGACACACAAAATAAGGCAGGCCACATAAACACAAAGTATTTTTCTCACACACTCTCTCAACACACACACAAAAACAAGATAGTGATCCAGGTGCATATGACATTTTTGGATGATACTGTTTTCCAATATTTTCCATGCCAAAAAAGATGATACCGATAACCAATATTTAAAATTTTAGCAGCCTTTTAAGCATTCTAGTACAGTTAAATAGTTAACACATACACACACGGACGCAGCGGTCTAAGACACTGCATCTCAGTGCAAGAGGCGTCGCTACAGTCCCTGGTTCGAATCCAGGTTGTATCACATCCGGCTGTGATTGGGAGTCCCATAGGGAGGCGCACAATTGGCCCAGCGTCATACGGGTTTGGCCGGGGTATGCCATCATTGTAAATAAGAATATGTTATTAACTGACTTGCCTATTTAAATAAAGGTTACACACACACCACACTGACCAAAAAAGTTATTTAGTTGGCATTTACGTCTGTCCCCATTACCAGTAAAACATCATCAAAACCTATTTCTTTCACTTACTTGCCGTGCTGTTTCGTTGTTCGTTTGTTCAGTCGTTTCATTCTCAACCAGGACTTCTATGGAACGCCGTTTGGGTCTTTGCGTGTCAAAGAATATAATATTTAACACTATTTGACATGTCAAATAAGTTTATTGACCAATCAGGACCTGAATATGACTGCACGTCACATAATAATTTAACGCGTTCATAAATTTTGTACGTAATTATTACACATTGATTACTCTTTCACTCGTATTTCATATGTCACAACGATTCATTGATATATATGCTATGATGCTGCTAAAGTTATCTCGCACACCTACAGTGCTGGTCATAAAAAAAGCTAGCTAGCTCATGGATGCAAACAATGTTCTTCCCCAAAAACATAGCAAAACGACAATCTGTTTCAGTAGCTCTAGTTAGCTAGCTATATAGCTATGTGTCATCATCTAAAATAACCCCAATTAATAAGACAGTTATTATTTGATTAACTTCTTGGATATAGGGGGCGCTATTTACATTTTTGGATGAAAAACGTTCCCGTTTTAAACAAGATATTTTGTCACGAAAAGATGCTCGACTGTGCATATAATTGACAGCTTTGGAAAGAAAACACTCTGACGTTTCCAAAACTGCAAAGATATTGTCTGTGAGTGCCACAGAACTGATGTTACAGAAAAAACCCAGATAAAAATCCAATCAGGAAGTGCCGCATTTTTTGAAACCGCCTCATGCCAATGACTCTGTGGCTGTGAAGGAGCTAGGAGTCAGCTTACGTTTTCCACGTTTTCCCCAAGGTGTCTGCAGCATTGTGATGTATTTGTAGGCATATCATTGGAAGATTGACCATAAGAGACTACATCTACCAGGTGGTCGCTTGGTGTCCTCCGTCGCAATTATTGCGTAATCTCGAGCTGCAGTATTTTTCCGTTTGCTTCTGATGAGAAGCCAACTGCCACCACTGAGAGATTATCGAATAGATATGTGAAAAACACCTTGAGGATTGATTCTAAACAACGTTTGCCATGTTTCTGTCGATATTATGGAGCTAATTTGGAAAAAAGTTTGGCGTTGTAAGTGACTGCATTTTCCGGTCTTTTTCTTAGCCAAACGTGATGAACAAAACGGAGCTATTTCGTCTACACAAATAATTTTTGGGAAAAAATTAACATTTGCTATCTAACTAAGAGTCTCGTCATTGAAAACATCCGAAGTTCTTCAAAGGTAAATTATTTTATTTGAATGCTTTTCTTGTTTTTGTGAAAATGTTGCCTGCTGAATGCTAGGCTTAATGCTATGCTAGGCTATCAATACTCTTACACAAATGCTTGTGTAGCTTTGGTTGAAAAGCATATTTTGAAAATCTGAGATGACAGTGTTGTTAACAAAAGGCTAAGCTTGTGTTTGAATATATTTATTTCATTTCATTTGCGATTTTCATGAATAGGAAACGTTGCGTTATGGTAATGAGCTTGAGGCTATGATTACACTCCCAGATACGGGATTGCTCAACGCTAGAGGTTAATAGTGGTCGGACCCATCTATGTGATGCTAGCCACAATAGTGGACTTTGCGGTTAGCCTTCAAAATAAAAGTATGGCAAAATTATACTATTTGTATTTATTTGCATCACTGCCAATGACACACTTTTATTTTGAAGGCAAAACGCAATTTCCACTATTGTGCCTAATCCTTATTGTGGCTAGCTTCACAACACATAACCCGGTCCGGTGGAGCCTCACTAGACAGATGACGCTAGCTGGCTGCTTATAACGTTAGCTTTGGGCAACAGTGTTTACTTAACTTACTTAACTTACTTGGCTAGCTATTTATTTTCATGAACTGAAGTTCAATTTCAATAGGCGAACAACAAGTGGCAACAACTAATACTTACTCACAAGGACTCCTAAATCATTGCTAAGAATAATTAAAATGACTGCAGTTTTTACGTAAACTCACGTAAACTCGTACATCGCCTTGGTCTGTACAATTGCCCTTATTTTAGCGCCCTTCTCACTATGCGTGATAGTGAGAAGGAGAGATGTGGTGTGGGAAAATTGCTTTTTTTCACTCAATCTGTCCAACTTATTACCTTATCGCCTCTAAAAATTGAAATAAGATGTGTGATTACATACCTATTTGAAGGTTTGTGTCTAATTTTAAATCGGGTTTTTAGGGCGGTGCTAAAGTGATCTTAGAAGTAAACAGCGGCTTTGAGAATGATAATCGCATGCAATGATGACGCAAAAAATGACTAGGTATCCCCCTTACCCCCTTGTTTTTAAAGGATGATAGAAGTGCTACACCTGGTGGAGAGAGATTGTAAGACAGAAATAGTTATGCGTGCTGTACGTTACGACATGACACGTCAAGGTGTAACGGAGGGCCAGTTTTTTTCAACTTTTCTCCAATACTATAGAGCCATTACCATGTCGATCAACACTTGAATAGAAACCTAGTTCACACCCCCGATTTTGACGTCAACACAGTCGCTACAGTCCCATTAGTTTTCTTTGTAGCCTCGTTTCAATATTTCCGATATGTTCACTGATATATCGTGCATCCCTAAAACAAACACCATCTCTCTCTAAGACACAGCCTTCCCGTATGCAGCTTGATCTGTCAGAAGTTACAGAGTAACATTATAATTATGAATCTTATGAATAACTTTCACCCTTCCCTTAAAGGGACATTTCACAATCATTGGAAACACTTATCTTCCCATCATTTCTTTTTACGACAAAACATAGAAATGCACAATTTTCACAGATGTAGATGTTGGGGTGGTGCTGGAGATGAAATGTCCCTTTAATATAGGTCTACACTCAGGGAGCTCGGTTGGGCTCTCTGCAAAGTTAGAACATAGCTGGGTCAGCATTAAGCAGTGTGTTGTGAATGGGGTTATATGAGGAAGTTATTGGAGGAGTGTAAGAGACTCACCAGTTCTCTCTTCTCCACCTCGAACCATCTGGAGATTCCTGGCAGGCTCTGGACCAGGGTTAGTGTAGTCCTCTCCACCCACAAGCTCTGAAAACACACACACACACACACACACACACGGACATGTGCAGGCAGGCACACACACACTTCATGTTAATGCTGGCACTCTGCAAACACATTCACCCACACATCCGAGTAGCACAGAACATTGCTTTTCTCTCCTGTCAATATATGATGTGTAGGCACTGGTTCATATAATGTCCAAGTAGTACACATACTCATGGATACAGAGTTCTCATAGCAGCAGTCTACACCGATCTGCAAATGATGCAATGTCACTGAATTAAATTAATTAAAACACGAGATTCTTATATATTCCAGTAATACCTTTCCTTTCATCCACAAGGAGTTTAGAAACCAAATTGCATTTTCTGTCCCATCATTTTCCGAGATCACATCAACACAGAACTGATTCATGCTACTTAATATTTCCATATTAAATGTCAAATCTACTTGGCCTGAACAGTTTCTCAAGTACTAACTAGACCCCAAAAAAAGACAACTGGGAAACCTAACCCTCGGGACGATATGGATATGATGATGATATCCAATTCATAAACCTGACAAAATTAGGTTAACGAATGGAGATTGAGTGAGCGTGGGTGGGTGGAGTCTGGAGAGACGATATTTAGACTGAGCTCCATGTCTCAGCCTCTCCTAGCCCCAGAGTCGAATTAGTAGGACTATGAATTAAACAACACCTGAACACACCTGTAATACAGAGAGGAAGACCATGAGCCACCCACACAACCACTCAATAAACAAGAGAGTGGAGAGAGGGAGGACAAGAGATTGGGAGAGAGGGAGAGGGAGGGAAAGTGAGTAAGGAGAGGGATGTGGGGTAAACATCCCACACGGGGGTGTCCTCGGATGGGGCCACAGTGTCTCCTGACCCCTCCTGTCTCAGCCTCCAGTATTTATGCTGCAGTAGTTTATGTGTCGGGGGGCTAGGGTCAGTTTGTTATATCTGGAGTACTTCTCCTGTCCTATTCGGTGTCCTGTGTGAATCTAAGTGTGCGTTCTCTAATTCTCTCCTTCTCTCTTTCTTTCTCTCTCTCGGAGGACCTGAGCCCTAGGACCTTGCCCCAGGACTACCTGACATGATGACTCCTTGCTGTCCCCAGTCCACCTGGCCGTGCTGCTGCTCCAGTTTCAACTCCTCTGCCTTATTATTATTCGACCATGCTGGTAATTTATGAACATTTGAACATCTTGGCCATGTTCTGTTATAATCTCCACCCGGCACAGCTAGAAGAGGACTGGCCACCCCACATAGCCTGGTTCCTCTCTAGGTTTCTTCCTAGGTTTTGTCCTTTCTAGGGAGTTTTTCCTAGCCACCGTGCTTCTACACCTGCATTGCTTGCTGTTTGGGGTTTTAGGCTGGGTTTCTGTACAGCACTTTGAGATATCAGCTGATGTACGAAGGGCTATATAAATACATTTTATTTTATTTGATCGAAGGAGAACACTAACAAGTCCAGAAAGGAGAGTTAAGATGATGAGACGAGCAAGACAGAAAGGCAAGAGAGAGGGAAACAGAAAGGCACAGAGGAGAGGTTTTTTTTTGCGTGCACAAACACTGCGTGTCTCCCACCTTGAACTCGTTCTCTTTGTCCTTGGTGCCCTTGTGAAACGGCCTGTCGTATCTGAACCTCCAGATGTGGTTGACCTTATAGAAGCTCTTGATGTTGTCAGGCACTCCGTCTCTCTGCAGCACGTCCTGGCTCTCTGGGATGGGGCTCACCGCGTAGATCTGTAGGTCTGGGCCAGCACGTCAAGGATATGACTGATCCACAAAGATGCATACAATAGGTCAAACACACATACACACATGAACACAAGCACATACACACACACACAATTTCCTCACCCCCCTCTTTCCTTGGTTCCACAGGTCTATCCATCCAATTCCTGTGTTAATACATCCTTTCCTGCTAATCACATCCTGTAGCCATATATCTGAATGTCCACCCCACACTATATCACAACACATACCCATTGGCAGCAGGACTGGCCTGTATCAGCATAGTGGAGGGAGAGCTCATCAGCCCATAGATATGAATAGGGACGGGCATGGGTCCAGGGAACCTCAATGATTAACGACACATGAGGATAACAAAGCTGTATGCTAATGCTGTTTGAGGGGCCTTGTCTGCTCTAATTGCACTCGGAGAAAAGTCAAACACAGAATAGACGACACACTCACACCCGCACACACATATAGAGGGAGTGCATGTATACACATCCACACACACGCACACACTCAGAGAGAGAGAGAGAGAGCGGGAGCGGCTCCTTCCAAACAGCTGTCCCATCAATCACATGTGGAAAAGGAGGAGGGGGATCATTAAGATGGCTGCCGCATCCTACAGACACCTTGTGCATTTTTATCAAGGGATCGATCCCGATCCGCACTAAGTCCTCATGTGTGTGTTTACAGCATGGATAGAGATCTGGCTCAGGACCAAGATGGAAGGAGTCATACCTTTGGTTTACTCCTCTATAAATCGACATGCTGTAATGCGGTAGAAACCTGCGTGTGGTGTAAGAAAACTAGGGTCCTAGGAATTTCCTGGTTAGGTTAGGAAACACTCCTAATATGACTCCTATTGATATCCTTATTCATAAGGAATAATCAGTCCGGTATAATATGCCATTTATATTATTTAGGCTTACTAGACATGTGGGATGCAGCGTACCACTGTGTGTGTGTGTGTGTGTGTGTGTATTTTTGGTTTTACTGTCCTTGCGGGGACCAGAAGTCCTCACAAGGATAGTAAAACAAGGAACATTTTAACAAGCAGGGGACATTTTGCCAGTCCCCACAAGGAAAAAGGCTATTTTAGGCAAGGGGTTAAGTTTAGTCGTTAAAGGTTCAGGTCAGGTTAACCCATTAGACTCGTACCCGTATTCGGGTTGAAAATGGCAAATTCGGTCAGGTGCCTAAATTGAAACACAGTGGCTGTACAGTAATATGCTATACATGACATCAGAGCACTGTGTGGGTTTTGACTTGACAGACGTTCTGAACATGAGCACCACGCGTGGCAAGAAGTTGTCCCCATCCCTCCTGCTAATTGGGACACTTGTGCAAATGTTTTGGTTGTCCGAGTGAGAGAAATGCTGTGAATTAAGAGGACTCGATGTATTTATGAAGACGAGACGTTGAGGATTATAATAAATACAGCTTTAAACGTCATACAAGCCAAAAACACCATAGTCCATATCGTAAAACTCTCTTAATATACAGTGTCAACGTTTATGATCACTATGTTTGATGTGCAGTTACAAGATGACATGGCGTTGTACCCTGGGTTGTCCTGAACAGAATGAGACTGTGTTTGATGTATTGTGAAGAAAACCTGCTGCGGACTTTGCATCTGAATGCACTCATGAGTACGTTCTATACGCACCGAAATGGCTATCCGCTTCTCTGAATTGCCTTGTAAAAGCTAATCATGTTGGCAATAGAACAAGCTTTCAAATGATGCCCGGGGATAGATGGCGGGGATGCGGGGCTGTGTTCCAATCACAACAACTACAAGCCGGCTTGTTCTGGTTCGTCGACGGCACAGCTAGGCGAGCTCAAAGAAGCACCTTGTGGTTGAAGACTCTTCTTTGAGTCATAAATGAGCATGGAAATGACTTAGGAACTGTGCACACTGGAGAGGTGCGTGTGATCACTTGGAGACAACTAGTTTGATCTCTCACTCAAAACGGTGTAATTGTTTTGTCTTATGTTGCACCTACCCCACGTTTTCCAAGAATACTCTCATCATGTTACTGAATGTATCCAGAGTGTTTTCAGACTTCGTAACAAATGAGAAAGGAAAGTACAGTAAATGTCAAATGCAGGTGAACTGTTGTGACCTTTAGACCTTTAGTCTAATCATTTTTCCCTAATCTCCAAACTGTTCCTGTACATTTTTTTTACCATGGTTATACATATCTATTCCATATATCTTCTGTAAGAAACACACTTCAATGTAGCCCTATCCACCGTATAGGCCAATTCCCACGAATGTAAAGGGTTAGGTTTAAGGTTAGGGAAAATAGGATTTTGAATGGAAATCAATTGTTTGGTCCCCACAAGGATAGTAAAACAAACTAGTGTGTGTGTGTGTGTAGTGTATAGTGTATGTTGTCTATGTCAATAGGTCAATAAAGGATACACTGAGCCTCCGCCTGGTAGATGGTCTGGTCAGGCTGGTTGACGTGCTGCATGGCGATGGCATGGGGGAACTCATTCAGCATGCGCTGCTGAAAGGCCTCCAGCCTCTCGTAGTCATGGCCACGGCACACAAACTCCTTATTCTGCAGACGAGGCAGAGAGCATCAGAGGCAGAACAGAGACAGCACAGGGGTTAACATGACATCTAGTGGACAGTTACAGCATCTGCAACAGCTACAGTGTCTAGAGGTCAAATGCTTTTGTGTTACGTTGGTTATGAATTCATAGTTACGAGTCCTTTTGAGGAAACTAAGAGGCAATATACTTCATTAGCAACTTGCTTAAAAGTGCAGATGGAAATTGGGAGAGCAAACGCGCCTTCAAGAGCAGTTCTATGGCCTCTAAAAGGTCCTTTCATGAACAAAACCAGTGGTAAAACAGAGCGGTACCCTTAGGAAGAAGGGGAACTTCTTGCCATAGAAGCCGACCCTGAAGAACTCTGGCTCCAGTCTCTGCTGGTCCATGATCTTATCATACAGCGACGCCTCCATCATCTGTCAACAGGAAATGTCAGGTTACAAAACACTATTAGGTTATGTCATAACTGGTCAGGGATCAGTCAGCGTGGAGATATACCGAGAAGATATAAAGTAACTCACCCTCATCTTGCTGAGGTTCCTGTAGTCGTAGTACGATTCGTACTGGTCCGCCAGCTCTCTGCAAAGAATGATCCCGTTCTCCCAACACTGAAGAAACAAAAACACATTATCACATTAACAATGGTCACATCTCAATAGGAACGTGTTTTCGCCTTTTCATTTCTTTCACATTAGCAGGATAAGGATTCAAGGGAAGGAAACCTCTTTAGAATATTGAGATGCTGACAAAACATGTCAAATGGCCTGCAGAGGACACTGGCTGCAGTGTGAATGTTGACCACTGGGTGGCGGTAGTGTACTAACAATAACCGTGCCAACTGCCAAGGCAGACCTGCAGTCACCGTGCAGGTGCAACACCCAGCCACCGTGCTAATGAAATGAAAGCTTTCTGTTCCTGCTGTGTCTTAATCCCAAGGCAGCGGCAGCTAGCAGATGGCTTTGGTCGTGAATTCACAGGGAAATTGGGCAAAGAATAACGGGGGAGGACATTTTGAATGATTCAGCAGAGAAATAAAGTAATGGGAGTAGCTGAGCAGAGCATTCAAGTAAGACTGCCCTTTTGATTACGACACTGTTCCAGGGTAATTGTTAATGGAGAGTGTGGGGAAGGGTGAATGAGAGAGAGAACGAGAGACAGAAAAAATGAACAAGAGATAAAAGAGTGAAAGAGTGAGACGGAGACAAAGGGAGTGAAAGAAAGGGCGAGAGAGAGAGATCCCACCTTCCCCCTGTCAAAGTTCTGTACAATGGTAAGATGGAGGTACTCCTTCCTCTGCCACTCGCTCTGCATGGGGTAGTTGAGGAACTCTCTGAGGGGCCTATCGGACCACTCCAACAGCTCGTCATACAACAGAAGCGTGTAGGAGGCCTCTGTACAACACACAACAACACCACATAGTCATGGTTAAGCCAAACCCTTGAGCCCACGAACAGGCACACTCACAGCCCACACATAGCATTCACACACACACATGTCATACATGGCTTAATTTACAGGCCATGTTTTACAGTGTACCTGTGTAATTCTGTGCTTTCAGGTGCAGTTCGTACAGCTTGTGAATATAGCGGATGTACATCTCCTCCTTGTTCAACTCAGTTTTGTAGAAATTCTAGAGACAAGCAACGGGGGGAGAGAGAGCGAGAGAGCGAGAGAGAGCGAGAGAGAGCGAGAGAGAGAGAGAGAGAGAGAGAGCAAAGTGCACAATTGTTTATCAGCCACTGAATAGTAATGAACTCTGTGCTATCGGTCCACATGAACAGGTGCTTTCAGGCTCAAGCGCTTCGGTCCGTTATGTAAGATAAACCTGCAGGACTGAAAGACACCACGCACAAAATAAATCCCCCAGGTTGGCATGGCAACAAAGACAACCCAGAACATTGTGTATCGTACGAGGGGGGCTGTGAACTATTTGAGCCCTGGTCTAAAAAGCACGATCATCATAGCAACTTTATCATCACTGGGAATGGAACAGAAACACAGCTTTGGCCCTGCTCTCTTAACACAATAGTTCAAAGGAACAAACGGCAACAAATAAATGGGGTTTCTATGGTGAGAGGAGAGCAGTGATTGAGTCTCTTCAAGGGCCACAGGGCGGAGAGAGACTGTCACTGACCAGCAGACTGACGGTGCAGCCAATCTTCTTCCCATCCACCTCCCCCAGCTTCATGCAGTCCCTGTAGTCCAGCAGCCTCTCCATCAGACGCGTGACGGTGGCGATGAGAGAGATGCCACTCTCCCTCCACGTCTCCCTCTCAATCTTCTTCAACAGACTGGAATAGAGAGAGAGAGAGAGAGAGAGAGAGAGAGAGAAAGAGAGAGAGAGAGAGAGAGAGAGAGAGAGAGAGAGAGAGAGAGAGAGAGAGAGAGAGAGAGAGAAATAGGCATAGAAGAAAGAAGAGAGCAAGAAAAAGAGAGAAGTCAGAGAAAAATACAGAAAAAGAGAGCAATAAACTCTTCAACCTGCTGTCAATCATGCGGTCCTGTTTCCCAGCAGTAAAGGAATTCCCTAACAGAAGGACAACACACTGTGTGTAGAGTATTGGAGTGTCTTACCTAGGGTACGGACCAAACAGAGGGATTCTACTCCGGGAACGCAATGGCAAAACAAATGAATATTAATAGATTAATAATATCCGCACACACTCACACAAGTTAGTTCAGGGTTAGTGATGTCAGTCAGGGAGATAGGGAAACGGAATGAAACAAAAATACTTGTGTACAGCTATAAAGGCTCAAGAGTGTCTGCACCCCATGTTATGAGAAACTTGACCGATATACTGAAATAAGCTGTATCCAGACCGCACATGTAAAAGACTGTGGTGGTGGAGGGAGAGCAGTGTGGCGGCACTAAAGCTGTGCAGTGCTCGGCACGTGCACTGATGGTGGACAAGGCAGTGACACATCATATGGATGCTGGACTGTACGTACTGTAAATGAATGTCGCCTTATGCTGAGCTCTAACCTAACGTTGAAACTTGTCTACAAACTAGTTACAGAGCTCATAAAGCAGTTATAACGCTCATATAATAGCTCATAAAGCAGTTATAACGCTCATATAATAGCTCATAAAGCAATTATAACGCTCATATAATAGCTCATAAAGCAGTTGTAACGCTCATATAATAGCTCATAAAGCAGTTATAACGCTCATATAATAGCTCATAAAGCAGTTATAACGCTCATATAATAGCTCATAAAGCAGTTATAACGCTCATATAATCGCTCATAAAGCAGTTATAACGCTCATATAATAGCTCATAAAGCAGTTATAATGCTCATATAATAGCTCATAAAGCAGTTATAACGCTCATATAATAGCTCATAAAGCAGTTATAAAGCTCATATAATAGCTCATAAAGCTCATATAATAGCTCATAAAGCAGTTATAACGCTCATATAATAGCTCATAAAGCAGTTATAACGCTCATATAATAGCTCATAAAGCGTATACATCTCAAAGCTGGTGAAACGTTCATAAATGGCCCAATTGATGTTTGACAAAAAGTGGGACAATGATGTATGGGCTTGCAGGGAGAGAATTGCACGAACACTGCACAGGCCAACAGCAATAAAACACTCTCACACACACACACACACACACACACACACACACACACACACACACAACAGCACCTAGCATGCAAGGTGAAGGGACCAACCTGAGTACACATACTAGGAGATCTCAGAAAGGAGGCGTGAAGGAGTATGGATATGAGGGGAGGTGGTTGTCTGGAGTACTCAAAACACTTCCCTTTTCCCACCCTTCCCTCCCCACATACATCCCTCCACGAGTCCTCCTCCCTTACTCAATACAACACACAGACAAACTGATTCTGGTAACGACGTTTACAGTACGGCGTGACTGTATGCGTGTTCCCTCCGACTCACATGCTGTTGAAGAGCTCTCTGTACGTCTCGTCTCCTTTGCCTTCTGACATCAGACTGTCCAGTTTGTCGATCAGCTTGGCCTCCACCTGACGTGAGAACAGATTGTTTATGTAATCAATCTATATCAACACACGGATGCCACCATTGGGCACAGTCGGTCTGGTCGTGGTGGAACTGCAATATCTGTAAAGTGCCACCAGGGGGTGCTAGTGCTGGTCCCAGCCAGTCCAGTACCAGAGCTATATGACCTGCAAAATACGGACGGCTCTGGCCATTACCTGTTTGAAGTTTCCGCTCCTCCTCTGCTCCCAGTCCATCATGTCATGGAAGATAGGGATCATGACGTTCCTCAGGTCAGGCTGGGGAACCAGGGTCACCTCCAGGAACGGACCTATCATCGCCGGGATGAAGTTCAACTTGTGCTCACCTGGAGAGAGATGGAGGGAGCAGGAGAGAAAGAGAGAGATCAACTACATTCCCCTGAGAGGCGAGCAAGAATCCAACGACAGTGACACAGGAAGAGAACGAGAATGTGACTGTGTCGTACCCAAGTTCTGCCACATGCTGAAGATCTCACAACCCATCATCACCCTCATGTCCCCATACCTGTACAATGAGATAACACCAGAGAGCGCGAGGTCAGAACAGGGCCAAACCCAGGATGTGAAAAGAGAAGAAAGTTAGTGAGTGTGCATGTAGAGAGAAGACTTACTTCTCCAGTACCCTCTTCCTCTTGGATGGAGAGAAGGACTCCAGTTGAAGACAGGGCTGGTTGATGAAGATGACGGACAGATAGAAGTACGAGTCCCACACCTAGGGAAGACGCATTAAACCACATTATAGCAAGTCAATGACAGGTCACTACATGCTTTTTCAAGTTGTTTTTTTTTTAAACAAAGAAAGACAAAGCGGATGTTCGCAGCTTTTACCTTGTAGTCAAACTTCTCATTGAGGAAGTTCTTCCTCAGAGCATCAGAGAGGTACAGGACTGTTGTTATGATGACACTGAGAAAGAGCGAGAGAGTGCATAATGAGATTATGTTGATAAACCAGACTATAACCAGACTATAAACAGGTGTCAGCTAATGATGAGTAATGGAAGCACACCATTTTGAATCAAATAGGTTAGCTACTGCAAGGGGGAAAAGGGGTCTTACTTGTTGGTGACCAACCGCATGACAGTCCAATCTTTCGGGAACATCTCTGGCCGAATCAGAATGCGGAACACGGTGAAGATCTGCAAGAGGAAGTCCTGAAAAACAGAAAAAAAGAGCACACTACATTTACTTTGTTTAACAGCAATTTGCCATTCAGCACATCACCAAACTGTGAATCTAAAGTAATGTATTCAGAGAGTGGGAGTGCATTCATGATATCCATAGTGTGCATTTATGGTATTCCTTCCTATTACTGTGAACGTAGTGACCCCATTTCAACATTCCTATCTCTCCATCCCACCTCTTCCTCAACCCCTGGCATGACCGTTCCACATTCCACACGCATGCACACACACACACACACACACACACACACACACACACACACTCCTGCTACTGACTATGACACATAAGCTGAGTCATCAGTCCGATTCTGCTGAGTGGTGTGTGTGTGTGTGTGTGTGTAGCCTTACCCTCAGGTCATCCTTGCTGGTGAAGGTCTGCAGGAGCTGCTGGTAATGTTTATCACTCATCTGTCTGAGGAGAGCCAGCAGGCATGCCACAAACTCCCCCTGTAGAGAGAGAGAGAGAAAGGGAGACAGAGAGAGTGAAAGAGAGACAGAGAGAGAGAGAGAACGAGAGAGAGAGACACACAGAGAAGAGAGAGAGAGAAAGACAGATAGAGAGAAAGAAGCGCAACAGCTTTTAAAATCTGAGACATTGGCCACATATACTAGATCTAACAGTGAGAGAGATGGAAGACCATGTATCTCCATGGAAGACCTGTAAATACTACAGTCTGAACAAGCTGGGAGAGAAATTAAGTGGTTATTTTCTACTTGTTTAGGTGGTTTGACATTTGGCAAAATGTCAAATGGAAATGTAAGAGAATGGTTTTCTCTAAACTCGGCTGTGGTTTAGAGCAGGACAGAAGCACGGCTCTTTTTGACCACAATTGCAGTTTCAATCATTGACCTTAAAACCTCATGCTATATTTAGAATGACCAGCAGTTAGATACACACACATGCACCCACACACACACACTAACCGTGATGTCTTGGAACTGCAGTCTCATATTGGTCCCGGCTGGTTGTGGCCTGTTAGTGATCTCAAGGATAGTCCTCATCAGGACAACCAGCAGACTGTCCACTATCAGATCCACCTCCTCAGAAACCACCAGCTCCTCGGGACACACACAAGTGCACATTAAGTTTCACACAGGTACATAATCATGCCTGACGTTTGTACACACACATTACCCATACAGACAGTATGCAAACACAGGTGAGACAAAAAGATAGACCACTAGCCCATACTAGCCAGACCAGTCTTAGACAAATTGGACACACAATAGAGAGATACAATGTGTGTGTGTGTGTGTGTGTGTGTGTGTGTGTGTGTGTGTGTGTGTGATCCACATTGCCAGCCTGCTCGTTGAGCCACAGCAACAGAGCAACAGCAGAGGGAAACTAAGGCCAAGGCAGAGAGAGTCCATTTCCCCACTCCATTCCCCCTCTCATCCTGACAGGAGAAGAGAGCCCCGTGTTGGACAGACAAAGTGATAATGAGAGAGAGTGTCAGGCTGGCACACTGGCTGCTCCTGCTGTCACTTCATCTTAGCCATGTTCACATGTGTGTGTGTGTCTGTCAGAGTTGTGTGTGTGTGTGTGTCTGTCAGAGTTGTGTGTGTGTGCATGTGTGCGTGTGTGTGTGCATGTGTGTGTGCGCGTGCGATTAGTTGCTTCTCAGCCAAACAGGCCAGCACCGTGTCAAGGTCACGATGAGACTAACACGCTCACAGGGACAAACTGCCACATCCACACTGTTTCATTGATGGATTCCAATTGGATTGTTTACTTGTTCTTGCACCTATCGGTTTACTTCATTACTTGTTCAATAAACCAGATTTATTGGTGTCTATTGTCAGTCTGGCAGGTTTTGCTAGTATATTTTATCACGCCACGCAAACAAACAAAGCTTTATTGAGATCACAATACACATTGTTGTTATCAAATAAGGGAACAATAACATTTTTGAGCAATGCCTACAGGGCCTTGCAAATATTTTCATCCCCCTTGGCGTTTTTCCTACTTTGTTGCATTACAACCTGTCATTTAAATGGATTTTTATTTGGATTTCATGTAATGGACATACACAAAATAGTCCAAATTGCTGAAGTGAAATGAAAAAAACTTGATTAATTAAAAAATATATATATATTAAACAGAAAAGTGGTGCGTGTATATGTATTCACCCCCTTTGCTATGAAGCCCCTAAATAAGATCTGGTGCAACCAATTACCTTCATAAGTCACACAATTAGTCAAATAAAGTCCACCTGTGTGCAATCTAAGTGTCACATGATCTGTCACATGATCTCAGTATGTAGACATCTGTTCTGAAAGGCCCCAGAGTCTGCAACACCACTAAGCAAGCGGCACAATGAAGACCAAAGTGCTCTCCAAACAGGTCAGGCACAAAGTTGTGGAGAAGTACAGATCAGGGTTGGGTTATAAAAAAATATCAGAAACTTTGAACATCCCACGGAGCACCATTAAATCCATTATTTAAAAAATGAAAGAATATGGCACCACAACAAACCTGCCAAGAGAGGGCCGCCCACCAAAACTCACAAACCAGGCAAGGAGGGCATTTATCAGAAAGGCAACAAAGAGACCAAAGATAACCCTGAAGGAGCTGCAAAGCTCCACATCGGAGATTGGAGTATCTGTCCATAGGACCACTTTAAGCCGTACACTCCACAGAACTGGGCTTTACGGATGAGTGGCCAGAAAAAAAGCCATTGTTTAAAGAAAAAAATAAGCAAACAAGTTTGGTGTTCGACAAAGGAATGTGGAAGACTCCCCAAACACATGGTAGAAGGTACTCTTGTCAGATGAGACTAAAATTGAGCTTTTTGGCCACCAAGGAAACCGTTATGTCTGGTGCAAACCCAACACCTCTCATCACCCCGAGAATACCATCACAGTGAAGCATGGTGGTGGCAGCATCATGCTGTGGGGATGTTTTTCATTGGCAGGGACTGGGAAACTGGTCAGAATTGAAAGAAAGATGGATGTAGCTAAATACAGGGAAATTCTTGAGGGGAAACCTGTTTCAGTCTTCCAGAGATTTGAGACTGGGACAGAGGTTCACCTTCCAGCAGGACAATGGCCCTAAGTGTACTTCCAACAGTTGAGTGATTTAGGGGGGAAAATTTCAATGTCTTGGAATGGCTTAGTCAAAGCCCAGACCTCAATCCAATTGCGAATCTTTGGTATAACTTAAAGACTGCCCCAAGAGACTTGCAGCTGTAATTGCTGTAAAAGGTGGCTCTACAAAGTACAAGATACAACTCCCCCCCCCAAAAAAAATCTATTTTAATTCCAGATTGTAAGACAACTAAATAGGAAAAATGCCAAGGGGGATGAATACTTTCGCAAGCCACTGTATTAACTGTGAGGTAATCTCGATTAACCCAGAACCTCAAATCTTGCACAATTTGTAGTCTGTCCATGATTAACTGTGAGGTGGCAGCCTAAAAGACTACACCACCCATGGTGCTCTGCTGTAGCTGTACTCACGGTGGTGACAGAGTCATCCTTCCTGATGAGAGAGAGCATGCTGGTGAGGATACGGGCACACATCACCAGGTCTCTCTGCTCCTGCATGTGGGCCTGCAACAGACGCAACACCACCGGGAGCAGGATACACCTCGACTCTGTAATACACACAAGTACACACACTTGAACATGAAAATACACACACACACTCACACACACACAGACACAAAATTACTAGAAAGCATGACCTGCTCAAACACCTGTTTTTCTATTTTTCTCTTTCTCTTGGGTGTGATTTTAACCCCCAGCCCGCCCACTGAGCAAGCAGCTAATAAAATGTTACCACAGCTATTTGTGTGAGTATATAATTACCATTAACTACAATTAACTGGCAAGTGTGCCTATGTAGGTATGTAATTACCAGCAAATGTGTATAATTATGGGTGTGCGATATGTGTGTTTGTGTGTGTGCCTACACAACCCCCAAATGTTTGCTTGTGAGTGTTGCGTAAGTTATTCAATATTGTGTGTGTGCGGCCATGCGTTCCTACCTGGGTTGGTGTACAGCTGGCTCTCCACGGTCTTGGTGATACAATGCAGCTTGACGGTTTCCAGAGGGCACTCAGCGTGAGCGGTGGCGGGCAGGCTGCCCAGCGTCTCCCTGACAAAGCCTGCCACCTCCCTCACCGTGAAGATCTTCAGCAGCTCCCCGTACACCGCAGGGAACGTCCGCAGGAACACGGCCTGGGAACACACAGACATAAACAGACACGGAATAAATATAGATATCTAGCAGTAGTACAGTAGTACAGGCTTCTACTTAAAGTGGCTTACAGTTAACACATAAGCTACTGTGTACTGTACAGCATGCGCCTTATGAGAAAATGTTACTCAAACCATATACAGTCTAGGTCTAGGACCCCAACACACTTATCTACCATAGGCTTTTACCTAAAGTGATCTACAGCTATAGTAACAAATAGGCTACTGTATATTCAGTAAATGTGGCCCATGAGAAATCAAACCAATTATAACCAATGCTTAAACCAATCGTCTAGGACCCGGCCTGTACAGAAACAGGCCGGGTCCTAGACAGTCTAGGCCTGTACAGAAATACAATTCCACTTCAGTATAATAAAAGTTACATCTTGATATCCCTTATATCTAACCTACGGTGCCTTCAGAAATGATTCATACCCCTTGACTTAATCCACATTGTGTTGTTTTATAGCCCACCAGATAGCATATGAACATGTCATAAGTAATGTCAAAATGTGTAACATTTCAGGAAATTAGCTTTAACGGTCGACGTTGAGCTCGAAAAACAGTCCAACTCCACTTTCTCAATTTTCAAACATAAATGGGGTGTGCCTTTGGATGTTCATCGATGTGTTATTCTGGTCATGAGCGCTGCAACCGACAGAGCTAGTTTGTTAGCTAAGCTAGACACTGTAGCTAGCCAGTAACTCCTCCAGTATGTGCTGACGCCATTTCACAGGTTTTGTTTTTGGAACGGAAGCTGTAGAGATTGATAATAAATCTTACTTCTCTAGCCAAATATCTTATTCATAATTCGTTTTTAAGAATTAAAATGACCAGGTATGATGGTGCATTTATAGGTTATACAGTTTAAAACCGTTACTTTTGCATTTTTGTCCAAAGTCTACCTTTAAAAGTAACTGTCCAGTGTTTCCAGATTTCTATGAAACATGACCTACAATTAATTACAATATGAGTGAAATAGTTTTCCTTCCAGGAAAATGGTAGTTAAGTATGATTAAAAAAACAGCTTTTGGTATGGTGTGGGCGTACCCCAACAACAGAATGATGTGGGCATATACCAGTCATTCAAAATATTCAAGCGAGTAGGCCGCTGATTGGCCAGCTCATCCTCTATAAGGAAATAGCAAGCATTTTTTAAATGGTCTGTTTGAGATGTGGGTTTTGAAGTGTTTGGCTACAAATATGAGTATATGATGAGTCAACAACATTATTTAGGTATAAGTTAACAGAATATGAACATTTAAAAGTGAGATTTTTCACTGGAAAATTACTTTAAAACTGCAACATTTTCTCTCAGCATTATAGCATGTGTAGAGTAGCATGAGATGAGCTTTAAAAATACATGTTTTTTCTCTCTGCCCCATGGCAAATGTGTAGAATTGAAGATAATTAGATGTAAAACTACAAAATAAATCTCATCCTCATGGTAAAATGTGACGAATAGCATGAGATGAGCTACAAAATAGCAATTCTTTCTCTCTGCCCCATGGCAAAATGTGTATAATTGAAGGAAATTAGCTTTAAAACTGCAACATTACCTTCCACTTATCCTTCCACTCATACTGTGTTTTCAAAATACCCCTCATATACCCCTTAAGAGAGGCATAACAAGTCATGTCAAATTGTGCATATATTGATTTTTATGTCACAAATATCTCCGTCTATCTACACCCCAATTTTCAACCTTGACACATAGAGAGCTGCTCACAAACTAATGTACTGGGCTGGAAAGGAAATGTATGTTCATCTCCAATCCCAATCCACTGGCCATCATGGAGAGTTTACCATGCGGGCACCATTCATTAATGCCTCCAACGCACCTAATCCAGGTGGTGCCGTCAACAGCAGCACAGTGCAATACATGATGAGGAGGGGGGCGCCAGATTAACATGGATTATGAGTGGTCTGACCTGCATTCTCCTATAGCCATTGTTCTGTTCTGTTGTAGATCAAGATGACAATAGATCAGCAATCAGCCATTTCTTTTACTGGACTGTGCCAAGAGTGCATTCCGTTGCTGTGCACTGTTGCTGTTCTGACAGAGAGCCTCTGTGCCTAGTTAAAATGATTTCCCAGCGGCACTGGGAGGGAGGAAAGGTGGAGCAGCGTGATGACACCAGGGTGAAATAACAACACACACGAGGTGAAAATAACAGCGCAGTGTGTGGTAAGGATCTCCATCAGAGAGTGTGAGCCAGAGTGAACGGTCGCTCACGCAATGGGGTGTACAGACAGACTTTACGGGCCAGGTCATTATCAGCTGGGTCCGTTAGGGAGGGCTGCTGCGGGAGTTTACACAGCTAAGTGTGCAGCAAACACACACACACACAAACAGACAACACACAGACGTACACGTACAGCCCAGTGGTTTATATCCTAGTGTGCAACCATGAATTAGACCCACACATTATCTGTGGAGGGCACAAGGGTAAGACAGGCTGGAGGCCAACAGAGAGCCACTGGGGAGAGATGATTATTAAAGAGAGCAGGGACACACACACACACACACATAAATAATGTATTACTGTAGATTAGGATCAAGATTATTTGGGGGAAGGAGGACAAAGGGGTCTCTGGGGTATAATAAGCACATCAGCAAACACACACACACACACGCGCGCACACACACACGCACTCATACTACTGTGTGTGTCTACAAACAAAGACATCAGCTGAAGACAGAGGCACGCAGACACGTGAAGACACACACACTACACTGTGTGTAATTCAGATTATTTGTGGGTGTGTTTAGCAGCTTTGTTTTAGTCTTCTTCTTTTAGGTTTCATGCTGTGCAGCCCCCCAAGACAAAGCATGAATATGAATGACCAAGTATCTCCAGGGCTTTATATCAGCATGAAATTCCATTAAAAGCATTTTCTTACAAATCAAACTGAATTAAGTGGGATTGCTTGAAATATAAACGGACGCGGACACACCCACACACACACGCACACACACACCTGTTATTGCCTATGCCATATAAAGCAAGACAGACCAGGATGCAATGTTGATAACCTCAGTGCTCTCTATCAATCATATGGTGCATGTTTCATGTCTGCACTGAGTCAAGCTACTGTGTCAATGTCACGTGCACACACAGACACACACACACACACACACACACCTGTGTCTGCGTGACAGGGCTGGTGATCTTGTTCTCCTGGGACAGGAAGAAGCGGATAGACATGAAGAGCTCGTGGATGCAGCAGCGGAACTCCTCCTCGCTCTGACCCCCCGTGGCGAGAGCGAAGAGACGCCGGGACTGGATGATGTACTTAAAGATGTACTCCGTGGCCTGGGGGGGGGGACATAAAGTAACACCCAGTTACTCCCTGACAATATCACTCATCCACCATAACGCTAGACACCACTGGTATTAAAACATAATGGGGAAACATATTAGTGTCGTTGATGTGGGTCCCTGCAATTATGTGTTGCTACTAGGCCATTAAAAGTAATGTGTTCTGGAAATGTTGAACACCCAAAGTGTAGTATTTCCACTATTTGAAATTGCATGCAGCAACAATATGAGAGAGAGGGGCGAAAAGAGACTAATGAATGCTACTGAGAGATCCTCAACACACGCTGTAGAGGATGCGTGTGCGCGTGTGCGTTCAGGTGCACACACTCACCTTGAGGACCTGCTGAATGTGATCTTGGTGCTCGGCATCTACGATGCGATCCACGTACCACTTCAGTACTTTGATCAGGTCCCTGTGAAAAGCACACATCTAGCATCAACTACTGAACTCGACCTTCCTCTGCGATCACAATGCATTTCCACCAACAATCCAAGCATCCACCTACCTATTCCAGAGACACAACACACAAAGAGATGCCTTGGTGTAGCGTGAGGTAACGCATGTCAAAGCTTTGTGTTAAAAATGTATGGCGATGGTGTTCATGATCAAACAATGTCTAGGGTTGAACAACCTTCGGCTGTGTTCTGTTGCACAGCAAAAGAAACAGAACACAAGGGTTGGTTTATAAAACGTCTGTGTGTGGCTGTGCAATGGTGTGACCACAACACTTCAGATTCACACTGTGCACTGTATTAACATTAATGGCCAGGTTTGAGAAAGCACACACTTACAGATAATTGAACAAAATCACAAGAGACATTATGAGTACAAGCAAAGGAAAAATGATGGAGAGAGCAAATGGTACAGTAATTTCCACAGATTGAGCATTTGTGTGGGAGATGTTTTTGCCTGATTTTCTGTGATTGGACTGTGATTGCATGTTGATTGGTTTTCCCTTGGGTACATAGTGTACTGAAGAGACAACCACCATTTTGTTGGAAATAATCAGCTAATAAAGTGTACAATGTTATTTCTGGGACTGAATAGATACACAACATGAACAAAAGTATGTGGACATCTGCTCGGCGTACATCTCATACCAAAATCATGGGCATTAATATGGAGATGGGGTCCCCCCTTTGCTGCTATAACAGCCTTTCACTAGCTGTTAGAACACTGCTGCAGAGATTTGCTTCCATTCAGCCACAAGAGCATTAGTGATGTTGGGCACTGATGTTGGACGATTAGGCCTGGCTCGCAGTCGCCGTTCCAATTCATCCCAAATGTGTTCGATGGGGTTGAGGTCAGGCCAGTCAAGTTCTTCGACACAGATCTCGACAAACCATTTCTGTATGGACCTCGCTTTGTGCACGGGGGCATTGTCATGCTGAAACAGGAAAGGGCCTTCCCCAAACTGTTGCCACAAAGTTGGAAGCGCAGAATCGTCTATAATGTCATTGTATGTTGCAGAGCTGAGATTTCCCTTCACTGGAACTAAGGGGCCTAGCCCGAACCATGAAAAACAACCCCAGGCCATTATTCCCCCTCCACCAAACTTTACAGTTGGCACAAGGCATTCGGGCAGGGAGCATTCTCCTGGCATCCGCCAAACCCAGATTTGTCTGTCGGGCTGCGATATGGTGAAGCAAGATTCATCACTCCAGAGAACACGTTTCCACTGCTCCAGAATCCAATGGCGGTGAGCTTTACACCACTCCAGCTGACGCTTGGCATTGTGCATGGTGATCTTAGGCTTGTGTGCGTGCGGCTGCTCGTCCATGGAAACCCATTTCATGAAGCTCCCGACGAACAGTTGCTTCCAGAGGCAGTTTGGAACTCGGTAGTGAGTGTTGCAACCGAGGACAGATGATGTTTATGCGCTACACGCTTCACCACTCCCGGGTCCCATTCTGTGAGCTTCTGCTTGAGCTTCTGTGAGCTCCACTTTGTGGCTGAGCCATTGTTGCTCCTAGAGGTTTCCACTTCACAATAACAGCACTTACAGTTCACCGGGTCAGCTCCAGCAGGGCAGAAATTTGACAAACTGACTTGTTGGAAAGGTGGCATCCTATGACAGTGCCACATTGAAAGCCACTGAGCCATTCAGTAAGGCCATTCTACTGCCAATGTTTGTCTATGGCGATTGCCTGGCCGTGTGCTCGATTTTATACACCTTTCAGCAACAGGTGTGGCTGAAATAGCCGAATCCACTAATTTGAAGGGGTGTCCACATACTTTTGTATATATAATTTACATACAGTTTTATAATCTACTGAAAATCACTGAACTCAACTAAACCACCGTAGACTATGATTCCAGAGGCAGGCAACACTCTTTCTCTAAATGAGTTTATTTTAGGTAAGGGAGAGGTGAGAGCTTTAGCTGCGAGCCTGGCAGGAGAGGGGTGTTAGTGAGAAATGGGTAGTGTGAGAGCTTAGCAGGTAGTGAGGGCAGAACAGCGTGAGCGTGTCACATTGTGAGTTTGAGGCGACAGCACAGCGTACGAGGAACAGCGAGTGGATTTGCAGGGCCAAATCAACGTGAGATATTGAGGACACATGATCCTAATTTATAATTAGGAGGGTGCCACAGGTGACTCATCCACACCACTGAAGCACCTTTGCAGCCCACCATTATTACCAGGTAGTATACCGTAGGTATTACCATAGGACAACCATAAAACAACCACAATGCACCCTAGGAGGAGAAAGAGAGAAACACACCTGTAAGACAAGGCTCCAGCAAAATGACTCTCGATGTAGGTATCCATGACGGGCTTGAAATGCTGGAACTTGCTGTCCTGTAGCAGGTTAATGATGTGGACCTGAAAGAGTCAAGGAAATGACTCAGTCACACACCGTTTTATGCTTTCCACAAAATGCAACGCTCTTTACTTAGCCAACAGCAAACAACCTATTTATTCAACCTCGCCTCCTATGTGACACAAACTGGCCTAGTTTGTACAGATTCATCTTACATGATTGCCTCACATGATAAAGGAGAACAGAGCAGAGATGAGTCTGTGTGTGTGTGTGTGTGTGTGTGTGTGTGTGTGTGTGTGTGTATGTATGTATGTGTGTGTGTGTGTGTGTGTGTGGTGCACGCATGTGTGTGTGAGTGTGTGTGTGTGTGGTGCGCGCGTGTGTGTGTGTGGTGCGCGTGTGTGTGTGTGTGTATGTGGTGCGCGTGTGTATGTGTGTGTGTGTGTGTGGTGCGCGGGCGTGTGTGTGTGTGTGGTGCGCGTGTGTGCGTGCATGATTGATTGAACCGAGTCAACTGCAAGCAGATCAATCCCTCAGCTCTATATTAGAGCGATGCAGCATGACTGTCTGGGATTGATCAGCGAAGGCTGTGAAGAGTTACAGTATTAAGCACATCCATTGGCTCAAGCTTCCAGTCTGTGTTTGTCTGTGTCTACCATGCATCATTGCACTTTTTCTCTCTGACCGCAGTATCCCACTATTGGGCACAGGCCTTCTTTTCTAATGAGGCTTGGTCTACTTCCCGACACATGCGCACACACACAATTAGTTCTGCCGTCATGACACCCAAATCCTGGCTCCAACCAGCAGTGTTTAGAATCAACCAATGATTAGCTGTCAGGGAGGGAGAAAACAATATGCTAGGAAATAGAAGACCACAGAAGCAGTAGCCACTTACCAGGCAGTCAAACACCTTCAGCCCATACCTCTGGGAACTCTCGTCCAAGATCCCAAAGAGTGTATCAAGTGTGTCCTGTAAAAACTGGTGAGGGAGAGATAGAGTGATAGATATACAAAAGAGTGAATATCTACGAGATCATGTGGATGAAAAATACTATGATACATCTATAAAAGACATCTAGGAGACTTTTTCAAGTCAAACACAAAAAAGGCCAATCTAAACAGGACATTCTTTGAGTGACATGATCCTAAACCAATCCGGGTGAAAATAGAGGGCCCGGGGAGGGGCGGTACCTTGACTATCTCAGAGCCATCGATCTCTTTCAGCTTTGACAAGCTGTCATTGATCTTCTCTGGGTGGGCTCTCCACTTCAGCAGGTCTAACATGTCACCTATAGAGACACATGAAGAGAAACAACCACCGTTACATCATGGACAAACCTCAGTTAGCTCATATACATGTAGTGAGAGACTGTCTACTCTTGGTTCCGAGACCTAGACACACACACACACACACACACACACACACAGAGAAACATACAGATATAGGATCTTAATTTGAGCCAGTTTGCTACAGCAGGAAAATAATCCTGCAGCAAAAATGTTTACACTCAAATACACTCCAAGTTTGCATTTCCTGCTTTGCAGAACAATTCTCAGCAAAAAAAGTGAGCAAACTTTTTTTGTAGTCAAACAGACTACATCTGCACAGTAGCCTGGGTTTCTGCATAATGGCAACTTGCCGTTGTCTTGTCAAACAATGTCATGGAGAGGCAATGAAGACGCGTTATTGAACTTCCATCACGATTTGGGAAATCCAGAACATTTCTGTCAAAGCAACATGACGGTGTATGGTTAAAGCGCTATAATTTAATTACTGAAGTTCCTTTTGGAAAAAACAATGTCATTCTATTCTATTTAAAGTATATAATAAGACAACACATTTACATTCAAACAATCCACGAATTCAAAATAATGATGACAGCTCATAATGTAGCGAGCTTTAAACACAAAGCAATTTTCCCAGTGTTAAATTCCCCAGAATGTTTTAATAAAATAGGTTAAAGAATAAAGGACTCAGTCTGTCTTCAACTGCACTTCAGGAAGTAGCTGTATTTCTGGATGTGAGGAAGTAGCTGTATTTCTGGATGTGAGGAAGTAGCTGTATTTTTCTGTATGTGAGGAAGTACCTATATTTCTGTATGTGAGGAAGTACCTGTATTTCTGTATGTGAGGAAGTACCTGTATTTCTGTATGTGAGGAAGTACCTGTATTTCTGTATGTGAGGAAGTACCTGTATTTCTGTATGTGAGGAAGTAGCTGTATTTCTGTATGTGAGGAAGTAGCTGTATTTCTGTATGTGAGGAAGTAGCTGTATTTCTGTATGTGAGGAAGTAGCTGTATTTCTGTATGTGAGGAAGTAGCTGTATTTCTGGATGTGAGGAAGTAGCTGTATTTCTGGATGTGAGGAAGTACCTGTATTTCTGTATGTGAGGAAGTACCTGTATTTCTGTATGTGAGGAAGTACCTGTATTTCTGTATGTGAGGAAGTACCTGTATTTCTGGATGTGAGGAAGTACCTGTACTTCTGGAAGTGAGGAAGTACCTGTATTTCTGGATGTGAGGAAGTACCTGTATTTCTGGATGTGAGGAAGTACCTGTACTTCTGGAAGTGAGGAAGTACCTGTATTTCTGGGTGTGAGGAAGTACCTGTACTTCTGGAAGTGAGGAAGTACCTGTATTTCTGGAAGTGAGGAAGTACCTGTATTTCTGGATGTGAGGAAGTACCTGTATTTCTGGATGTGAGGAAGTAACTGTATTTCTGGATGTGAGGAAGTACCTGTATTTCTGGATGTGAGGAAGTACCTGTACTTCTGGAAGTGAGGAAGTACCTGTACTTCTGGAAGTGAGGAAGTACCTGTACTTCTGGAAGTGAGGAAGTACCTGTATTTCCGCAGACAATAAACTAGATATATTCCTTGCACAATGCCTCAAATCACTTTCTGCAGCTTACGTTTCAGAATATTTACACTGAGTGGTAGACTGTTTGAGAATTCAGCAATACTACAGTAATATTCAAGACAAGACAAGACAACGACTCCGGACAAGTCAGAATCAGAATCAGACCGATTATCCACTATCCAGACTGAAGGATACACTTTACACTAGTAAGTTATCTGCCACTGCATAGTAGAGCCATAGAAAGTTGGAGCAGGTTTACAGTGGTGCAGGAAAGGTGTCGGTCTACCGTGCAGGTGCAAGCTCTAATACTTTGACTTCCACCCTTACCATTCTGTGTGAGTTTAGTGGAGCAGAGGAAGGAGGTGATCCAAAAGGATTCCTTGGTGCCTTTCACAGCCTGGTTGTTGCCGGGCAGATTGGCTTTGGAGAAGGGCAGCTTGAGGTAACGGCTAGAGTCCTGGAGGTTAGCATTTTCCTCACACTGAAAGGAGCAGAGATACAGTACTGGGTTAGTGCCACTACAGGAGACTGGAGAAAAAGGCTACAGTATTACGGTATTTGGTTCGTTACTTAACTGCATTCTCAAAGATTAAGGAGTTTGATACACTACAAGATACTGCTTCCATACGGCTAGGAAAATGCAGTTTGGGGAATTGAATGTGTTATTATCTTCATCATCATTCAAACTACAACAATGTCTTTGTTTCAATGAAATATTGCAAAGGGCTGGGGACCCTATAAAGTAAGGACTGTGCATTTTCCAATTCTCTAACTTTCAATGGTTTTAGCCATGCTTTCTAACATATCAGCACAGATTGGAAAGCATTTTGAAGCTAGTGTTTCAATATGCTCTGAACAACAGTTCAGGTAGGCTATTCCCACTCTGATGCTTACACGTGGTTAGTGCTGAATTCCTCTTCCCTATTTTGGAGATGAGGAACTAGGCCATGCCAATTTCCTCCAGCTTTTGTCCTGACTTCTATCTGACAGTAAAGTGGATTTTTTTACACCAATGGAAAACAACACAAGAAGATTCTTAAGAGGCATCAAATGCAATTTCCTTAAAACCCTACAGAGAACCGGCTGTCTCAAAAGGGGAGACATACGGAAGCACTTCAAAGAGCAAGGCTACAAAAGCAGCTGTATTTATTGTGAATTATAGGACTTTTACACACATTTCAAGGCAGCTAAAACTGTGCAAAGCGGTCCATCTGTAGACTATCCCTTTCTGTTTGCAGACAGGTTAGACTAGAGACTGCATCTGAAGCCAGGCCAAGGTGTTTTTAATCTCTCTGTTTTTCCTGTGTGAGGGGAAATGACCTATTAGCAGTGGGAGCCTTCTTAATGAGGTGGTGAGCAGGAATAGAAAAGGGCAGCAGAGAGCAAAGCCCAGAACCACAAGGAGGGAGTGGCTGCTTGATTGCATAATGGTTCTCCCACTGTCTTGTCTTGACTCGTCTGTCTGTCTTGACTCGTCTGTCTGTCTGTCTGTCTGTCTGTCTGTCTGTCTGTCTGTCTGTCTGTCTGTCTGTCTGTCTGTCTGTCTGTCTGTCTGTCTGTCTGTCTGTCTGTCTGTCTGTCTGTCTGTCTGTCGAACTAAGATGGGTCGGGACCAGGTATTCCCAAACTGGGGTATGCGCAATGCCATCAGGGGTACGCCAAATAAAAATGTGATGAATTTTTTTCTTCACATTTTCAAATAGTCCATTTATATTTTCCAACGGGGCTATACATTTGGGTGAGGTTGTTTCTCGCCTGAGTAGCCTTGTTTCACTGCCAAAAATTGAATTAAACCATCTAGTGTTCAGCGAAATAACACAATGTCAAATAATTAACATCCAATCACATTAACCGTTACTCTCTCGCGGGAATTCCACTAACGGGTCCGTATGTAGCCAAACGTAGCTGCTGCTCATGTTGGTATCTGTACTGATGGCACAAAAGCCATGGGACAGGGAGACATAGTGGAGTGGTAACGCGTGTGCAAGCAGTTGCTCCCGACGCCACTTCGGTACACTGCAGCATCCACCGAGAGGCTCTTGCTGCCAAGGGAATAAAATGAAACCATCAGCTGTTCTTGTCTAATGATGTTCTGTATTATGTCATTCTGAAGTTTATGTTTCATGTTTTGTGTTGGACCCCAGGAAGAGTAGCTGCTGCTTTTGCAACAGCTAATGGGGATCCTAATAAAATACCAAATACCAAATTTAACCATGTAACGCTTTTACAACATACAGAAAGAAGTGCGTTGGTTATCAAGGGGAAATTGATATGTTTTTTGAACTGAGAGACGAGCTTAAAGTTTTCTTTACTGACCATCATTTTCACTTGTCTGACCACCTGCATGATGACGAGTTTCTTACACAACTGGCTTATCTGGGTGATGTTTTTACTCGCCTGAATGATCTGAATCTAGGATTACAAGGACTCTACGCAACTATATTCAATGTGCAGGACAGAATTAAGGCTATGATTAAGAAGTTGGAGCTCTTCTCTGTCTGCATTAACAAGGACAACACACAGGTCTTTCCATCATTGTATGATTTTTTTGTGTGCAAATTAATTCAAGCTTACGGACAATGTCAAATGTGATATAGCTGTGTGAGCTGGGTGCGCAATTATGCAGGTACTTTCCCGAAACGGATGACACAAACAACTGGATTCGTTATCCCTTTCATGCCCTGCCTCCAGTCCACTTACCGATATCTGAACAAGAGAGCCTTATCGAAATTACAACAAGTGGTTCTGTAAAAATGTAATTTAAATCAGAAGCCACTGCCAGATTTTTGGAATGGGCTGCACTCAGAGTATCCTGCCTTGGCAAATCATGCTGTTAAGACACTGATGACCTTTGCAACAACATACCTATGTACGTGGTTGCAACGTTTGGACACCTCGCTTCGCGTTCTTAGGATTTTTTTTTTTCACGTATTACTTCTTACACTGTTACCCCAGGAAATCTTAAGTCTTATTACATACAGCCGGGAGGAACTATTGGATATAAGAGCAACGTCAACTTACCAACATTACGACCAGGAATACGACTTTCCCGAATCGGATCCTCTGTTTGGACCACCACCCAGGACAATGGATCGGATCCCAGTAGGCAACCCAAAACAAAGGCGCCGCAGAAGGGGCAGACGGATCAATCTTCTGGTCAGGCTCTGTAGACGGGCACACCGCCCACCACTTCTGAGTATACTACTCGCCAATGTCCAGTCTCTTGACATCAAGGTAGACAAAATTCGAGCAACGGTTGCCTTCTAGAGAGACATCAGAGATTGTAACATTCTTTGTTTCACGGAAACATGGCTCACTCGGGATACGTTATCAGACTCGGTACAGCCACCCGGTTTCTTCACGCATTGCGCCGACAGAAACAAACATCTCTCTGGTAAGAAGAAGGGCGGGGGTGTATGCCTTATGATTAACGAGTCGTGGTGTGATCATAACAACATACAGGAACTCAAGTCCTTTTGTACACCTGACCTAGAATTCCCTACGATCAAATGCCGACCGCATTATCTACCAAGAGAATTCTCTTCGATTCTAATCACAGCCCCCCTCCAAGCAGACACCTCGACGGCCCTGAAAGAACTTCATTTGACTATATGTCAATTGGAAACCACATATCCTGAGGCTGCATTTATTGTAGCTGGGGATTTTAACAAGGCTAATCTGAAAACAAGGCTCCCTAAATTGTATCAGCATATCGAATGCGCGACCCGGGCTGGCAACACTCTGGATCATTGCTACTCTAATTTCCGCAACGCATACAAAGCCCTCCCTCGCCCTCCCTTGCCCTCCTTTTGGAAACTCTGACCACGACTCTATTTTGTTGCTCCCAGTCTATTGACAGAAACTAAAACAGGAAATGACCGTGCTCAGGTCTGTTCAATGCTGGTCCGACCAATCTCCACACTTCAAGATTGCTTCCATCACGTGGACTGGGATATGTTCCGGATAGCATCGGACAATAACATTGATGTACACGCTGATTCGGTGAGCGAGTTTATTAGCAAGTGCATCGGTGATGTGGTACCCACGGTGACTATTAAATCCTTCCCCAACCTGAAACTGTAGATTGATGTCAGCATTCTTGCAAAACTGAAAGCGGGAACCACTGCTTTTAATCATGGCAAGGCGACCGGAAACATGACCGAATACAAACAGTGTAGCTATTCCCTCCGCAAGGCAATCAAGCAAGCTAAGCGTCAGTATAGAGAAAAAGTAGAGTCGCAATTCAACGGCTCAGACAAGAGACGTATGTGGCAGGGTCTACAGTCAATCACGGACTACAAAAAGAAAACCAGCCCCATCGCGGACAGTGATGTCTTGCTCCCAGACAAATTAAACAACTTCTTTGCTCGCTTTCAAGACAATACAGTGCCACTGACACGGCCCGCTACCAAAACCTGCAGGCTCTCCATCATCGCAGCCAACATGAGTAAAACATTTAAAAGTGTTAACCCTCGCAAAGCTGCCCAGCCAAGAATTCCTCCCTAGCCACATCCTCAGAGCATGTGTGGACCAGCTGGCTGGTGTGTTTACGGACATATTCAATCAATCATTATCCCAGTCTGCTGTTCCCACATGCTTCAAGAGGGCCACCATTGTTCCTGTTCCCAAGAAAGCTAAGGTAACTGAGCTGAATGACTATCGCCCCGTAGCACTCACTTCCGTCATCATGAAGTGCTTTGAGAGAATAGTCAAGGATCATATCACCTCCACCCTTCCTGACAATGTAGACCCACTCCAATTTGCTTACCGCCCCAATAGGTCCACAAACGACGCAATCGCAACCACACTGCCCTAACCCATCTGGACAAGAACAATACCTATGTAAGAATGCAGTTCATCGATTACAGCTCAGCATTTAAAAAATCAAATCAAATCAAATTTTATTTGTCACATACACATGGTTAGCAGATGTTAATGCGAGTGTAGCGAAATGCTTGTGCTTCTAGTTCCGACAATGCAGTAATAACGAGCAAGTAATCTAACTAACAATTCCAAAAAAAACTACTGTCATACACAGTGTAAGGGGATAAAGAATATGTACATAAGGATATATGAATGAGTGATGGTACAGAGCAGCATAGGCAAGATACAGTAGATGATATCGAGTACAGTATATACATATGAGATAAGTATGTAAACCAAGTGGCATAGTTAAAGTGGCTAGTGATACATGTATTACATAAGGATGCAGTCGATGATATAGAGTACAGTATCAACGTATGCATATGAGATGAACAATGTAGGGTAAGTAACATTATATAAGGTAGCATTGTTTAAAGTGGCTAGTGATATATTTACATCATTTCCCATCGATTCCCATGATTAAAGTGGCTGGAGTAGAGTCAGTGTCATTGACAGTGTGTTGGCAGTAGCCACTCAATGTTAGTGGTGGCTGTTTAACAGTCTGATGGCCTTGAGATAGAAGCTGTTTTTCAGTCTCTCGGTCCCAGCTTTGATGCACCTGTACTGACCTCGCCTTCTGGATGGCAGCGGGGTGAACAGGCAGTGGCTCGGGTGGTTGATGTCCTTGATGATCTTTATGGCCTTCCTGTAGCATCGGGTGGTGTAGGTGTCCTGGAGGGCAGGTAGTTTGCCCCGGTGATGCGTTGTGCAGACCTCACTACCCTCTGGAGAGCCTTACGGTTGAGGGCGGTGCAGTTGCCATACCAGGCGGTGATACAGCCCGCCAGGATGCTCTCGATTGTGCATCTGTAGAAGTTTGTGAGTGCTTTTGGTGACAAGCCTAATTGCTTCAGCCTCCTGAGGTTGAAGAGGTGCTGCTGCGCCTTCCTCACGATGCTGTCTGTGTGAGTGGACCAATTCAGTTTGTCTGTGATGTGTATGCCGAGGAACTTAAAACTTGCTACCCTCTCCACTACTGTTCCATCGATGTGGATGGGGGTGTTCCCTCTGCTGTTTCCTGAAGTCCACAATCATCTCCTTAGTTTTGTTGACGTTGAGTGTGAGGTTATTTTCCTGACACCACACTCCGAGGGCCCTCACCTCCTCCCTGTAGGCCGTCTCGTCGTTGTTGGTAATCAAGCCTACCACTGTTGTGTCGTCCGCAAACTTGATGATTGAGTTGGAGGCGTGCATGGCCACGCAGTCGTGGGTGAACAGGGAGTACAGGAGAGGGCTCAGAACGCACCCTTGTGGGGCCCCAGTGTTGAGGATCAGCGGGGAGGAGATGTTGTTGCCTACCCTCACCACCTGGGGGCGGCCCGTCAGGAAGTCCAGTACCCAGTTGCACAGGGCGGGGTCGAGACCCAGGGTCTCGAGCTTGATGACGAGCTTGGAGGGTACTATGGTGTTGAATGCCGAGCTGTAGTCGATGAACAGCATTCTCACATAGGTATTCCTCTTGTCCAGATGGGTTAGGGCAGTGTGCAGTGTGGTTGAGATTGCATCGTCTGTGGACCTATTTGGGCGGTAAGCAAATTGGAGTGGGTCAAGGGTGTCAGGTAGGGTGGAGGTGATATGGTCCTTGACTAGTCTCTCAAAGCACTTCATGATGACGGATGTGAGTGCTACGGGGCGGTAGTCGTTTAGCTCAGTTACCTTAGCTTTCTTGGGAACAGGAACAATGGTGGACCATAGACCCTGGGTTTCGACCCTGCCCTGTGCAACTGGGTCCTGGACTTTCTGACGAGCCGCCCCCAGGTGGTGAGGGTAGGAAACAACATCTCCACCCCGTTGATCCTCAACACTGTGGCCCTCTCCTCTACTCCCTGTTCACCCATGACTGCGTGGCCATGCACGCCTCCAACTCAATCATCAAGTTTGCAGGCGACACTACAGTGGTAAGCTTGATTACCAACAACGACGAGACGGTCTACAGGGAGGAGGTGAGGGCCCTCAGAGTGTGGTGTCAGGAAAATAACCTCACACTCAACGGTCAAAAAAACAAAGGAGATGATTGTGGACTTCAAGAAACAGCAGAGGGAGCACCCCCCCTATCCACATCGACGGGACAGTAGTGGAGAAGGTGGAGAGTTTTAAGTTCCTCGGCGTACACATCACGGACAAACTGAAATGGTCCACTCACACAGACAGCGTGGTGAAGAAGGTTACAGATGCACAATTGAGAGCATCCTGTCGGGCTGTATCACTGCCTGGTACAGCAACTGCTCCGCCCACAACCGCAAGGCTCTCCAGAGGGTAGTGAGGTCTGCACAACGCATCACCGGGGGCAAACTACCTGCCCTCCAAGACACCTACAGCACCTGATGTCACAGGAAGGCCAAAAAGATCATCAAGGACAACAAGCACCCGAGCCATTGCCTGTTCACCCCGTTATCATCCAGAAGGCGAGGTCAGTACAGGTGCATCAACGCTGGGACCGAGAGACTGAAAAACAGCTTCTATCTCAAGGCCATCAGACTGTTAAACAGCGTCTTTTATAATTAACATTTGGATGTAATAAATGTATCACTAGTCACTTAAACAATGCCACTTTATATAATGTTTACATACCCGACATTACTCATCTCATATGTATATACTGTACTCTATACCATCTACTGCATCTTGCCTATGCCGCACGACCATCGCTCATCCATATATTTATATGTACATATTCTTAATCATTCCTTTACACTTTTGTGTATAAGGTAGTTGTTGTGAAATTGTTAGATTACTTGTTAGATATTACTGCACGGTCGTAACTAGAAGCACAAGCATTTCGCTACACTCGCATTAACATTGCTAACCATGTGTATGTGACCAATAACATTTGATTTTGATTTGATTTGAGTGGATTCTCGTCCCTCACTAGCATGAAAATGAAATACAGGCACAAACTGTGTATGGAAAATGATTTAAGGCTCTCCAATACAACCCAACATTGCAGAATTATGTGCATCCTTTCATGCACACCCTTCTCATTAACCTGTGGTGAGTTATTCACAAATTTCAATGAATAAATAAGGTTTTATATGTAAGATGGTTAAATAAAGAGCAAAATTATTGATTATTATTATATTATTATTTGTGCCCTGGTCCTATAAGAGCTCTTTGTCACTTCCTACGAGCTGGGTTGTGACAAAAACTCACACTCATTCTTATGTTTAATAAATGTATCGTATAGTGTGTGTGGCAGGCTTACAATGATGGAAAAAAAACATTTGAGAGTGTGCTAACCCTGGTGCTAGAGGGGGTACGCAGCTGGAGGTTGAATAATTGAAGGGGTACGGGACTACAACAAGTTTGGGAACCACTGGTCTAGACAACCTACAACCTGTCTGTCTCTCTGCAGTACCTTGGATTATATTGTCTCTCTTTCAGGCCAAAACCTCTTTACCCCTGCCTGTGTCTCATTCTCTGTCTCCGAAGAGTTCAGACTATCCAACACCTGTGCATGCTCTCTTACCATGCCTTTCTTTTTATAACACTAACAGACCACCTACAGTGCTCTGTACCCCTTCCTATCGCTCTCTTAACCCACAGCCTCAGTGCTAACTAGCCTTCCCCGTCTCGCAGAACAGCTCCTTGCTAGCCTGCAGAGAACTATTGTGTGCTCTGTAATCTCTGCAGCTTATGTTCCCTAGCCCTGTCGATCTCAACCTACAATTACCCAGAGCTACAGCCCAAAACAGGCAACAGGCCCCATAACGCAGAGCTGTGTTTAATTGACTATGCCTGAGGGTTGGTTTAAATGCTGTTTGCTTTGGACAGGCCATGGGTTAAGTGGAGAGCTTACTGGGGTAGTAATGAAAACAAGCTGGGATGGCAAGCGCCTGTTTATGACAGAGTATAAACTGGAAAAGTATCAGCGGGAAATAGCAGTGTGAGCATGTGATGTGTGTGTGTGTGTGTGTGCGCACGTGTGTATTTGGGCATGCGTGAGGACAGAAAATACCCCCCCTCTCCCCCTCCCCCTCCCTCCCGACACACACACACACACACACACACAGCTCTGCCCATGTCTCATGGTTAGTGGACATTACATAAACAGATATAACTCATCATCCTGCTAGCCTCCTCATTGCTGAAGCATCTGACTCACCTGGCCACCGCTCTGGAGCCAAGCAGCCACAATCAATCATGGTAATGGGACTGGCTTATTACAGCGCTTTTTTTCCCTCAAGGTCTCACAGAGCTTTACATGAAACAGTGTGGATCGACTCATCCTCCACTAATGTGAAACGCCTACCTAAGTGACGACTATCATGGTGGACAGGTGAGAAGTGATTGTGTGTGTGTGTGTGTGTGTGCGCGCGCGTGTGTGTACAGTACCTTATGAATGATGAGCTCGTGGGTGCCGTCCGGCAATGTCCGTCCGTCCTCCTGCATCAGATGAATGAAGGAGTAGCCAAACAGCTTCTTCTCCCCTTTGTCTTTCGCTGTGGAACACCGCACACATCCAACGTCACTATCGGGAAACACACTATCACCGCTACTCTCTAGTACTCTACAATCAGACAGCTATGCTATAGAGTGCAAGACGTACGCATCACATGTGGCTGGTGGCACCTTAATTGGGGAGGATAGCATTCCAATTCACTCCATTCCAGACATTATTTTGAGCCATCCTCCCCTCGGCAGTCTCCTGTGTTATGCATCCATTAAACCTGGAAGCTCTATCGCTGTGTTTAGAGCCTTGGAGGAAGTGAGGGAAAATGGTGCCTTTATTACGGTAGCGGGTTTAAAAACAACACCCGCGAGTGTCAGAGCAGGGAGTGGACGTCACGTGGGAATTGTTCCTCGGTGTCGTGGGAGAGGGTGACATACTGAGACTCGCTCAACTACAGGCCTGGAAGAGGAATATGAGGAGATTCTGAGGCACAAGCCCTTTTTTGAAAGTTTAAGGAGATTCTCGAGAGGTATCGGAGGGGGGGGGGGCAGAGACTAGACTAATTACTGTAATGTAAAGCTGTGAAATGCTCACGTCTCGACCACTAACCGTAGGAGGTAGCGCGCGACATTTGTCTGACAGTTGTCCCCCCTCCAAGCAGGGCAGTGTACATAGAACTGTCTCGTTGAGCCTAACACTCCTACAGTAAACATCGTAACAACAGAGCAATGTTTTTGAAACAGCTGAAATATATAGACATAGACATATCCTTATTTTTTAAACTTGTTTTATTGAGTTAACTTAAATTGCAGTAACAGCCTATGTCATTTAGAAATTGTTGTCATAGCTTTAAGAAGCAACAAAAGAGGTCAACTCTGCCTGGTTGGCTGCACTGAGTCACGTTAAACAGCTGATGTCCACTCCCCAGTGAATTACTCACATTGTCAGTTGCAATTTTATGATTTATATGATCTTGATAAAATTGAAGCCTGGTTTGTTCTAATGCTGTAAGATAGTATATTCATATGGGAGGGGTAACCCTTCATTTTTTATATGCGAACATTATGAGCTAGCTAGCAGAAACGGCTTTTGTCTTGAAGTTAAAATATAATGAATGTACGGGCGATAATTGTATTTATTTATTATTGTCCGCACATGCTTGTGAATAGCTGAGTCACACTGTACTGTACAGTGGCACCCTCCCGGCATACTTCATAAGCTTACAATATCATGACAGTCCGATGCTAATGTCAATTGAAAGGTTTATGTACATATTATGTCTATTGAAATCTGCTGCAACTCTCTTCAATCTAAATACGCCCACAGATCTCTTTAAATCTCCCCCCTGAACTCTGACCCAACTGTGACCTCTGACCTTACGGCTTCTGCCCCACACAGTGTTGCTAATTTAGCGCTATATTTTATAGAGTTTTCAGACCCCTCCACACAGGCAGAGAAGCACAGGTGGGAGAGCGGGGGAAACACTACATCAGGGACCGTAGATGTGCCGCAGCAAGGTAAATTTGTGCTGTGACATCGTCGTGGCAACGGAATAACGTCATCTAGGGACTTCTAGCGACAAATCAAGGAGCAAATGGCAGTTATCAATGACAAATAGTTGGCAACACTGACCCCACAGTCTCAACAGATAGATGTTACCATAGAAACCAAGAAGAACCTCTAAAACTGCAATCACTGGAGCCGCCACCAAATGTAAGATATTAGCATTAGATGTGTGTGAGATACAGTAGGTTGCGGCGGCGGTGTGGGTAAAGTTATTGTAATGTTTTTTTGACTTGTGCTTCAGTTGTGTATGTCATCTATTCTCTTGGCAGGCTAGCCTCGATAGTGGGCTAAAAGAGCACCTAGTTAACAGCAAACACACCACAACCATAATATCACTGGCTGTGCTGCCCAAATTAAAAGTTCCTTTAGAGAGATAAGAGTTCACTCTGACTACATTCCCAATGTCAGTAGTATATATTGGAGTCCACACACACACGCACACAGGCAGATACACGCACAGAAACACACGCAGAGGCACAGACAAAGAAACAGACAAACGCACACACACACGCAACCCTCTTACACCCCCCACAATACATTATCCCAGAGTAGTGGTGGAGTAGTGTCTTACTGGAGCAGTGTCTGAACTCAAAGCGGACATGCGCGCCCCTGAACATGTCCACAGGGATGGGTAGTTTGATCTGCTCAGCCCAGCGGGGACTGTTGTTGTGGTAGAGCACAAAGGAGTGGTACTCATCCCCACCAGGCTCCCCTGAACCAGCCGCTACATAACTCTGGAGGAGAGAGAGAAAGACGGAGGAGGATAAAGAGAGGGGAGAGGGAGGTAGGGAGAGAAGGGAGGGAGGGAGGGGAGGGATAAGGGGGAGAGGAAAGAGGAAAGAGCGGAGGGGTAGATAAGAGAGGGCAGAGGAGTGAGGAGAGAGTGGGGTGAGAGCGGCATTAATAGGCAGTGGAGATGAAAGCAAGAGATGGAGAGAGGAGGAGGGAGATTGCAGGACACACACACTGTGTACCGGACCGGTGACGCACAGCAATCTCAGTCTCTCGCTCTGGCTGAGAGAGTGACAGGGTTGCATGCAGGGGTGAGCTCTAGCAGCAGCAGAATCAAATTTATTTTCTGCGTATGGCTGCAGCATCCTGTCTGATCAGGAAACCACAGTGTTTTACAGAGAAAACTAGTACCCTACCAATGACCAACACCATGTGCCAAAACCCATCCTCATCTCACATCTAGCTGAGGCAGATAGATAAATCACACAACCAATACCTGTTCATCTGTACCCATATAGGCCTTCAGCATTAGACAACATTTGCCTCGCTCAGTCTGATTGAACCAGGTCACAAAAACACAACGACGAGAACACAATCATGCCTGTAATATGGAAAACCGTAAGGAATGGATGATCTTACCTTCATGACCTGGCCGTCGATGTCCAGCACGTAGACCGTGATCTCCACGTTCCTGGCAACGCTCTTCCCTCCTTTCTCAAACTCTCCTTTCTCCAGCGTCACGTAAAGGTCATTCCTCATCTCTCCTGCAGGAGGGCGAACAGAGTGGTTCAAGCAGAAAGAATGTTGCACTCTGGATACAGGTCAACCGAACCGACGCTTCCTTCTTTTTACCGGTGGAAATAACAGGCATACTCATCTAGTGTTTAGTTGATTATATTTTCAAGTATAAAAACATTAGTCACTTGCTTCATTCTATAGCTAGAGGATTGCTGATACTACCAGGAGTGAGAAATACACTTTTTTAAAAATCTTTGTCTGTTGTGGTCTAGTACTGTCTTTATGCCAGCTGGGGCCATCTACTTTAAGCGGTGCCGCCTGTCTTCCCAGTGGTCTACTTGGTGTGTGAACTGCTGACTGCTCATCATTTTCAGATAGTTGTTGACACAACCAGGATCAAGGGGCAGAGCAATGGCAGGGCAATCTGTTACTTGTTTTGGTAATCAGTGGCTGTATTGTAGGGGGAGCGGTTTCACCTCTCCTAGGGCAGTCAGCAATTAGTACGAGGTGGTGTATTCTCCACCTCTGCTAGACAATGAGCAATTATTGTCAATTCTTCAGTCTCCCCTGGCTTCTTAGCAGCGGCTTAACGTCGACGAAACAAAGACGCTTCTCCCGAGTTGTTTGAGGAAGGCGCCACACCACTCTCTCACTTGAGTATCTTACCTAGTTGTTTACAGACAAATCAACTTTGTACTCTTTTGTAGCTTTGTCAACTATGTGTGTGTTTTCCATATCTGTTCGGACCTCTCCCTGTAGACTTTTACAGATGCTCCCCACCCCTTGGCCGCAACCCTTCTAATTTAGTGTCCCCTGCGCGCGCAACCCATGTGATATTCTGGCTTCCCTGGCAGCGTTTGGAACTGCCAATCATCTCCGCTTATGCTGCCTTTCAATCCCTTGACTTGTTTGGCCGTGATGGAGAACTGGATCCCCCAGAGAACACTGCTACTCCAGCTGTTCTTCCTTCATCTGACTGTTTCCTCACAGTGCGAGAGCATCTAGTTGTCGCGGTGGTGGCACAGGTCTGCTCATTTCTAAGTGGAGATTTTCTCTTTCCTCCCTCTCTCACCAGTCCGTCTCTTCATTTGAATTCCATGCTGTCACTGCCACTCAAGCTTCACATTATTGTCATCTATCGCCCACCAGGTGCCCTTGGAGATTTCCTCAATGAGATTGACATCCTGATGAGCTCCTTTCCTGATGATGGCTCACCGCTCTTCGTACTTGGCAACTTCAACCTCCCAACGTCTGCCATCGATTCATTTCTTTCCCATCCTTACCTCGTTTCACCTCACCCTTTCTCAATCCCCTCCAACTCACAAGGCAGGCAATATGCTTGACCTCATCTTTACTAGAGGCTGTTTGCGTACTAATCTCACTGCAACCCTTCTCCAGGTCTCTGATTACTTTACTTCTTTTTCCGCCTCCCTTTCCTCTAACCCTAACCGTTCAGCCCCTACCCAGATGCTCATGCTCCGTCACAATCTTCGCTCGCTCTCTCACTTCTCTCTCCTCTCCTCTTCTATCCTATGTTCTCTCTCCCATCTGCTAAATCCTTCTCCCTCCTGTCTCCTGATTATGCCTCTTCGACCCTACTCTCCTCCCTTTCCGCATCCTATGACTCGCACTGTCCCCTTTCCTCCAGGCCGGATCGGCCTTCCCCTCCTTCTCTGTGGCTGAGTGACTCATTGCGAGCTTACAGAACAGGGCTGCGGGCAGCTGAGCAAACATTTAGGAAAACGAAACTTCCGGAGGACCTATCATCCTTTCACTCCTATCTACCTTCTCTTCCTATGTATTCCTCTGTACGTGGCTAAAGTCACTTTAAAATGTCAAGATTCTGCCTCTAACTCTAGGAAACTCCTTTCCACCTTCTCCTCTCTCCTTAATCGGCAGGTAGTCTAGTGGTTAGAGCGTTGAGCCAGGAACCGAAAGGTCGCTAGATCGAATCCCTGAGCTGACAAGGTAAAACTCTGTCATTCTACCCCTGAACAAGGCAGTTAACCCACTGTTCCTAGGCTGTCATTGTAAATAAGAATTTGTTCTTAACTGACTTGCCTAGTTACATATAATAATCCTCCTCCCTCTCTGCAGAGTAAAGGTTGACTACATCCCCTACTCATTCACTCGGCCTCTAAAGTCCGCCTGTCTCCCTCACACAACTACGATATGCCTTGAACTCTTTCTCTCCTCTCTCTCCAGATGATATCCTGCGACTAGTGAGGTCTGGCTACCTGACAACCAGGCTACTCAACCCCTCCTCCCTTCTCCAAACCATCTCTTGAGACCTTCCATTCCTCACTTCCCTCATCCCTGACCACTGGCTGCGTCCCCCTCTGACTTCAAAATGGCCCGAGTTGCTCCCCTCAAACACTTGACTCATCTGACATCAAACTTTAGACCTGTATCCCTTTTTTTGTTTTCTCACCAAAACACTTGAGCGTGCCGTCTCTGATCAACTTTCTAGTTCTCTCACTCTCAACTATCTTCTTGATCCTAACCAGTCAGACTTTTAAGACGGGTCACTCAACCGAGACTGTGTCACGGAGGCTCTCCACACGGCCAAAGCTGACTCTCTCTCATCCTCCTAGATCTATCCACTGCCTTTGACACCATGAACCATCAGATCCTCCTCTCCACCCTCTGGGGGCTGGGCGCTGGGCGCTTCAGGCACTGCACACTCTTGGATTGCATCCTACCTGGCAGACCGCTCCTACCAGGTGACGTGAAGAGCATCTGTGTCTGCATTCTGTACTCTCTCTACTGGTGTACCCCAGGGCTTGGCCCTCTTTTCTCTATACACCTAGTCACTCGGCTCCGTCATATCAAGCTCAACCTCAACAAGATGGAACTGCTCTTCCTCCCAGGGAAGGCCTGCCCGCTCAAAGACCTCTCTATCACGGTTGACAACTCCAGAGTACAGTCCTCCCAGCGTGCAAAGAACCTTGGCGTGACTCTGAATAACACCCTGTCATTCTCTGCAAACATCAAAGCAGTACACTCCGTTCTGCCACCTCAGGTCTCTTGGACCTCCCACCCCACGGGAGGGAAGCTCCCCCTCAGCCCAGACCACGCTCTTTTCTGTCCTGGCACTGCAATGGTGGAACCAGCTTCCCCCTGAAGCTAGGACAGCAGAGTCCCTGCCCATCTTCCGAATACATCTGAGACCATACCTCTTCAAAGAGCATCTTAAATAATCCTCCTCGTCACTCGGATTAAGTATATGGATGTTAATATGATTGCACGTAAACCGAACCTGGAATTTTTTTTCCTGCTGTTCAGTGGTCATTTACATGTATGATATACACATACATGTTAGAGTTAAATACGTTAAGGAGAAAAGTCTGTTTTACAGCAAAGAGAAGGCATCGACACATCACACTGTCAGCAAGGATAGGGTGACCTCTTCACCCCAGTGGCAGACATGGAAGTGACAGGGTTGGCACAGGGCACAGGTCTGTTTTCAGGGCAGACGGGTTTGACGGTTCTGAATATGAACACTCCACAAAAACATCGACATCCCAACGGCTGGAAAAAAGGCGTATAGCGGCACCCTCCCTGCATATTTCGTATAGCTGACAATAACACGTCAAATATTACGAATAAATCAACGTGCTTGGTTTTCACTTGCGCCTGCACTTTTAGGAGTGTGTGGGGCTCTGTAAGTAGAGTGGATGTATGGTCACAGTACGGCTAAGCGACTATAGCATTCAAGACGCCAGGTGCTTCCTGCAGTATGATTCAGACGGGTGACACGGATGCTACACACACAGTCATCTAGTGATAACACATTCATGTGCTATTCTATTACCTCATCACCCGGTACCCCGGACCACAAGGTGTGACAGTTAAACCAGACGCTCTTCATTTACTTTGTGAGATAAGGAGAATTACATCCCCCCCACTTACATTCTGAGCTGGTGGGAAGTGTTAGTTCAGTTGGGTACAGCAACACAATACTATCTGAGCCAGTGAAGTGTTCAACCTGTACTGAGACAAGTGTACACACACACACACACACACACACACAGACATTCAAGAGTAGCTAGTAGCTGCCTCGTATGAAAACAGACTCCTGAGGAGGTCTGTCTAACTTCACAGCCTAGAGAATAATTACAGGAAAGGACACATGTATACGCTCAAAGGCAGCCTTTGTAGGGCAGTCTTGGGAAGGAGATAGCCGAGAAGTAGTGGTACACATTTTATAAATAGGGTTTTTGGAGAGGTAGCACAATGCAGCAAGGCAACATCTGCACGAGAGAAGACAGGTCCGTATCCACTTCAGAGAATAGTTAGCCACAGAAAGGAAACGAGAAGAATTTGTCTTCTTCCAGCCACTGTGTGTGTGTGTGTGTGTGTGTGTGTGTGTGTGTGTGTGTGTGTGTGTGTGTGTGCGCACAAATAGCTCTCCACATCTCTATCTAATGGCTTCCAGGGTTCAACTCAACCCAGAGAGATCAACTCTCTCTCTCACACACACACACACACAGCCTGGAGAGACTTGACTATAATCCTTTGCCTACAGGAGCGTACACACACTAAAATCCCTAGCCCAGGGGCACAGTGAAAGTGGGAGCAGACTCTGACAAAGATTGTGAATATAAATCTTGAGCTGCTGTAGAAGGCAAAACACTAGGGGACACACAGCAATCGGTTTCTTTTTAATGTGAATGGACGTTCACATCACTTTTTTTCTTCTTTCAAACAATGGCTTTGTCTGTTTTGCAAGTAAGTTTTACTGTACACTTTACTGTGTACAGTCATTCATGCCAATACACACTCACCAGACAGTTTATTAGGCCTGGCATTCAATTGTTGCTCAATTGTTATCAACGGACCTAACCTTTTTCCAGGAAAAGTTCAGAGATGCCGTTCTGCACACCACTGTTGTACGGTGCCGTTATTTGTCGGTTTGTGGCCCTCCTGTTAGCTTGCACAATTCTTACAATTCTCCTTCAACCTCTCTCATCAACAAGCTGTTTGTGCCCACAGGACTGCCGCTGACAGTTTTTTGTTTGTCGCACCATTCTCTGTAAACCTTAGACACCGTTGTACGTGAAAAGCCCAGGAGGGCGGGCCGTTTCTGAGATACTGGCTTTGGCGCGCCTGGCACCGACGACCGTACAACGCTCAAAGCGGCTTAGGTCACTTGTTTTGCCCGTTCTAACGTTCAATCGATCAGTAACTGAATGCCTCGATGCCTGTCTGCCTACTGTAGCAGGCCACGTGACTCGCCGTCTGTGGTAGCGAACCATTTCCGTGAAGCTGGCGGTGTACATTGGCCACGCGTGTGGATTTACCTGCAAAAGCAGTGCAGAACAGACGTCGTTATGTTTTGACCAAAGAAGAGGTTAGCTGCGTGGGTGGTTTCTTACCTGGCATGATGATGTCAGAGAAGCCCAGTTTCTTGGTGATGGACACTCCTCTGGTGAACAACACCATGTACTCTCTCCTCAGCTGTTCTATGTCCCCGTGCAGCAACTGGAGAGATACAGCCAGGCCTGGGAACAGAAGAAGCCCACACAAATGTTTAGAATTAATGTGACGCATCTTGAATACTTGACATGTAGTAAGATGTGACTCACGTGCACACACACACACACACACACACACATGAGTCAGACTACGGTATGCTTTAAGAATAAATAATAAAGAGAAAGCGTCGGTGTCGTCTCCATCTAATATATTGGAAAACAACCAATAGATGTACAATTGCAGACTGTGGCCTTGGAATAAAACCCCTGCTTCTATTTTCAGTATTTTTTCATTTTCATATCGTTCCATATTTCCTTGATGCCATGCTAGATATTGCTCCGGTTTTCAAGGAAGTGGAAAAGGCTTTTGGTCAACCAGACCACTGATCCTGTCATTCTGAAATGTTTCAGGTCAATATATTCTTGAATTTAGAAACTGGTACATATTTCGCCGGCCTGCTAAAAGGAGAAGCTACGGCACTTTGTGGCCCAAGATGGCAAGGGTTTAATTCCCCCAAACTACAATATCCATACACACACACACACACACACACACACATTCCTCGAACAGATTCGCCTGTCACAGCTCAAACCACAGGAATACAGAGGCAGCAGTCTTGTAACAACACTGAAATCCTTCCACAGTCACATTATGTTTTAACATGGCACAGTCAAGGCTTGATCAATAATCTAAGACGAGAAACCCATTAAGTTTGGGGGGAGATTCCACAGTGCTTAGGGCATGTCCGCCTTGCCCTCCCTTTCATGTGGATGAAGCCCATGGCACAGCACAGCCTCACAGCCACTCCAGGGCCACAATTAGGCAAACCCCTGCTTCATTGCTATTCTACACAGTAACACACAAGAGTATTCAGGGCTGCCAGCCTGCCTGCCACCACTTTGACACTCTCTCCCCTCTGTCCTCCTTACTGGCTTTTCACCAACTTAACACAAGGAGCACAGGGAGCAACAGGATGGAGCATTTCCGCTGTTCAACAACAACAACACACAGCCTTGTGTTGCTTCTGCCCATTGCGGAGCCTCATTCTCTGTCACTTTTGCTGACTCCGCACCCTCTCTCTCTCTCTCCATATTCTCTCCATCTCTCTATTCCTGCTTATTCTTTCTCTCTCTTTTCGCTCCCTCTCATTCTCTCTCTATGGTTACTCAAACCAATATCATTTCGCTCGTTCCTCTGCTTCAGATTTTCTCATATTTTCTTCATTCGTCTCTCCCTCTAAATTGGCCAGCAGCTAGCTAATATTCCTCCATGGCTGGTTTTGGTCGGCAGTTTGGAAGATCTACACAGCGAGCCCCGCTACGCAGCACAGCACTGCACACCACCGCTCATTTTAATTGTTCCCCTGACAACCAGACTAATGAATTTAAGGCCTTTAATTATGCAAGTTATTCCACCGCCTCCTGCATCAATGATTTATAAGGGCAGGACCTGTGGAGAAGAGAGTGTAGGCGTGCAGTCACCTGGCTACAGGGCTGAGAGGCTCAACTTGATTGTCTTTTAGTGCAGTCGTATAGTAGCCTGCTGCAATACAGCAGAACGGGTAAGAGGCTGGAGTTGATATTGAAATGAAGCGGATACATACCTGTACAGTAGGACTGGTGGGATGGCTTTAAATACACAGAATTAGCAGGGGGAAACGAGTGTTCTCAGTCAAGTAAATCCAAGTGAAATGTAATGGGGTTTGTTCTGTAGAAGTCAGCATTTCTACCTCTTCGGGAATGACTCATCTGCTTTTTATGCATAACATGCTGTTACTAAAAAAGGTTTTCAACATGCAGGGTTTCCGTGGAACTACTCCGTACACTGTGGCTCTGTCAAAGTTTTATGCCGAATCATAATTAATGAATGTGCCCTCGCTCCTCAATGAGCCAAACAGCACTGGTTTGACATAATTCATCAGCAACTGCTGTCTCAATCCATATTGCATTCATCATCATTCAGACGAAACGCACACAGCTTTACTGTGATGCAGTTTGAACTGTCCCCGTTTCACTTTTCAGCGGCTGTGAAACAGGAAAGGGGAAGCTTGATCCGGCACTGAGTATGATCGATGACGCAACCTGGAAGGTATTCGATGGAAAGCCGCCTGGATCTTCTGATTAACACAACTTAAGAGGCCAGGGTCAGAAAAAAATGTGCATTTCAAAATAACTCCACCACATCAACTCTACTTCAATCATGTGATGTGACGCGATGTGCGTGTGGGGAGAAATGGGGAGAACGGGTGAGTTGATGAGCAAGAGGACGAGAACGACGCATCGCGACGTAAACACCGACTGTGAATGAAGAACAGGGCGGGGCCATTCTATTGTATTGATCCATTCTAATTATAGGCCTAATCTTAAAATGGTATGTTACCGATATCAGTTCACCCAATCACAGCTGTCTTATCAGTCTCCTCTGGCCGACTTGGAATAGGCTACACAGTGAGCGTAACTGTACATGCTGAATGGCTTTCAATATCGGGGAAAATATCCATTTTGGACAGCAGGCAAAAAAAATGTCCCCATGGACCATTGCTTCACTTCGCTTTAATTGGCGAACAAGTTGCTTGCAAAGAAAACAAGTCTGGCCGGCACCATGAACAAAGTGAGTCAGGAGCTCCCTCCCTCTGCCCAAAATAAGGCAGCTGCACAACTGTTGTGGTACAACAGTGTGGAAGAATGACAAGACACAAAGAGACAATAGGAGACTACAACCAAACAAAGGTATGTCAAAGTGCGTCAAGCTATTGAAAGTTAAAAAAAAAACTGTGTCAACTGTTAGGACAAGGGACAACACACTAAATCCAATGAATGTCATTTGCGTGAAGATGCACACAAACATGAGCTGACAATAATTGACTATTTTTGACTGCTGTCATATCTACACTCATATTCATTATGAGGCCTTCGTAGCTTTTTTTTGCCGAGTTTCACTATTTATCAAGGCCACTTGGCACTGATAATGATGCTTAGGCTGCGTTTTCATCATTTGACTGCGTGTCTGTTGACCATGTGTCTTGGTGGTTGGGTTATTTTTATTTTGTCCATATAATGAAAAGGCTACTACCATGTTCCAATACATATGCTTTCTGTTTCATCGTTGTAACAATGGCACTCCTCTAATAAAATTGATTGATCACTTGAATTTGAGCCATTTTTATTCTTATATACAGTATATATTTTTTTACATATAGCCTACAGTTGCATAAACTAATGAAAGTACTATCGTGTTAGTTGAAATAAAATACTAATCATATTCTAATGTCACCCAAGGCCTTCATAAACACAACCAAATGATTATTTTTGCGATGGCATATATGAAATATATGAATTACACTGTTAGAATGTTGCAGTCAGAATGACCGCTCTTTATGTTGAACTGGGTCCCTCGAGGCCCATCGGTTCTAGTGTTAACCTGTCTCCTCCCCTTCATCTACACTGTTGAACTGGGTCCCTCGAGGCCCAGCGGTTCTAGTGTTAACCTGTCTCCTCCCCTTCATCTACACTGATGAACTGGGTCCCTCGAGGCCCAGCGGTTCTAGTGTTAACCTGTCTCCTCCCCTTCATCTACACTGTTGAACTGGGTCCCTCGAGGCCCAGGGGTTCTAGTGTAAACCTGTCTCCTCCCCTTCATCTACACTGTTGAACTGGGTCCCTCGAGGCCCAGCGGTTCTAGTGTTAACCTGTCTCCTCCCCTTCATCTAAACTGTTGAACTTGGTCCCTCGAGGCCCAGCGGTTCTAGTGTTAACCTGTCTCCTCCCCTTCATCTAAACAGTTGAACTTGGTCCCTCGAGGCCCAGCGGTTCTAGTGTTAACCTGTCTCCTCCCCTTCATCTACACTGTTGAACTGGGTCCCTCGAGGCCCAGGGGTTCTAGTGTAAACCTGTCTCCTCCCCTTCATCTACACTGTTGAACTGGGTCCCTCGAGGCCCAGCGGTTCTAGTGTTAACCTGTCTCCCCCCCTTCATCTACACTGATTGAAGTGGATTTAAAAAGTGACATGAATAAGGGATCGTAGCTTTCGCCCGGTTTCAGTCCATGTCATGGAAAGAGAAGCACTCAGTGTAGAAACACCATGATAAGTGTCGGGGTGGCAGGTAGCCCGGCGGTTAAGAGCGTTGGGCCAGTAACCAAAAGGTTGCTGGGTCGACTCCTGAGCCTATTAGGTGGGAAAATCTGCCGTTCTACCCAGCCCCCAACAACTCCCCCCCCGGGCGTCAATAACGTGGACGTTGATTATGGCAGCCTGACTAGGTATCCCCCTTTCCCCTTCAGTGATGTATTGAAGCATACAGTATCATACGTTGCTACACACCTCTATCAACTGCATGGGTACCGATGATTCTAAATACAGCAGAGCTGAACACTGAAGTGTTATTGGACCATATCATCTTGCATGGAAACTGCCACGAATAACCTCGATGTCTAAACCGCCTAAACTCTTCTGCAACCTCCTGAAAAATCAACACATCTTAAAAGCATTCTGAATCCCCATCCTCTTAGTTTACATCAAATATGCATGTCTTATCTGGTATCAACAACAACATAACAGACTACTAGATACTACTGTAATATGCATATGATATAAGGATTATAACATCATCTTATAGAATTTATTAATTTAACTCCATTGAGTCAGAGAGAGTGCAGTAAATGGTTGATTAAAGTGTATCTCTGTAAGGATATTGTTCTCCTACTTAGCATCATTCCCCAGTTCACTTTGTCTGGGAATTAATTCCAATTTCTCGCTTATCAATTCAACTGAGCAAATAACATCTTAATTCATTCCAAAGCCAATCTTTCATTTGGGATTTTAACTGGCGCCGGGCTATTAGGGCTGACCCCATTTAGCCGATTGTTTGGTCGATAGGCTGTTGGTCGACCAAAATGTCTTTACTCGAGCTGTAGAAAAATATATATATATCATGGTGCACAAGACACCTGTCCGAGTGGACTAATCCACTGTGGAGGCCGTTGCGATGGCACAGTTCATCAGTCTAAGATATGGTACTGAAATTGTATATGGTGATATTATGTAAGAACAATGGTGCAACACAAATAAAAATGATATTATTTTATAATAAAAGTGCTTTCTCCCGCGTTGGGTAGTGGTCGCTGTCCGAGGTTCTGAAACACTTCAGTGCGCTGTTGAATTGGCGCATTTCCGTTTCTAATAGCAAAGCATAATAGCAAAGTTAACCAGCATATTGGTGTTGAGAACAATGCGGCAGAGGCAGCAGCGGAGTTAGTGAGGAGAGAGGAAACGCCAACTTAATTAGGTCTATAATCAATAGCCTAACTGTTAAATGTGCCTTGCTTAATAAATCATCCATATAAACTCAGCAAACAAAGAAACATCCCTTTTTCAGGACCCTGTCTTTCAAAGATAATTCATAAAAATCCAAATAACCTCACAGATCTTCAATGGAAAGGGTTTAAACACTGTTTCCCATGCTTGTTCAATGAACCATAAACAATTAATGCACCTGTGGAATGGTCATTAAGACACTAACTGTCACGCCCTGGTCTTAGTATTTTGTGTTTTCTTTATTTATTTGGTCAGGCCAGGGTGTGACATGGGTTTATTATGTGGTGTGTTTTGTCTTGGGGTTTTTCGTAGGTTTTGGGATTGTGGCTTAGTGGGGTTTTCTAGCATAGTCTATGGCTGTCTGAATTGGTTCTCAATCAGAGGCAGGTGATTATTGTGGTCTCTGATTGGGAACCATATTTAGGCAGCCATATTCTTTGAGTGTTTCGTGGGTGATTGTTCATGTCTCTGTGTTTGTTTGCACAAGATAGGCTGTTTAGGTTTTTGCGTTACGTTTCTTGTTTTTGTATTATTGTGTTTATTCGTTAATTAAACATGTATCAAAATTACCACGCTGCATTTTGGTCCGACTCTCTTTCACCGCAAGAAAACCGTAACACTAACAGCTTACAGAGGGTAGGCAATTAAGGTCACAGTTATGAAAACATAGGACACTAAAGAGGTCTTTCTACTGACTCTGAAAAAAAAACAAAAGAAAGATGCCCAGGGTCCCTGCTCATCTGCGTGAACGTGCCTTAGGCATGCTGCAAGGAGGCATGAGGACTGCAGATGTGGCCAGGGCAATAAATTGCAATGTCCGTACTGTGAGACGCCTAAGACAGCGCTAACAGGGAGACAGGGTGGACAGCTGATCATCCTCGCAGTGGCAGACCACGTGTAACAACACCTGTACAGGATCTGTACATCGGAACATCACACCTGCGAGACAGGTACAGGATGGCAACAACAACTGCCCGAGTTACACCAGGAACGCACAATCCCTCCATCAGTGCTCAGACTGTCCGCAATAGGCTGAGAGAGGCTGGACTGAGGGCTTATAGGCCTGTTGTAAGGCAGGTCCTCACCAGACATCACCGGCAACAACATCGTCTATCGGCACATACCCACCGTCGCTGGACCAGACGTGACTGGCAAAAAGTACTCTTCTCTGACGAGTCACGGTTTTGTCTCACCAGGGGTGATGGTCGGATTCGCTTTTATCGTCGACAGAATGAGCATTACACCGAGGCCTGTACTCTGGAACGGGATCGATTTGGTGGTGGAGGGTCGATCGGTCTGGGGCGGTGTGTCACAGCATCATCGGACTGAGCTTGTTGTCACTGCAGGAAATCTCAATGCTGTGCGTAACAGGGAAGACATCCTCCTCCCTCATGTGGTACCCTTCCTGCAGGCTCATCCTGACATGACCCTCCAGCATGACAATGCCACCAGCCATACTGCTCGTTCTGTATGTGATTTCCTGCAAGACAGGAATGTCAATGTTCGGCCATGGCCAGCGAAGAGCCCGGATGTCAATCCCATTGAGCACGTCTGTTGGATCGGAGGGTGAGGGCTAGGGCCATTCCCACCTGAAATGTCCGGGAAATTGCAGGTGCCTTGGTAGAAGAGTAACATCTCACAGCAATAACTGGCAAATCTGGTGCAGTCCATGAGGAGGAGATACACTGCAGCACTTAATGCAACTGGTGGCCACACCAGATACTGACTGTTACTTTTGATGTTGACCCCCCTTTGTTCAGGGACACATTATTCAATTTCTTTTAGTCACATGTGTGTGGAACTTGTTCAGTTTATGTCTCAGTTGTAGAATCTTGTTATATTCATACAAATACTTACACAAAAGTTTGCTGAAAGTTTGCAGTTGACAATTTCACGGCTGTTTTTAATCTTTGCTATGCTGTAATAAAAGCTTTACACTTTTTTCCATTAGAACAGCCTCTCTGGTATTATTTATAATTTCTTTAGTGTTGTTTACACTGTTCCAAATTGTCCAAGAAATTATATTTCTAATAATAACAACCCTCCTTTTTCCTTGTTCTCCTTCTTCTTGTTAATATTACTATTATTATTAATATCATCATTATAATAAGTAATGTCATTATCATTAGTAGGCTTACTATAGCAGCCCGGTATAACTTCCATCGAGCTGTAGGCCCTCATTCTGTTTAGTCTTAATACCATAACTTACTTAGGCCTATATTTCAATACTTATATAGGCTACTGTATCAATCAATCCTTTACTCGTTCATGTTATCACACAGCATACCAGTCATTTGTGATTTGAAATTAAATCAAGCATTTTAGTTTAAAAAAAACAATAACAAAGCGACCACTGAATAATTTGCGTAAACAATAAATAGGCCTAAACCGTTCCAGAAATTGCATTCAAAAAAAAAAAAAGCTATAATTTATAATTTATTTAGTGTTGTTAGCATTGTTCCAAACGGTCAAAAAAAGTATATTGTAATCTACCAGCACCTGTTTAGCACACACAATATGCATGCAGCGCTTACTCCATACCTTCTTTTTCTTGATCTCCAGTATTTTCCACAACTAGTCAAATTTATTCCAAACATTCCCGCGTTTCGAGTTTGTCAGACCACCGCATCCATATTGCTGTCACACGGATTACAAAAACAAAACCAACCCCGTCGCGGACACCGATGTCTTGTTCCGAGACAAATTAAACAACTTCTTTGCTCTCTTTGAAGACAATAAAGTGCCACTGACATGACTTGCTACCAAAACCTGCGGGCTCTCCTTCACCACTGCCAACGTGAGTAAAACATTTAAACGTGTTAACCCTCGCAAGGCTGCCCCCAGGTGGTGAGTGTAGGAAACAACATCTCCACCCCGCTGATCCTCAACACTGGGGCCCCACAAGGGTGCGTTCTCAGCCCTCTCCTGTACTCCCTGTTCACCCATGACTGCGTGGCCATGCACACCTCCAACTCAATCATCAAGTTTGCAGATGACACTACAGTGGTAGGCTTGATTACCAACAACGACGAGACCTACAGGGAGGAGGTGAGGGCCGTTGGAGTGTGTTGTCAGAAAAATAACCTCACACTCAACATCAAAAAAACAAAAGGAGATGATCATGGACTTCAGAAAACAGCAGAGGGAGCAACCCCCTATCCACATCGACGGGACAATAGCGGAGAAGGTGGAAAGTTTTATGTTCCTCGGCGTACACATCACGGACAAACTGAAATGGTCTACCCACACAGACAGTGTGGTGAAGAAGGTGCAACAGCGCATCAACAACAGCGCATTCTTCAACCTCAAGAGGCTGAAGAAATTTGGCTTGTCACCAAAAACACTCAAACTTTTACAGATGCACAATCGAGAGCATCCTGTCGGGATGTATCACCACCTGGTACGGCAACTGCTCCGCCCTCAACCGCATTGGGTATTGAGGTCTGCACAACGCATCACCGAGGGCAAACTACCTGCCCTCCAGGACACCTACAGCACCCGATGTCACAGGAAGGCCAAAAAGTTCATTAAGGATAACAACCACCCGAGCCACTGCCTGTTCACCCCGCTATCATCCAGAAGGCGAGGTCAGTAAAGGTGCATCAAAGCTGGGACCGAGAGACTGAAAAACAGCTTCTATCTCAAGGCCATCAGACTGTTAAACAGCCATCACTAACATTGAGTGGCTGCTGCCAATATATTGACTCAAATCTCTAGCCATCTGAATAATAAAAAATTGGATGTAAAAAATTTATCCCTTGTCACTTTAAACAATGCCACTTTATATAATGTTACCATCTACTGCATCTTGCCTATGCCGCACGGCCATAGCTCATCTATATTTTTATATGTACATATTCTTAGTCATTCCTTTACACTTGTGTGTATAGGGTAGTTGTTGTGAAATTGTTAGATTACTTGTTATTAACTTCTCTAGGGTAGGGGGCAGCATTCGGAATTTTGGCTGAAAAGCATGCCCAAATTAAATGGCCTGCTACTCGGGCCCAGAAGATATGATATGCATATAACTGGTGGATTTGGATAGAAAACACTCTAAAGTTTGAAAACTGTTAAAATTGTGTCTGTGAGTATAACAGAACTGATTTAGCAGGCGAAAACCTTTTTTGGTTTTGTAGTTTTCTATTCAATGCCATTACAGTATCCATTGACTTAGGACTCCATTTGCAGTTCCTATGCCTTCCACTAGATGTCAACAGTCTTTAGAAGTCATTTCAGGCTTGTATTCTTATAAGTGAGGGAGTAAGACAGGTCTGAACGAGTGGCCCTACCATGTTGCAGAGCTTTTTCATGCGCATGTGCATTTCTTGTTTACCTTTTATATTGACAACGTTATTGTCCGGTTGAAATATTATAGATCATTTAGGCTAAAAAAACAACCTGAGGATTGAATATAAACATCGTTTGACATGTTTCTATGGACTTTACGGATACAATTTGGATTTTTTTGTCTGATTGTTTTGACTGCATTTGAGCCTGTGGATTACTGAAGAAAATGCGCTAACGGTTTTTGGATATAAAGAGACTTCATTAAACAAAAGGAACATTTATTGAGTAAATGAATGTCTTCAGATTGCCACCATATGAAGTTCATCAAAGGTAAGGGATTCATTTTATCTCTATTTCTGAGTTTTGTAACGCTTCTGCTTGGCTGGTTACTGTTTGTAATAATTTGTCAACTGGGCTATGTTCTGGGCTAGGTATGTTCTGGACTAGGTATGCTTTCGCCGAAAAGCATTTTATAAATATGACACTGTGGTTGGTTTAACAAGAAGTTAATCTTTAAACCTATGTAAAACATGTTTTGTTTTCTGAATTTTTATAATGAGCATTTCTGTATTTGAATGTGGTGCTCTGTGGCGCAGTGGTCAAGGGCGCTGTACTGCAGTGCCAGCTGTGCCATCAGAGACTCTGGGTTCGCGCCCAGGCTCTGTCGTAACCGGCCGGGATCGGGAGGTCCGTGGGGTGACGCACAATTGGCCTAGCGTCGTCCGGGTTAGGGAGGGCTTGGCCAGTAGGGATGTCCTTGTCTCATCATGCACCAGTGACTCCTGTGGCGGGCCTTGGTACATTGGTACGGCTGGCTTCCGGGTTGGATGCTCGCTGTGTTAATTAAGAAGCAGTACGGCTGTTTGGGTTGTGGATCGGAGGACGCATGGCTTTCAACCTTCGTCTCTCCCGAGCCCGTACGGGAGTTGTAGCGAAGATACTAGCTACTAAAGCAATTGGATACCATGAAATTGGGGAGAAAAGGGGGTAAAATTCAAGAAAAAAATAAAATAATAATATGGCGCTCTGCAATCTCACTGTATGTTGGCCAGATGGGACGCTAGCGTCCCACGTACCCTAGGAAGGTTAAATATTACTGCACGGTCGAAACTAGAAGCACAAGCATTTCGCTACACTCGCATTAACATCTGCTAACCATGTGTATGTGACCAATAAAATTTGATTCGATTTGATTTGCCATGTGTTACAGTGTTCAGAGTTTGTACTAACCAATTTATTGATGTGATTATGATATGCTATAGGTCAGACCCTATTGGTCATGTGCATGCGATGCATACATGTTTCACTAAAGAGATCAAGGGCTGAGGGAATCGGGAATGTTTTTTCCAGGAAAACAATACTTTTCAGTCAGAAATGGCTGTAATTATGTTGCAGATTCAGCAACACGGACAGCGCGATACACACTGTAGATGTTCTGTGGTGGTTGCTGCAGCAGGGAGGAGAGAGAGACAACGGGTGCGAGTCACACAGTCACTCGCAGTCTCTCTTTTTTACACAGCGCAGCAAGTCTGAGCCAGGCACTGCACACTCAAATCAATTGCGGTCGGACTCCCTCTAGTCATTTGTGTGTCTTTAATTATTTAATCAAACAGTTCGCTTAAAAGCATCAGACAAGCTCAATGCATATAGTTGATTTGATTAAAACACACAGGATGTGTCTATATATGGAAGAATACACGTTTAAAACATTTCAGAACAGACAACCATTATTATTCATTATTGTTATTAACTCTCAGGTGAAAACGTCATGTAAATTCGCAGCAGATAGCGCAGTATGCTAAATGACTTTGTCAGTCATCGTAATTACTGTGTTGCTGCTGCTCCCTCCACTACCAGCTTATTCAAATCCCCGAGTTGTGACTGCACCTCATGCAATTACCGCTGGTCTTTTGAGGGGCTGAGGCTGAAATAGGAGCAGACTTGCAGATCTGTCTGTGAGATAGACTCTGTTGATGGAGATCCAAATCCTACAAACCTTCCCAGTGTTTTGTGGAGTGAATAGAGGCCAGTTAGCTACTAATCTTATTGTTGTAAACAAGCTATATAAGAATAAGGCGAGGTAGCTATTGAAATGAACCATTGACGACGCACAGACGCACGTACGCATGCACGCACAGACAAGTATACACACACACAATATATAATTTAGGCCTATTTGAGAAGAGATTCATACATGTCTTCAACCGTCTTCCATCCACTTTCTTTCCATCCGATTTGCAATTTCCTCTCACAGCCTAAACCTAATGTTCTCCTCCTATCCATCAACCTGTTGCTAGGGAGAACGGCAGACAGTCAGTTTCATATGGAGGGGATTGCTATTTATATCAGTTCAATGCATATTGAGCTGTGCCGAGCAGCGTGGTACAAACGCAGCTACAGTGGAACTGTACAGCAGAGAGCTAATCGGCTTCCCATTAAACTCCCATCCATCGCATCTCGTGTATTTTCAGTTCGGCAGAATTTCAGAGGTATAATATTTCCGCTAGTTGTGAGGTGAGAAATACAAAAGGGAGGTTGTTCCTTACCCGTGTTGGAACCTGATAGGTTGTATCTGGAGTTGACCTTTCTGATGATGTTCTCGTGGATTTGATACCACTCGCTTTCCGTGGTACATCTGGAACACGAAGGCAAAACGTGGTGTGTCATGCATGATTTGGGTCAACGAGATAACACTAGCCCAATAACATTCCTCAACTTTATAATATAAATCCAATGAAACACAGAGGTAGAGAAGCGTCAAAACTCTGGGCTAAGTACTATAGGACTATTGTCCACCCATTTCAGCCCCTATGTAGGTCAAACCATTACTAATAGTCCATAACGGCTTTTTCAATCATCCCTTGGGTATGTATCTAGAGTGCTGTAATAGTACCCGTGTGTGTGTGTGTGTCTGTGTGTTTGTCTGTGTGTGTGTCTGTGTGTGTGTGTGTGTAAGCTGGTCAACACTGTTGCCCCACAATCCGTCCACTGTGAAAGCTGAACGATGTATCTGCTACATTATTTCATTGTCTGTGAGAGGGTACTGAAGTGTATTGTGAGTTGTGGCTTCTGTGTACAAATGCACTTTCGATATGATGGAAGGTGACTCACGCGTAAACCTTCAGCAGGTGGTCGTCTTTAGAGTCTGCCGTGAGAAGGTCTGCGATACTGACCACAGCACAGCCAAAGGGCCGTCTGTACTGGATACTACACAGGTTCTTCTTCTCCCCAGCGCCCATCCGCCCTGCAACCAACACAACGACAACACAGTCAATGTCTGTACATCAGTGCCCTGTAGTTACTATATTAGAGAGTGTTACCACTTAACTATAATTACTGCAATACTGTAATACTATGTTATTACTGTGTTAGAGCTGTGTTCATTTTTATTTAAATGTATGCAATATAAATGTAGTGTTTGACTAATTAAGGGCACTGGGAACTTACCAATTCTCATAATGTGAACAACAATGTAGACGTCTTTTCTGAGATCGCTGCTCCCCAAATCCTGAAGAGAGAAAAACACATACATTTTTAATCAAAGGGTGATGGTAGTATCCTCAATACAATAACAGACAAAGCGTCATGTGCAGAACGACTACGACTTCTATACCCCCCAGGGTGCATAGAAGACACAGCGGAGTTCAGTACTCACCACAAAGAGGGTGCACTGTCTCTCTGTCTTCTCCGGCGACTTGGGCACTCCGTTCTTATTCAGTCTGACAAAGAACCTCTCACTGGAGGAGCAGAAAAGAGGAGAAAATAGGAAAGAAGAGGGGAAGAGAGGTTATTCATTGTCACGCCATAAATAAAATATATGTTGGTGATGACAGTAAACATGACAGAGGAGGGGAGTTGGCTAAACAACGAGCAAGCTACTAGATCACGTCTCCCACACGAGAGTAGTGTACTACAGCACAAGCAGATGTAGTGTCCTAGTAGTGTACTACAGTACAAGCAGATGTAGTGTACTAGAGTACAAGCAGATGTAGTGTATTAGTCTACAAGAGTACAACAAGAGGTAACCCAGAGGTAAGCTCCTCCGTATTCACAGAGAGAGAGCCCTGTGGCAAATAACGCTAGAAGAAGAAGAATTAATGCCATAGCACCATGACGAGATTGTACGCAACATATCCGGCAACACAGAAAAAAAATAATCTTCAATTCCATGTCCGAAGAAAATGATGCTACCTTTCTACCAGACTAGTTGAAATATTCATAGAATTTAGCGAATTCTTCAGGAGCGATTCTAACCCAGTTCTTGGACTCTCAACCAACGGAAAGGAAAATGACGGAGTGTAGATTAGAATGAACAAAGCAAAGCGCTTTGCAATAACATTGGGGATACACTGCAATGTCGGATGTCATTGTAATTTTGCAGTATGGCAAGGCGACGAAGGGGGAATTCATAAAAACATTATAGATCATGGAAGAAAAGCAGTGAAATGGCAAACATCGCAATATGCACCTACATATGAAGACCGTACTTGCTACAAAGTTACAGAAAGCTAAACCGCACACCAACCGAAACTGGATACATTGTAAACGCAGGTCCAATGAAGAAAAACTAAGCTAGCTAGCAATTGATTTGTTTATGCAGAGACATATTGTTGGGGAGAATAACCTAACGTGGTGAGTGATGAACATGAATTTCAGGACACAAGTGGCGCTATGCTGTCATATCCTCCCACATGAAATGTCTAGTTTGACCAGCTGTTTTCAGCAACGGATCTTTTTTAATCCGTCATATTGGAAGGTTTGCTAGCAACAAACTATTTAGCTAGCTGCTAGCCTAGTGTTTGATATGCAATGTGATCTCCTCGTAATGAACAGTGTTACGTGTCCTGACGAGAAGGCCCTTTGCCAGGCAAAATTGGGCATCATCAGCTCATTGTTATAGAAGTAACATACGCAAAATGCCGCTATTTAGCTTTAATTCTGACTGTGTTAGCCGTAACTAGTTAGCAAACAAGGAAGAAGAACATTGCCAGTGAGCATGGCAACAGAACATACAGAATGAACAACTGGGTTGCATCTCTAGCAACCAAAAGAGGAGAAAGTATGAATTGAAATATCAACTAAAAAATGTTATTTCTAGAAGTAAATGTCTGCTTTAACTTTGTTTTCTCTGGTAACTGTGGTATAAAAGGGATAAATCCCTCCGTCCTTCATTAAATAGTACCCGCAAAACACCAGTCTCAACATCAACAGTGAAGAGGTGACTCCGGGATCCTCTGTCCAGTGTCTGTGTTCTTTTGCCCGTCTTAATCTTTTCTTTTTATTGGCCAGTCTGAGATATGGCTTTTTCTTTGCAACTCTGCCTAGAAGGCCAGCATCCCGGAGTCACCATTTCACTCTTGACGTTGAGACTGGTGTTTTGCAGGTATTATTTAATGAAGCTGCCAGTTGAGGACTTGTGAGGTGTCTGTTTCTCAAACTAGACACTCTAATGTACTTGTCCTCTTGCTCATTTGTGCACCGGGGCCTCCCAATCCTCTTTCTATTCTGATAGAGACAGTTTGAGCTGTTCTGTGAAGGGAGTAGTACACAGCGTTGTACGAGATCTTCAGTTTCTTGGCAATTGCTCGCATGGAATAGCCTTCATTTCTCAGAAGAAAAATAGACTGATGAGTTTCAGAAGAAAGTTCTTTGTTTCTGGCCATTTTGAGCCTGTAATCAAACCCACAAATGCTGATGCTCCAGATACTCAACTAGTGTAAAGAAGGCCAGTTTTATTGCTTCTTTAATCAGAACAACAGTTTTCAGCTGCGCTAACATAATTGCAAAAGGGTTTTCTAATGATCAATTTAGCCTTTTAAAATTATAAACTTGGATTAGCTAACATAATGTGCCATTGGAACACAAGAGTGATGGTTGCTATAATGGGCCTCTGTACGCCTATGTAGATATTCCATAAAAATTCAGCCGTTTCCAGCTACAATAGTCATTTACAACATTAACAATGTCTACACTGTATTTCTGATCAATGTGATGTTATTTTAAATGGACAAAAACAAGGACATTTTTAAATGACCCCAAACTTTTGAACAGTAGTGTACATAGCATGCTTACTATACATATTGTGTATATATAAATGCCAAAAACATCTACAAAATGTGCATTTAACCAACTACAGCATAGCAGAACTGGCCTCAGATGCTCCCATGCTGAAAGGATAGGGAGGAGAGTGACTGTCAGACAGAGGACACACACACACACACACCATCCCCTGCCATACTTGTCCCATCCCGCTGCCAATGGCCAGCTAATCCTGTTAGGTGACTTTCACAGCCCTCAGATAAGCAGAGAAAGAGCCTTGTAATGCTGGGACAGAAAGCCAACTCCAACCTCGCTGCTACAGCTATAGCCTTACACGGGCCGTTAGCTAGCTAGCCTGTTAATTCAGCAATCCAACCAGGAGATTGACAGATTCCTATGCATTAAGCATGGGAGTCACACACACACGCACTCACACCCACCCGCTCCAATCTCTAATTAACACTACATTTTTGAAACCTCATCCTCCAATTACCAGCCGCTCCAGTGCATACAGATCCCTGAGCCCCACGACATACACACAGCTGCAAGGCTGCTGATCAGGTTGCTTCAGGCCACTAGCAGGTCCCTAGTGGGACCATATCACTGCCTATCAGCAGATTCATTTAAATATAATGAATGGCTTCTCTCCCTCCCTCTCTCTCTCTCCCGCTCATCACATAGTCCCTCTGCAGTGCTCGGAGCATTTATTTGTTTCTCCCCTGGTATCGATGATTGCATTAGGAAAGAGATCCAGACATGAGCGTGGGCCAGAATGACCTGGCTGGTGTGTGTTGAAGGCTAGGTAAATGAACCATGCTATACAGAGTCTCCAGGGGAAGAGGAGACGGGATATCCCTCCACAATGGACTGTCTGAATCAGTCTGAGGGACTACCGTATAGCCACACAATATGGCCCACACACTCACACTCACAGAGTGAAGCACTGCGGGAGAGTGTCTCATAGAGGACCCAGACCAGAAGCGGATTTAGGTATAGGCGACATGAGCTGCCGTTCATGGCGGCATCTAGCCGGGGGCGGCACGGGGTGCCCGTGCAAATTATTTGGGAATGGTGACATTTGCGCGATCGGTTTTCTATTGCTCATTTGCACGCCACATCAATGATATCACTTCACCGTGTGGGACTGTGGGTCAACTAACCTTGTCGGAGTGGGCGCCCTGATTCTAGTTTGTGAGCTAGTAAGGCTACTGCCTGGGAAGGTCTCCCACTCAGAAGTACAAGATGGGGAGGGGGGCGGGGTTAGGTTGACCTCAGGTCTCCCCACTGGAAGCCTGAGGTAGGGGGAGCGGGGGAATCTATCAAATAGCGCATCTCTAACTTTGTACAGTACTAATGCAATTAGTAAAATCAGTCACACTACAAAATGCTACCAAATAAACTCATAAATTCATTCATAATACTGTGAATATATAGTTTCACAGACATACTGTTGGATTTTTTTCTGGTTTGTGCCAAATTGTTAATAACATAAAACCAGTCTTCACACCACCAAGGTGAATTGGTTTAGTCTTGACTCTTGGTTGACAGTGTTGGGGGATGGGTAATGTATTGATGCTCAAGTGCCAAATCAACACATATTTGTTTCTATTTGTCTTTGTTATTTCTTTTTGATATTTATGAGTCTTACTTTTGTATATATTTTTATATTTATATAGTTTTAAAGGTTAGTGTCACGCCCTGACGCCCTGGCTTTTTATGTCTCTATTTTGGTTTGGTCAGGGTGTGATTTGGGTGGGCATTCTATGTTCCTTTTTCTATGTTTTTGTATTTCTTTGTTTTGGCCGTGTGTGGTTCTCAATCAGGGACAGCTGTCTATCGTTGTCTCTGACTGGGAACCATGCTTAGGTAGCTTTTTCCCACAGAGTTTTTGTGGGTAGTTATTTTCTGTTTAGTGTTTGCACCTTACAGGACTGTTTTGGTTTAATTTATTCTCTTGTTATTTTGTATTAGTGTTCAGTTCAATAATAAAACATGAACACTTACCACGCTGCGCTTTGGTCCGACTACTCTTCCTCATCCGACGACGAAAACCGTTACAGTTAGGATTATTCATTTGTGTTGTTCCAATGTCTGAATAAAAATGACCGTTAGTGCAGAATGGTGCTTTTTTTGTGTTGGCGGCGGGGGGGCTGATATGTGGGGGTGAGGGTTCCCAGGGAGCCATACAATCTAGAACCGCCACTGACCTAGACACATTGGAAGAAAATGTTGTAACCAATCACAAGCATACCAATCAACATCCAAGCTATCAGTGAATGTGTCCCCACTACACCATCTGTGACAGTTCTCATTAGACTGCTGTTGTTTTACTGGCTGCTCTAACAATAGATGATTGTGTAGACAGCAGCTAGTGCCCCATTTCCACTCATCCATCCATCCCTAGTCTTGTTAAAACTGACCAGAGCGTGGAAGAGGAGAGGGAACCCATTCGTTTCTATGACAGCAGAGAGAGAGGGGCTTGAGTGAATGTTGACAGAACTGCTCAGTAGAGAGAAAGAAAGAGAGAGAGCGGTGTCTGGATGGCTTGTCAGTGTCATCCACTCTTCAGAGTCGTGAATGTGTGTGTGTGTGTGTGTGTGTGCGCCTGCATCCATGCTAGGGTCATTAGATATAACACAGATGCCATGTCTGACTCTGAATGAGGGCTTCTGCTGAGCTGGTGGTGCTGGCATGGTTTCTCCTCGAGAAAGAGCAGGTCGGACCCCCATCTGGCTCCAGTCAAACCCCGAACCAACACAACAACCATAAGGACTAATTAACTGGCTGTCAGCCAGGTAGAGGGGGAAAAAAAGCCTTGGAAACAGCCATAAAAAAAAACAGAGCTCACGTCCCAAATGGCACCCTAATTCCCTTTATAGTGCACTACTTTTTGACCAGAGCCCAACGTCAAAAGTAGCGGGTGCCATTTGGGATGCGGCCAGATTCCCCTTCAAGACAACATAGGTGGCAGGAAGATGAACTCAGCGGGCACTCAGAGCTTCCAGACAATGGAGGAAGACAGCTGAAGACAGCTGAACAACCCCCCCCAGCCCACAGCCCCCAGCCAGAGAGAGAGAGAAAAAGAGAGAGGGAGAGAAAGTAATTAGTTAAGGCGAGATAAGATAAAGTGCTGCTTGCATAGAGAGAAACGAATTCATATAACGTGACAGTCGGCTGGGATAAGTTGGATGCGTCGTGTTTCTTATGTCTCTGGGCTAGAAAGATGCACAATTCCGTCAAGTCTATATCAAGGTAAGAATCACATAAATGATATAGTCTTTCAAACGATTCTGACTATGTTTTGCGGGGGGGTTACGTTTATATTTATTAAGCAACTGAGCGACAGCTATGATATACGTAGTGCTAAGCACTCTTACTTCTTAATGCATTTCAAACGGCATGGCATTACAATTAAGGACCAATTACCGGGCACAGGTGCTTAGTGGCAAGCTTTTTAAAAGAAAGAAAGAGCGCGCGAGAGAGAGAGAGCGAGCAAGACAGCGAGAGAGAGCTGGTTGGAGCGAAAATTAAGATAATACCGTTGAAGCTAATTATACACTCTGCGACAAAGTTGCTTGCTGGGAAAGTGAGAATTGCCTTCATTATCATGGACTTCAGAGCTGTGAGTTAGAGAGCCAAGAGAGCACACTTAAATAGGCCCCTTTTTAAAGTGAGTCCCACTGGCACTCTGTGCAGGTAGGTATTTTATTCAGAACCTGCTCTTATTCCCCTGTGCACACTCTCGACGTTCAGGCAGACAAAGCACGCCATCAACACAGCCTTGTGCAGAGAAGGTGAAAATATGTGTTCTCTCATGTGATATTAGTCACAGCAACACTCACAAGGGGAAGAAGTGTCGCAACTAACTATAGGATGAAAAGCTCCCGGGAGGATGAGACAACAGTGCAACATCCATTGACAGTTATCTGGACAACAGACTCTACAATGAATTCTGGGACATCAGTCTATCGATGCCTAATAATAACTGTGTATGAATAATGGTTGACTAGATACACTTGGCTTCTCGTCTCTGTTGCACATGCTGAAACATTCATCCCATCACCATCAGCCTAGTTTCTATCATGTTAGCCACCAGGGTACAGACGTCAGACACTGTTGTACAGAAAGAGGACGCTTGAGCCTCTATTCTCACACTTCCCTTTCTTTTTCTGATGAATGGATTCATTTGCGAGTTGAAATGGAATTTCCTCCCTTTGACTCACTCAACTCTTCATAGGAAACAGTGACGTTAATTCACACAACATTCTCACCAACGGGCCACTGTGTGTGTGTGTGTGTGTGTGGGCAGGCGCGTGCGCGTGGATCTATCCAAGTGCGTGTGTGTGGTGTTCCTTCACACGTAAGCACCCGTGTGCCTCCCTCATAACTACTACCACCAGCAACGGCCAACCGCAAACAAACCCTGTGACGTGGCTTGGAGACAGACTTGTGTTTACAGTCAGATGAAAGGAACACGGTCTTACCCACTTCAACCATGCCACCAGCTCACTGTGACGCAGCATTACAGTCCGATAGGATTGGCTACAAGTGTGGTAGCCTCAACGGAGGCCAAGGGAAAAAACACAACCGATAGACTGGTTGCTAGACGCCGGAACTGGTTCAAAATGGAATTCCATTGTTAGTTGCAAAGACCCCCAACACAAGGTCAGAGGTCAGTCAATCCTGTTCCCTTCAAAACAACATCATGAGACCCTACTTACCCTACCCACTTAAATATATAATGCAATGCAATAAAACACAACACAAAATGTGTTCATCCCTTTGAATTTGATTTGGGGCAGCCGCCAGCAGATGCAAGGCACACATACTACAATTTACACGTTGAGCGCACACTTCAAAGTCAACAACATATCCATAGTAGCACATCACTGAGAACGCATGCCAATACAGTGTTTGGTTCTAAGTTGTATACCCGTGTTAGTATCAGGACATACAGTCACAGAGGTTGCACCGTTTACCTGAGTGGCCTGTTCTCCCTGCCGTCGTAGATGTGGAAGAACACCTCCAGCTCCTCTCCCAGGTTGGAGCTCATCAGGCTCTTCATGTGGACGAAGAGGTGGTGCGTGCTGGCCGGCACCGGAGTCTCCTTCTTACGGTGACGGTGCTCCATCTGTGGTGTGGGCAAACAGGATCAGAGATCATCTGGACGGCGCAAAAACACCAGTCTAGTCTGGTGGCGCGTTATGGTCAAAAGGGTCGGAAATGTCATAACCCTGATGGTCATCAGCCGGCGGAAACACGGGTCTCCTGGTTGTTTATTATCGGAACTAGGGATGTCAGGAAGACAGTAGGCTAGCGCTCTGCAATGTGTGCACACAGGATTAGACATGTCAAAACCCTGATGGTCATCAGCCAGTTCAAACACAGGTCTTTTATTATAGCATCTAGACACAGCCTTATCGTTGGTTCTGAGTGCAGAGATTATCCTGTGAACACAATTGAATCACTTTCCCTTTTTCAATGAACTGATTTATTCGGCATTGACCTTCATAAAGAAAAATGTAATGATCTAATTTGACTTGAATTAAATACTTCAAAGTGGACCTACAGTAGCTCTGTGAAAATAAATGGCAGCATTGGCTTTTTAAGCTGTTCTTTCTACTCTGGCGTTTGCCTTTCATCTCAGTTGAGGAAAGCGCTTTATAACTGGTTGAGTAGAGCAGGTAAAGAGAACGAGGTAATTTCAGATTTATGCTGCATTTTCACCCTTTCGCTCCAAATCCCATTAAAGGGGCAATCAGCAGTTGAAACATCCATTGATTCCCATTGATTCTTCAAGAATATAACTTACAAATGCCTCAGGAGCTTAGTTTAACTGTCACACCCCATCAGAACACTTATTTTACTCCAATGTTTGTGAACATCCATAGATCATTTCTCCCGACCCATCCATCAACTTTTTACCAAAACAGTGGCGGGGAAAATGCTTTTTTATTGTTTCAACTGCTGAATGGCCCTTTAAGTCAAGCTGTGGAAAAGCTATGCATATTATTTTCCCAAAAACGTGTTACGTATTCCATTTAATTCCAGAGGCTGCACGTTCACAGCACGCTTCCTTAATAGTCGCCCAAATCTAATTTGTTTCAGTTAATATGCTGCCCTCTTTGTAGAAATAACACACACACAACACATGAGGAAATACACACACACACACACACACATGAGGAAATACACACACACACACACAACACATGCCATTTACACCTTTATAGGAAGGATGTCACAACGCAGAGTGCTTCAAAGGAATTATATTTCTTTCATTTGCGCACACACACACACACACACACACACACACACACACACACACAATCAGCCATGTCAAACTGGGATAGAAGGAACAGTAGCACAATGTACCCACAGCATCAAGCCTTATCCGCTCTTAAGCACTGGATAATAATGTATTAAATCAACCAGATCTACAGTATATCTCTACATTATTATCTGACACAGCAGTGTAGGACTGTAAAGGCGTCCGCATGCTTCCCAGCCGAAACAGTTTGGAAGAGTTTGTGTATAGATTATCACGACATTTTGTGACGTTTCGGTTTGTTTTGGACTTTGGTATGTATTTTTTCGGTTCGGGCACACAACATGTTTTCTTGAGGCAAGCTGAAGTCGGTTGCCAAAGTCTACGCCCCTTCGTCGGTGATTGGTCAACCGTAGGCATTCTTCAGTAAAGTCTTTGATGTCATTCAACGAGAGTCGACTAGCTTTCATTAACATTTTCTTATTTAGAAATACTGCACCAAACATCTTAGTTAGATGTAAAATTGCTCGAACTAAGACCTCAGCAAAAACCATAAAATTACTGACAGATTCCTTGAGTTGCCTTCTGACTATTTTGAGGAAGTGTATACCGTCTACGGTATCTCAAAATGGACAAAGAGAACTCTTCACGCTTTTTTCTTGTTTTTCAAGCGAATGTCTGTTCAGGGAGTATGCCAGCACACTCGTTCGGTTCACCCGCCAGCCGAACTGAAGCATGCTGACGCCTTAATACAAATTATTCACAGTTCGCTGCACAAGTTTGCATAAACTGAGGACAGAAAAAGAATGAACTCTCATCTTCCTTAGTAATTGTCTCTGTGTTGGTGCCCAGTACAAGGACAAAAGAAGGACTGGTGGCAAACAGCTAGGACCCAGTCCAAGTCTTCCTTGCACTCTTGCATGCACCCATTCACTCACTCACTCACTCACCCACCCACCCACCCACCCACTCACTCACTCACCCACTCACTCCACCAGATGGTTGCTATTGTCCCTGCCGAAGCCTGCCCTGCATTCATCTTCACTTTTCTTTCAGCGATAAGGACTAAGAGGCGGAGCAGAGGAAGATGCTGGGACGGAGGAGGAGGAGAAGAGAGGCGTGGAGAGGGGGCACAAGCAGGCATCGAGACGTTATGTTTTCTGCGGCTCACGTAACAGGGTTAATGTCCCAGTTCGATTTCATCTGGAATGAATAGGCTTATGTGACAACTGATAGAGTTTCATGAGCAGCTTTCTTCTCTGTCTCAACTACACAGTACGTTAAGCAACCGCGGGAAGGCAATGCATTGCGTGACTGTTTCTGCCTCACTTAATACGGGAGGGGAACTGGTGTAGTGTGGTATTGTAACTCAACCGTTCAAAACGTTCAAGTATTGTTCATAATATATGTAACAATCAAACCATTGAGCAGATGCTTTTATCCAAAGTGACCTACGGTCGTGCACACAGTTTTTACATGTGGGTGGTTTTTGGTAATCGAACTCACGAACCAGCTGCTACAGGGGACCAGGTTCACCATTTAATATTTTCTAGCAAGTAGCGTGAAACAGAAACAAGTATTGTAACAGTCTAAATGTCCCTGGGCTTTAGAGAGAGAGTTAAATACAGCCTACTGAGATCACATAATAATCAAGGCTACAGTACATAAGGATCCTTCCATTATGCCTTTATCACATGAAACATGCGGCAAAGGACAATCTGAAAATAAAGTATCCTGCACCAGTACGGTTCGGGTCGGCACAATAGCGTGACACTGGTTACTCTCTCCATGTATGCTAGTGCTAATTGGAGACGGTATGTTGACCTAGGTAAACCTGAACTATCCCATCGCCACTGTTCAGTATGACAGTGTAGTGAGCCCTACTGTCCCTGCTCTGCTCTGGGCTCTCTGACCTACAAACTCAGTGGTCCTAAACACACATCTGAAATACCGGTAGCGAGGTTGGCACAATATAGTGGAATAAATGGTGCTTTTAATCACCAAGATCGGATCACAATAAAGTAATAATATATATGAATGTACCATTTAGCAGACGCTTTAAATCCAAAGTGTCTTACAGTCATGCGGGCATACATTTTACGTACGGGTGGTCCTTGGGAATCGAACCAAGCGCCATGCTCCACCAAGTATTCTTGAAGAAATCATCGAACCGAACACTCACGCTCTGATGCAAATCATTTGTGTTTTGTTGGACAAGTGCACCTTAGTTTCTTTCTCTAACACTCACTGTAAAAAGAGGAACGGCACTGTTGTTCATCTGAAGTGCCTTTTTCTGAGTGGTATGATCCAAAATTAAGCTTTGGTTCGTTCACCGTATTCTATTACGTTTGTGTCTGAACTCAAATTAATAATTGGACAGATCAATATCAGTTTTTGAGTTGGATGAAAGCTTCTAAATTGCTTTCAACACCTCAAGCGCTTTGCTTAGCGGTGGGAGAAATGTAGCAGCAGCAGCCTATCAGAAGAGCTGGAGGTGTGGCCTATTGGGGGTGTGACTTTGTTTGTTCTTTTGGCCACCCGTGAGCGTGAATGTCATTCCAGGTAATATGTTCTTCTTTTATGATTATATGTTCACTGCCAGCACTGAATCATAAAGAAATTGGAGGATATTTGAAGGAAATCTGATCAAAGTATGAAAAATGACTGTTGCTTCTACATTGATAAAATGTGATCATAAAGTTACTGGCCCCCTCCTGTTGATTCATTATTAAGGGGACAAGGTGAGCATTTTTTAAATGTAACCTTTATTTAACTAGGCAAGTCAGTTAAGAACAAAATCGTATTTATAATGACTGCCTACCCTGGGCCAATTGTGAACTGCCCTATGGGACTCCCAATCACAGCCAGATGTGATGCAGCCTGGATTTGAACCAGGTACTGCAGTGCTACCTCTTACACTGAGATGCAGTGTCTTATACCACTGCACCACTCGGGAGCCCATTTTAATTCTCCACTGGTAACATGATATATTCTCTTACCTAAGGCATGTTTGCAGATGGGCATGGTTTATATAGTTAGATAGCTACTCTACTGGTGCCAAATGTTTACTGTAGGGTGTTAGCAAATATAATGAAAAGTTTACCCTATTTACCTATGGCAAATATACTTATATGTTTCCCATTTTATCTGTGTCTGGTGTTAGCTAGATACTGGCTAACTAGGTCTTCAGTTAGCATGGAACAAAAGGTGGGGGGAAGGGTCGTTCAAAACTCTGACAGTTGTCAAGTCAACACATCCGTCAGTGCTGCTGAGAAACGCAGCACAAAGGACATGCCAAATGGGAGAAGTAAATATATATATATATATTGTTGATGCAATTTCAATGTCGCTTGAGTTGTTTTGTGCATCACCAATTTAGCTTGAGGGGATTTTTACTGCAACACTGCATCCTAGTTGCTTGGCATAGGCGTTTCAAAGAGCTGTCACTCAAGGTGAGCTCATGAATATAAGCTCCTCCTGGTAGTTAGCCATGAGAGGAAAAAGTACTTTTCAGAATGACTGTACAGGATTTTGAAATAATATCTGCGTAAGTAATGTGATATTAAAGAGCTGGTCACCATTTGGTTACAATATTGTAACCAGTTAATGTGAAAGTCTTAGGTAAAGAAAGGGTTTGCAGTCTTTATTTCATGTTATGCAAACAACTTAATATTTTGAAATGTACAGGAAATGTATTTAATTCCTTGTAACCTAATTGAAGAAATGTGGATAGGTAAAAATAAAAAATGTACTTGGTACAAAATGGGTTATATATATATATATATATATAAAAAAATATATATATATATAAAAAAATATATATATATTTATATTTATATTTACATATATAAATAAATAAATAAACAAATAAATAAATAAAATAAATAAATAAATATATATACACACACACACACATACACACACACACACATACATACATACATACATACATACATACACAAACTACCGTTCAAAAGTTTGGGGTCAGTTAGAAATGTCCTTGTTTTTGAAAGAAAAACACATTTTTTGTCCATTAAAGTAACACCACATTGATCAGAAATACAGTGTAGACTTTGTTAATGTTGTAAATGACTATTGTAGCTGGAAACTGATTATTTTTTGTGGAACATCTACATAGGCGTACAGAGGCCCATTATCAGAAATCATAACTCCTGTGTTCCAATGATACGTTGTGTTAACTAATCCAAATTTATCATTAGAAAACCCTTTTGCAATGATGTTAGCACAGCTGAAAACTGTTATTCTGATTAAAGAAACAATAAAACTGGCCTTCTTTAGACCAGTTGAGTATCTGGAGCATCAGAATTTGTGTGTTCAATTACAGGCTCAAAATGGCTAGAAACAGAACTTTCTTCTGAAACTCATCAGTCTATTCTTGTTCTGAGGAATTCCACGCGAGAAATTGCAAAGAAACTGAAGATCTCGTACAACGCTGTGTACTACTCCCTTCACAGAACAGCGCAAACTGTCTCTAACAGAATAGAAAGAGGATTGGGAGGCCCCGGTGAACAACTGAGCAAGAGGATAAGTAAATTGGAGTGTAGTTTGAGAAACAGATGCCTCAGAAGTCCTCAACTGGCAGCTTCACTAAATAGTACCCACAAAACACCAGTCTCAACATCAAGAGTGAAGAGGCGACTTATAGTTATTTATTAGGTTTAACAAAAGGATAAAAGTAAGTTTAATGTTGACAGAAATCGGTTGCAACTTTACATATAGGTTTGTTAATAATAATATATAACAGTTTACACTGAACCATATATTTGGCTTGTCACCTAAAACCCTCACAAACTTTTACAGATGCAAAATTGAGAGCATCCTGTCGGGCTGTATCACTGCGTGGTACAGCAACTACACCGCCCACAACCGCAGTACTCTCCAGACGGTGGTCTGCACAACGCATCACCGGGGGCAAACTATCTGCCATCCAGGACACCTACAGCAACCAATGTCACAGGAAGGCCAAAAAGGACAACAAATCCCCAAGCCACTGCCTTTTCACCCCGCTATCATCCAGAAGGCGAGGTTAGTATAGGTGCATCAAAGCAGAGGCCCGAGAGACTGAAAAACAGCTTCTATCTCAAGGCCATCAGACTGTTGAATAGCCATCACTAGCAGAGAGAGGCTGCTGCCTACATACAGACTTGAAATCATTGGCCACTTTAATAAATGGAACACTAATCACTTTAACAATGACACTTTAATAATGTTTACATATCTTGCATTACTCATCTCATATGTATATACTGTATTCTATAACATCTATTGTATCTTAGTCTATGCCACTCCACATATTTATATATTCTTAATTCCATTCCTTTGCTTAGATTTGTGTGTATTAGGCATTTGTTGTGAAATTGTTATATATTACTTGTTAGCTATTGCTGCACTGTTGGAACTAGAAGCACAAGCATTTCGCTACACCCGCAATAACATCTGCTAAACATGTGCATGTGACAAATACAATTTGATTTGATTTGAACAAATTATGTTTGTTTGTGGCTGTCATGTAATTTTGTCTGCCGGTTATTGTCACGCAAAACACTGCCGTTCTCACGGTAATTGGCCGTTAATTAACATAAACACGATCATAAGCATCTCCAGGCATCCACACACACACACACAAGCTGCTGATGCGTGCGCCCTTTGGATCATCTACAGTAAAAACATATATAATAAATCAATTGAATATACACCATCACAATACATCCATTATTTATTTTAGGCAGGTCTAGAGAAACATTATGACATGAAGAAAGTGAATTTAGAAGATTGGAATATGTTGGCCTACTGTTTGTTATCTGACAATGCTTCGTGCCATAGGCTGTAGGCTTGTTCATTTAGCTGACAAGACAAGCGTATAAGTCCCATGCCATTATTTTATATTATATGATTTTATAGTAAGAAGATTATAATTGAACTTAGCTGAGTAACATAGAAATGATATTTTTCCCATTCCGGAGTTAGAGTGCACATACGAAGTAGCTATGTTGAGTGGTAAAGGTGAATTTGAAACAGGTCCTATATGCTAGATTTAGAGGTGCTTGACAACTTTAATTGTGAATGATACCAACCTTAGAGTTCCTTAGAAATCAAAAGATGTATGGGCTGCATGATACGACTATAGACTGTTGACGATTTGAGAAAGTCACATAAACATCTTGCACTCTGTTCCTTACCTCAGACCACACATTATTCTCTCCAGCTCTAATCAAGAGATCATTATTTCACCCATCAGACTATTCTCAATTTAATATTGTCTTTATTAATATGTCAAATTTGTTTAGATTTAGATATGGCCCGTTATCATATGGGCAGGAAAAGAGGGAAAAGACCATATGCACTCGAATAGCGAATGGAGGCCACTTTCCCGCTGGTTCGTCCCATGTATACCATGGCCTCTCCAACCCTGTTCCTGCAGCTACCCAGTGCTTAATTTGGGAAATCAAGTGAAATCTGTTCAGGAACATCAATAGTAAAATGTTTTCCCAACGAAACATACAAAAAATGAACAAAAGTATGTGGATACCTGCTCATCATTCCATTCAGCAAGTTGAGCAGTGATGTTGGGCAATTAGGCCTGGCTTGCAGTCGGCGTTCCAATTCATCCCAAAGGTGTTCCCAACAAAACAGGTCAGGGTTGAGGTCAGGGCTCTATGCAGGCCAGTTAAGTTTTTACACACCAAGCTCATTTCTGTATGGGCCTTGCTTTGTGCACGGGGGCTTTGTCATGCTGAAACAGGAAAGGGCCTTCCCCAAACTGTTGCCACAAAGTTGGAAGTACAGAATCATCTAGAATGTCATTGTCGGCATTAAGATTTCCCTTCCCTGGAACTAAGGAGCCTAAACCATGGAAAAGGGCCCCAGACCATAATTCCTCCTCCACCAAACTTTACATTTGGCAGGTAGCATCTCCTGGCATCTGCCAAAACCAGATTAGTCCATCGGACTGTCAGAGAACGTGTTTCCACTGCTCCAGAGTCCAAGCTTTACACCACTCTAGCGTCGGCTTGGCGTTGCGCATGGTGATCTAAAGCTTGTGTGCAGCTGCTCGGCCATGGTTCTTGTGCTGACGTTGTTTCCAGAGGCAGGTTGGAACTCGGTAGTGAGTGTTGCAACCGAGGCCACACGATTTTTATGCGCTACTTGCTTCAGCACTCGGCTGTACCGTTCTGTGAGCTTGTGTGGCCTACCAAATTGTGGCTAAGCCGTTGTTGCTCCTAGATGTTTCAACTTCACAATAACACAGAGGCAGCTCTAGCAGGTCAGAAATGTTACAAACTTACTTATTGGAAAGGTGGCGTCCTATGACGGTGCAATGTTGAACGTCACTGAGCTCTACAGTAATATTTGTCTATGGAGATTGCATGGCTGTGTGCTCGATTTGGCTGAAATAGCCAAATCCACTCATTTGAATGGGTGTCCACATACTTTTGTATTTCATTAAACTGTTGACAGCTCCTCTCTCTGGGCGCTGAAGAAAGGAGAGAGGGGAGGAGATGGAAACGCGGTGGTGAGATATTCTGTAGCTTAAGGTAATGCATTAGCCTATTCATTATGAAAATATAAAAAGCGCCCTATTACTAGGCTATTCAAACTCAAATACAAATTCAATATAATGTAGGGTATCTCTGAAATTATGTACCAAATATATCTTAAATCTGTTTTTTTTTTTTGGGGGGGGGGGTGGACTCATATATAGGCCTTACGCATAAGCTCTAATACGCATATGGATGTTTTGAATGAATCATCACCATAGAAAGAACTTTCCATTTCGTTGTGCTAGGCTTTGAAACAACATCCACAATGACCATATTTTACACTCAGTTTTAACCTGCTGTTGAACATCTTTCTTCAAATTGATCATCACAGTGAGGTGAGTTGTAAAAGCACGATACTGTTTTCATGTATTTTGATGTGATTTTTGCATTGATGTCAGAGTGGTTAGAGGGACAATAGAGTCCTGAGTACCCGGCCATTAGCGACCTGATGATCATTATAGAGTTGGGTGCTACTAACACATGTCCAGAGTGCATAAGAGGTGATTACCGAGACACAACGGTCACATAGAATTTGACTGCAGTCCTGACTCATGTCTGCCGGTGTCGCGGTAATGCAGTCACCGCAACAGCCCTATCTGCAACTTAATAAAGCCACACAATGCGGAGGGACACAAATAACGATCTGCCTTTGTCACCAAACAAATGAAACGGGTTCTCTGCTGCTGTTGTGATGATGATGGTGATGTTATTATTGTTTTGCGTCCATGACGACAACAGTAATTGTTTAGTTCTTCCCCCTTTGTATCTTCCGTCTCAGTTACTAAGGAATTACTGTAATGTTCCACATCCTACACGCTGTAATGGAGATGCATTAGGCTTTTATTTCTCTCATCCCCCCCACTCCCCTCTTTCTCATCCCCATGTACCTTCTTTGTTTATCAAAAAAGGATTAAGTGCCTCAATTACATTGTGTGGGAAAAGAAAAGCCATCTCACATCAGGATAGGAGCATCAGGCAGGGGTGTGTGGTTGCTATGGTTACGGGGTGGGAGACAGAAGTGGGGTGGGGCTGTGCAGGAAAGCGCTGCCTGGGGAGGAAGAGTGAGGAAGGGAAAGGCGAAGGGAGACTCATGTGCCTTTATTCAGCCTTAAAGAGTAAAAGACACACCTGAATCGCAGAAAGAATACTGCCACGCACTCAGCAGTCACAAGGGCTATGTGGCTAATGCTAGAGAAAGGTATAGTAGGACAGTGGATTGGTGAGGATAGTGATGGGTTCTGACTTCTAAACTTGAAAATATGAAGTATCCTCATTCATGTCACTGAGGGAGGGGAATGTGTAACGTTTTTACATTCTGTCAGAATATGTTATTGTTAGACATCAGGGATCCTACGGGAAGGAGAATGGCCGCAGTCAGGTACAAGTCAACATGACAGCCGTGAGAAGTGAGGAATTTGGGCAGAGGTCAGGTCAGACGAAGTGAGGAAAAACAGATATCACTAAAGTTTTGTCGAGCAACAGAGTTGTATTGGATGTTTAGATGTGTAAAGGAGACTCAGCAGAGGAGGAAAGGTTAAATACCTGTGCTGGTGGAAACATGTCTGTCAGTTCAGCTGTCTGGGCCTTTGGGTGAATAAACTTTGGTTTGAGCTTTACTAATCGTCCGTGAGTTTTTACTCGGTTCATTTAAAACCTAACAATGGGAAATACAGAGTAACAACAGAACAGTGTTCAGACAATTGTTCCTGGTATTGGGCATATAACTCACCAGTTTGAAGAGTTCTGTGACGCTGATCTCATCTGGGTCCACCATACTGAACTCCCTGCGGGGTACCAGGTCCAAACTCAGTTGTCTGGAACACACACACACACACACAGGACAGTGCATCAAACCATTCAGAAAGGACACACTTGACAGAACTGCAAGTCTGCTATGTCTCACAAGGACATAGAGGCGTAGATGGGTACCCACACACACGCTCTCCAATCTCCCAGGGATAGATTAGATAAGTCTTTCAAAGCATGGGATGGTATAAGACAAGGAGAGGCAGGAGGAGCCATCTGTCGTTTGTGTCGTTTTATCCCTTATGCCCGGGAGATAGAGGCACAGTGGAAAGTGTTTGTGTGTGTCTGTTTGATACAAAATGAAAAGTGTGTGTGTGTCTGTTTGAACGTGTGGTGTGTCTGTTTGAAGGGGAACGGAAACCGATTGAGCACAGCATGTGCCTGGGGAGGGAGTGTGACATTCAAAGACAGAGGGACTGGGGGACTGGGGAGGCAGGAATGTTTCTCTCTCTCCACTACTCACTCGTTTCCCCAGTCCAACCTGGCAGTGATGTGCTGTTTGACGTCTTTCATGCGGTCGTTGGTGAGGTGACCAACCAGAACCTGTCTCCTCAGGTCCAGGATCTCATTCATCACGTGCCACAACCGATGGAACAGATCCCCCTCATTCTTCTACAGAGAGAGAGCAAGAGAGAGAGAGCAAGAGAGAGAGAGAGAGAGCAAGAGCGAGAGCGAGAGATTTCAGAGTAAAAAAATTGGGTCCAGAAAGTCAGCCTTCAATAAAAAAAAATCACAAATAAATGCTTTCTGTCTAACATGCACATATAGTTATTAGGGACACAAACACAAGCAAGATTAGTAATTAATAAGCAGAAAAAAAGCTTCCACTGTTTGCTGCAGGGGAAACACATTGCCCAGTAGTTGAAAGGTATTCCCAGGTCTATTCTCCTCTCTGCAGGTGTGTGGTACACACAGGGACATGCACATACATGCGTGCGTGCGTGTTTGCATGCATGTGTTTATGTGTAAATTCATGCAAGTCTGTGCGAATTCCTGCATGCATTCCTACATGTGTGTGTTGAACAGTCTTTACCACGTAGAGCCGTTTCCACATGGCCCCCCAGTCTCTCAGGGTGGTTGTCATCTCAGTGATAACAGAGTCCTCTGTTGGGATGACAGTCTCAAACTGCCTGTGGGTCAGAGAGAGAGAAAGAGAAAAGGACATCAAATTACAACAGTATTACACCCCCCTCCTACACACACACACACACAGATAATAATGCAGTGTCATTATGAGAGGCTGGTAGAAGAAGCACTCAACCTCTGTTCTGTTAATATGACGTTAATCTAATCTTTATCTAACGTTTTCTTTCCACAGAAATTACACAAACTTCCCTCACCTTCCAGACTGGCTGATCTAATAAGGCTGTTTGCCTTCTCAGAAACACACACACACTGAAACAGACACACACACTGAAACAGACACACACACTGAAACAGACACACACACTGAAACAGACACACACTGAAACAGACACACACACATGCACACACACACACACACACTGAAACAGACACACACACACGCGCACACACACACACACACGGAAACAGACACACACAATGCACTCATTACTTACCCTTTGTTCTTGATATGGGCGTTCTTCAAGTGAATGTAAGTGCATGGGAAAATACCCTGAGGGGAGAGAATAAACAAGCTAATGAATGGGGAATGTCATTCTAACTGTATCATTAAACTGCACTACCATTAACACATTCGGTTAGCGAGTGTAAATGATGCATATAATCAATACAAATTAAATGTGTGTATGTGTGTGTGTGCATGTGTCAACATGACATTATTAAACTATGAGCCTCTCCATATTGACCTGCTTGCTGCACAGCCCTCAGAACCAAGCAGAGAGCTGATATTTCTGAATCTGAAAAGAGCAGCTGCACTGACAGCCTCAATAACACACAAAAGAGTCTCACCCACCTTGGCATTTGGATTCTTATGGACGAACCCTCTGTACCAGCCTGAGGAGACAACAACAAAAAAAATCACATTTTCATTGTGTCACCGTGACTTTCAGATCCGCTATCTTTCCTTCTATCAAATTGTGTGTGTGTGTCCACTGAACTAATAGATAGCAGCCCTATTATGATTCTGTAGATTGGCTCTTCTGCGCTCTCAGTTAAAATGTCAACCACCAAATAATCAATTTCATTCCATCTCTACAGCATCTGATATGGGGGTGGAGAGTAGGAGAGAAAAACCTGTCTGGTTAAGTAATGTCTGCCTATCACTGCCAAACAAATGACTGGGGTTGTGTCTCAAATGGCACCCTAGTCCCTATAGTGCACTACTTTAGCCCTATGGGCTATAGGTTGCCATTTGGGACAGAGGCCCCGGGTTACTGAAGCATCGCCACTTCAGCTCCGACCACACCAGTCGTAGAGCTGCCGAGCTGTAAAACAAAACGCCCAGCTGGAACACTTCATCACGGGAGGCCGTATCTGTCACTGCACTGTTTACTGCAGCCTACCAGGTACGGTGTTACAGTATTTGTTGTGGCCACCGGCCAGGCTGGTGAGCCAGGCGGTGTCAGTCGCACCAAGGACTGTAAGTAGCACCGGGGAGTGTAAGTAGCACCGGGGAGTGTAAGTAGCACTAGGGACTGTAAGTAGCACCGGGGACTGTAAGTAGAACCGGGGACTGTAAGTAGCACCAGGGACTGTAAGTAGCACCGGGGGGTGTCAGTAGCACCAGGGACTGTAAGTAGCACCGGGGGGTGTCAGTAGCACCAGGGACTGTAAGTAGCACCGGGGGGTGTCAGTAGCACCAGGGACTGTAAGTAGCACTGGGGAGTGTCAGTAGCACCAGGGACTGTAAGTAGTACCAGGGAGTGTCAGTAGTACTAGTAACCTAAGGTCATAATGTGCTCCTTGGTCCAACACCTGTCTGTGACATTGCTAGAGGTGAGAGTGTTAGAGACAAGGTGAGAATGAGCCTCACTGCTGCCACTGACTTGTAGTCTTGCCTCCTGAAGGACCTCGGCTAGGCATTTTCTTTAGAACTCTTTCTAGTTTTTGATTGGCCAGAGTGTCAGAGAAGAAGCGGTCATATGTTACCTATCCCCTACAGTAGCAACTTGATGACACTGCACTGGCAGAAGCCCTTTTTATAGTAACTTATCTCCTCTCTAGTACAGAATAGATACCCTGTCTTACCCTGTCTTGCCTTCACCCTGTCTTGCCTTTGAGTTGTGTGGAATGGTACATATTTTATTTCTTCCCTTCATCCAAACCGAACACATACACTACATGACCAAAGGTATGTGGACACCTGCTCGTCAAACATCTCATTCCAAACTCTTGGGCATTAATATGGAGTTGGTCCCCTTTTTGCTGCTATAACAGCCTCCACTCTTCTGGGAAGGCTTTCCACTAGACTTTGGAACATTGCTGCGGGGACTTGCTTCCATTCAGCCACAAGAGCATTAGTGAGGTTGGACACTGATATTGTGTGATTAGTACTGGCTCGCTGTCAGCGTTCCAATTCATCCTAAACGTGTTTGATGGGGTTGAGGTCAGGGCTCTGTGTAGGCCAGTCAAGTTCTTCTACACCGATCTCGACAAACCATTTCTGTATGGACCTTGCTTTGTGCACGGGGGCATTGTCATGTTGAAACAGGAAAGGGACTTCCCCAAACTGTTGCCACAAAGTTGGAAGCACAGAATTGTTTCGAATGTCATTGTATGCTGTAGCATGAAGATTTCCCTACACTGGAACTAAGGGGCCTAGCCGATTTGGCCGAATTAAAATAATATATTTTTTTACACCTTTATTTAACTAGGCAAGTCAGTTAAGAACACATTCTTATTTTCAATGACGGCCTAGGAACGGTGGGTTAACTGCTTTGTTCAGGGGCAGAACAACAGATTTTTACCTTGTCAGCACGGGGAACCTTACAGTTAACTAGTCCAATGCTCTAACCACCTGCCTCTCATTGCACTCCACGAGGAGCCTGACTGTTACGCGAATGCAGTAAGAAGCCAAGATAAGTTGCTAGCTAGCATTAAACTTATCTTATACAAAACAATCAATCAATCAATCATAATCGCTAGTTAACTACACATGGTTGATGATATTACTAGTTTATCTAGCGTGTCCTGCATTGCATATAATCGATGCGGTGCGCATTCCTAACCATAAACATCAAAGCCTTTCTTAAAATCAATACACAAGTGTATATTTTTAAACCTGCATATTTAGTTAATATTGCCTGCTAACATGAATTTCTTTTAACTAGGTAAATCGTGTCACTTCTCTTGCAACAGAGTCAGGGTATATGCAGCAGTTTGGGTCGCCTGGCTCGTTGCGAACTAATTATGACATAACATTGAAGGTTGTGCAATGTAACAGGAATATTTAGACTTATGGATGCCACCCGTTAGATAAAATACGGAACGGTTCCGTATTTCACTGAAATAATAAATGTTTTGTTTTCAAAAGGATAGTTTCCGGATTCGACCATATTAATGACCAAAGGCTCGTATTTCTGTTTGTTATTATGTTATAATTAAGTCTATGATTTAATATTTGATAGAGCAGTCTGACTGAGAGATGGTAGGCACCAGCAGGCTCAAGCAATCATTCAAACAGCATTCATACAAACAGTGCGTTTTGCCAGCAGCTCTTCGCTGTGCTTCAAGCATTGAGCTGTTTATGACTTCAAGCCTATCAACTCCCGAGATTAGGCTGGTGTAACCAATGTGAAATGGCTAGCTAGTTAGCGGGGTATGCGCAAATAGCGTTTCAAACGTCACTCGCTCTGAGACTTGGAGTAGTTGTTCCCCTTGGGTAACGATGCTTCAAGGGTGGCTGTTGTCGATGTGTTCCTGGTTCGAGCCCAGGTAGGGGCGAGGAGAGGGACGGAAGCTATACTGTTACACTGATAATACTAAAGTGCCTATAAGCACATTCAATAGTCAAAGGTATATGAAATACAAATGGTATCGAGAGAAATATAAATACTATATTAACTACAACCTAAAACCTCTTACCTTGGAATATTGAAGTCTCATGTTAAAAGGAACCACCAGCTTTCATATGTTTTCATGTTGTGAGCAAGGAACTTAAACGTTAGCTTTCTTACATGGCACATATTGCACTTTTACTTTCTTCTCCAACACTTTGTTTTCGCATTATTTAAACCAAATTGAACATGTTTCATTATTTATTTGAGGCTAAATGGATTTTTATTGATGTATTATATTAAGTTAAAACAAGTGTTCATCCAGTATTGTTGTAATTGTCATTATTACAAATACATTTAAAAAATCGTCCGATCAATCGGCATCGGCTTTTTCTGGTCCTCCAATAATCTGTATCGGTGTCGAAAAATCATAATCGGTCGACCTCTACTCCAGAGAACGCGTTTCCACTGCTCCAGAGTTCAAGGTGGCGAGCTTTACACTACTCCAGCCGAATCTTAGCATTGCGCATGGTGATCTTAGGCTTGTGTCCAGCTGCTCGGCCGTGGAAACCCATTTCATGAAGCTCCCGACTAACAGCTCTTGTGCTGATGTTGCTTCCAGAGGCAGTTTGGAACAATGGTAGTGAGTGCTGCAACCGAGGACAGACGATTTTTACGCGCTATAGCATTCTGGGATCCAGATCTGTGACCTTGTGTGACCTACCACTTTGCGGCTGAGCCACTGTTGCTCCTATACGTTTCTACTTCGCAATAACAGGACTTACAGTTGACCGGGGCAGCTCTAGCAGGGCAGAAATTTGATGAACTGACTTGTTGGAAAGGTGGCATCCTATGACGGTGCCACATTGAAAGTCACTGAGCTCTTCAGTAAGGCCATTCTACTGCCAATGTTTGTCTATGGAGAATGCATGGCTGTGTGCTAGATGTCAGATAATTTCCTTGGGTGAGTTTGGAATGCATCATCAGCTATCTCAGACGGATCTGTCGTCTGTCTGTCTGGCCTTGAGCAACAACAGGAAGTGAGATTGTGCCGCTCTGAGAAGGGAGGAAGGTTGCGTCAATGCTGTGTAAGTAAGCTGGGTAGAAACAGGAATGTGTGTCGGGCGCCTGCTCTGCTCTGCCTGAAACTATGTCAAAAATTAACCTTGGTGTGTGAGTGTGAGTGCCTCGGCCTTGACCTTGAGGCTCACACACTCCTTCGCAATACACCAGCAAGCACACACACACTCTCCTGTGCACACACACACACACACGCAAGCAAGCACACACAAGCTCTCAGTCTTTGTGTCTAAGGCAAGCAAACACACACACACTCTGAGCTCAATGTGGGCGGGAAGACTGAACCAAAGGCTTCTCCCTCTTGCGGCACAGGAAACAGAGGCAAACTGAAAGCCTCCACAATCACATCAAGTACAACAACAAAAAGAAGAAGAAACTCTATTAACATTTCATGTACAACACAATACTCCTAGAGGGACAGACTGGGGAAGGAAATGTGGAAACATACAGCCCAAGTAGCAGTAGCAGCCCATCTGTGAGTCTGTGAAGCTCGAAGGGGGGATCATGGTTTATATGGGTGTGAAATGAGTAGAGGTTATCAGTTACCTTCACATTTCTCCAGGAGCTGCACCGTGTCCCCAATCTCCAATGGCAAGCCATGCTGGACCGTCCCTCGGAAACTGGCCAGCACTGAAACACAATATAAGATACATATTTTAATACCTGTGTATTTTTTAAGTGCGTAAGTAGGTAACACACACACACCAAATCGACACACACACACACACAGTCCCCCCCAAAAAATCACTCTCTTTTCATGTCACTAGAATTGAATCCGAGCACAACTGTCTTGACTTTGAAGCTGTGCGGTGATTTGTTTCTAGTGTTCTCTGGGCAGAGAGAAAGAGAGAAGAGAATAGCCTGCTGACTGCTGGTAGATTGAGTACACCTCTGGGTGTCAGGCTGAAGTGGAGGGAAAATAATCTGGGAATATAATGTCATCCTGGGTCTTTCTGCTAGGAGCGCTCTTGTAGAGGAGGGAGGCAACACCTGAGGAGGCTTAGAGTAGGACTCTCGCTGATGAGAAGCACTGTCAGTGAGAGAGAGAGAGAGAGAGAGAGAGAGAGAGAGAGAGAGAGAGAGAGAGAGGGAGCAAACAAGCGAGCGAGCGAGAGAAAGAGAGTAACATCTCTGTCGATCAGCACAGAGCACTTTGGTCTAGCAGCATCTAATAGCTGGGTTAGTAGTGAGGAGTGTCGACAGATTCCATTCTCTGTGGTTCTGAGAGACAGGACATGATAACAGCAGCAGTCAGAGAATTCTCCAAGCTGGCACACACTGACACACTCGGGGGGACGGGGACGGGGACTAATAGGGTTAGTACTACAACATGGAAATGAGGAAGAGTCAAGTGCCTCCCGAGTGGTGCCGTGCCACGAGAGATTCTGAGTTTGAGTCCAGGCTCTGTCGCAGCCGGCCGCAACCGGGAGACCCATGTGGCGGCGCACAATTGGCCCAGCGTCGTCCGGGTTAGGGTAGGGTTCGGCCAGCAGGGATGTCCTTGTCCCATCGTGCACTAGCGCCTCCTGTGGCGAGCCCGGGCACAGTGCACGCTGACACGGTCGCCAGGTGTACAGTGTTTCCTTCCGACCAATTTGTGTGGCTGGTTTTCCCGGGTTAAGTGGGCATTGTGTCAAGAAGCAGTGCAACTTGGTTGGGTTGTGTTTGGGAGGATGCACGGCTCTCGACCTTCGCCTCTCCCGAGTCCGTACGGGAGACGCAGCGATGAGACAAGACTGTGACTACCAATTGGATATCACGAAATTGGGCAGAGAAAAGTGTTTGGAGAGAGCTTCATTTCATGGGGCACATGGGTGGGAGGGTAAACACATCAAGTCTAATGCAAGAGTTTTACAAGTCGAGTTTTCCAGCTGCAGTGTACTAAATTATGCAGCTTGGAGTAGAGTTTTGATAGAGCTGAATCACTTCCTCATAACCCATCCCCCAGCTGTTGTCTGTCTGCTAACTGCCATGGCTCTTTTCCAGAGATGTTGGCACTTGTAAGGTGTTCACTCAGCGGGAATAGATTTTTTAATTTTCTCTCCAGGGGAGTGGAAGAAGTGCCACCTTAAAGGCAGGAGAGAGAGGACAGCACACACACACACACACACACACACACACACACACACACACGCGCACACACACGCGCACACACACACACGCGCACACACACACACACACACACACACAGGAACGAAAGAAGGGGACCGAGAGAAGAGATAGAGCACAAATGGAAGTCCAAAGCCTGGCACCTACACACACACACACACACACACACCACAGCGTAATGAAAAAGATGAACTGGGTATAAAAAAAGCTTCACACACAAATATAGCAAAACCACAGACGCACTGGTATGATATGTGTACATGAACCTGTCAAACAGGGTCAGGGCCCATGTTTCCAGTCGGCATGGTCTGAGGCAGGAGTTCAGTCACGACAAGCTGTGCTCTGCTCTGCTGTGACACACATCTACTCGTGGGCAAATGGCTGTTCCTATTTCTGACCAGGCAGCCTCGTTCGTGCTGAACTAACTTAGACATTACGTAAAGACCGCAGGAAACTGGAAAAAAAGACACACACACACACACACACACAGGAATTCAGGAACTGGGATAAAAGTCACAAACTTAAATAAAAGTACTGGACAGAACTATGACTGAGATCCATGGATTTATATGACAACAGCTCCTTCAGATTTGAGATGTAAAGCTTACAGTTGAAGTCGGGGAAGTTTACATTCACCTTAGCAAAATACACTACAACTCAGTTTTTCACAATACCTTACATTTAATCCACAAAAATTCCCTGTCTTAGGTCAGTTAGGATCACCACTTTATTTTAAGAATGTGAAATGTCAGAACAATAGTAGAGAGAATGATTCATTTCAGCTTTAGTTTCTTTCATCACATTCCCAGTGGGTCAGAAGTTTACATACACTCAATTAGTATTCGGTAGCATTGCCTTTAAATTGTTTAACTTGTGTCAAACGTTTTGGATAGCCTTCCACAAGCTTCCCACAATAAGTTGGGTGAATTTTGGCCCATTCCTCCTGACAGAGCTGGTGTAACTGAGTCAGGTTTGTAGGCCCCCTTGCTCGCACACGCTTTTTCAGTTCTGCCCACAAATTTTCTATAGGATTGAGGTCAGAGCTTTGTGATGGCCAGTCCAGTACCTTGACTTGTTGTCCTTAAGGCATTTTGCCACAACTTTGGAAGTATGGTTGAGGTCATTGTCCATTTGGAAGACCCATTTGAAACCAAGCTTGAAGTTCCTTACTGATGTCTTGAGATGTTGCTTCAATATATCCACATATTTTCCCTTCCTCATGATGCCATCTATTTTGCGAGGTGCACCAGTCCCTCCTGCAGCACCCCCACAACATGATGCTGCCACCCCCGTGCTTCACGGTTGGGATGGTGTTCTTCGGCTTGCAAGCCTCCCCTTTCTCCTCCAAACATAACAATGGTCATCATGGTTAAACAGTTCTATTTGTTTGGTTCATCAGACTAGAGGACATTTCTCCAAAAAGTACGATCTTTGTCCCCATGCGCATTTTCAAACCGTAGTCTTGCTTTTTTATGGGGGTTTAGAGCAGGGGATTCTTCCTTGCTGAGCGGCCTTTGAGGTTATGTTGATATAGGACTTGTTTTACTGTGGATATAGATACTTTCGTACCTGTTTCCTCCAGCATCTTCACAAGGTCCTTTGCTGTTGTTCTGGGATTGATTTTCACTTTTTACACTAAAGTATGTTCATCTCTAGGAGACAGAACGCGTCTCCTTCCTGAGCGGTATGACGGCTGCGTGGTCCCATGGTGTTTATACTTGCGTTCTATTGTTTGTACAGATGAACGTGGTACATTCGGGCATTTGGAAATTGCTCCCAATGATGAACCAGACTTGTGGGGGTCTACAATTTTTTTTCTGAGGTCTTGGCTGATTTCCTTTGATTTTCCCATGATGTCAAGTAAAGAGGCACTGAGTTTGAAGGTAGGCCTTGAAATACATCCACAGGTACACCTCCAATTGACTCAAATTAGCCTATCAGAAATGTCATCATTTTCTGGAATTTTCCAAGCTGTTTAAAGGCACAGTCAACTTAGTGTATGTGAACCTCTGACCCACAAGAGTTGTGATACAGTGAATTATAAGTTAAATAATGTGTCTGTAAAGAATTGTTGGGAAAATTACTTGGGTCATGCACAAAGTAGATGTCCTAACCAACTTGCCAAAACTATAGTTTATTAACGCGTAATTTGTGGAGTGGTTGAAAAGTTTGAATGACTCCAAGTCATAAGTGTATGTATACTTCCGACTTCAACTGTATGTCCAAACGGGAAGTAGGTAACTATCCTCCATTCCTGAGTCAAAGTGGAGACTTAGTCACACTGACGCCCAGTAATCTACCCACGTGTGACTGCCATTCTCACCTTGCCCTAATCCTAAAGCAGTCCCCCAAAGCCAGAGAGAAGACTGACTGTGTACTGTGTTCTCAGTGTTCTGCCCTGTGTGGATGGGGAAAAGCAGGCAGATCAGTACAGAGAGTGTTTGTGTGAATTAGGCTTACATGTGCTTTATGCTGCCATTTGAAGTCTAGGCCTGTCAAATTATCCTACAGTTGTTTTTTGTCGGTCTCCCTCTAAGCTCCTTATAGGAACATGATGCAAACCACTGGTTCAAACAGGCTTTGGCGTAGTTTGTTGAGTTGCGTTCAAAGGCACTGGGTTCCACAGGTTATACTGAATTTATCAAGCAATATCAGGTTTCCAGCTAGCTAGGTATGTGTTCAAACCATGCCCGGTGGAAAAGGTAAGTAGCTCCTGATTGAGTGTGGCAGGCATAACAACAACAACGTTTGAAAGGTTACTTTAAAAGAATATGAAACGGTTGGGTTTCATGTGCCAGACAGAATATTCCGAGAAGACAACGAGACATACATAGTCAGTTCTTAGTAGAGAGAGTATCCAGTGGTGGAAAAAGTACCCAATTGTCAAACTTGAGTAAAAGTAAAGATACCGTAATAGAAAATGACTAAAAAGTGAAAAAGTGAAAGTGAAAGTCGCCCAGTAAAATACCACTTGAGTAAAAGTCTAAAACTATTTGGTTTTAAATATACTTAAGTATCAAAAGTAAATGTGTGTCAGAGTCGGGGTGATATGGGTAAGGCGGAGTCAGGCGCGGGACACAGAGATGAGTAATAATAGTAACTTTACTCAAGGATAATCTTCCAACGAAGGAGAAACGAAGATCCAGAATCACATAAACGAGACAACTGACAACAATAAACACGCACAAAACCATGGTGGATGTGATTATGGTGATGTGATTGCTAAAATATAATCAGTATTGAAAGAGAAGCAAAAATAATAAAACATTCCCTATATTACGCAAACCAGACGGCACCATTTTGTTATTTTTTTAAATTTACAGATAGCCAGGGGTACACTCCAACACTCAGGCATAATTTACAAACTATGCATTTGTGTTTAGTGAGTTCACCAGATCAGAGGTAATAGGGATGACCAGGGATATTCTCTTGGTGCATTAATTAGACAATTTTCCTGTCCTGGTAGCATTCAAAATGTAATTAGCACTTTTGTGTGTCAGAGAAAATGTATCGAGTAAAATGTTAATTATTTTATTTTGGAATGTAGTGAAGTAAAAGTTGTCTAAGATATAAATAGTAAAGTAAAGTACAGATACCCCCCCCAAAATGACTTAAGCAGTACTTTAAAGTATTTTTCATTAAGTACTTTACACCACTGAGAGTATCTGCCAAAAGAAAACAGAAAAACAAGCTTCAGTTGACTCCAACCAGACAAGCAAATTGATTTCAAAAGGTTCCATAAAAAGTGCATTAAACAGCCCAGCCTCACCCCCTTTCTCTCTGATTTGTGTTCCGACAACGAATCACACTCGTAATCCACTCCTCCGTCATCAATTATTCAACACATCATTAATATGCTAATTCGTCGCCACAGACACGGGTGGTCCATTGACCCTGCTGCCAGAAATGAGCCAGCATGCATTTTGCATTATTCAGATGTGTAGTTGTTGGATTCCTACTACCAACCACACATACTGGAACATAATGTAATGTAATGTAATCAGGTTAATAAATAATGGAGAGAACGGGACCGCAAATGAGTTGCAGGAAGTTACAAAACAATTCATCAGCAGTAAGTGATATTCAAAATGGAAGGTGACATCCCTCGCTCTTCCCCTGCTCTTATCCATCCCTCCTCTCGTTCCCTCTCCCCTCCTCCTTTTTCTATTCCATCGCTATATGTAAGGCTGCGAGTAGAGGATGGTTAAGTCCTGCTTTATTTATACTCTGGCGTCTGCAGAATTTACATCTCAAACCACAGCCATCTGCTTGGGTTTGCCGTGATAACCATGAAACGGTTGGGTTTCATAATGGGAACTCTGCTGTCAGAGTTAGAATATCCAAAGTCCCTATAGAATCAGTGATTTATTCAACGTTCTGAACAGATCCTTAATGTTCTCTAGCATAGGGCTGGTAGTTGGTACAGGCATGCCATTGTGGCTTCGACACGGGTAGAGAAAAATAATTATTTATGCATTACAGTGGAGCCCCAATCGAAACAAAGACAGCATCTGTCTGTCCAAGTCTAAGACCGTCTTCATATCGCTTTGCTGTGCAATTTTCTGGACCAAAATACTCTCTATTCTAGCTATGCGAATAAACATGACAGAGTAACCCAGCATTAACCACGTTGTTTGAATGGGTCCCAACCCATTATATCCCAGTTCTAGGGAAACATTACAGTTGGACATTCTTTTCAATGCGGAGAACAGATGCGTCTTTAAATACCCATTCCTAATATACTTTTCCACTGTGTTATTGACTCAAGGCAATGACTCAGCCCCCGTGGTTAAGTACACATGCCTACAGCCCTCAGCCCCTCCAAACACACTAAGCAGCTTTGGCGCAGAGAAATGTATGTGTGTGCATGCGTGTGTGTGTGTGTATACGCGCACCACAGTCCAGTGAGACAAAGGGGCACGAAGCTTTGGGCCAAGCCTGGTCATCTGACAGAGCGCTGTGAAAACCGAGACAGGGATTAAATAAGTGGCGATGCGCTTCGGCGCTCTGCTCTCTTTGACAAAGGTGATCTCCTGGGGATGAGCTTCGACCCCGGAAGAGGCCGCTATGCATTTTAAAGCAGGTGGAATCAACAGGGGCTGACAGCGTGAGAGGAGGCAACAGCAGACGCCTGCCTCACAGCATATAGTATATGCACACACACACACACGCACGTCTCACAGCAAACTAACACACACACGCCTGCCTCACAGCATCCAGACGATACTGAGAAGACCCACATTGCGCCACAATGCGTCAGCTACAGATATATATATATAGGCGCTCTCTATCTGTGCTAGAGAGGAAAAGACAGGCCAACAAAAGCTAAGATGGCGAAATCGCTCATGAGGAACGGCTTTCATTTCACCTTTTCCATTTCCAGTTGTCCTTTCGATGCCTTTGTATGTCGAGATAACAGCGATAAGCAGGCTCGGGGAAACAAGCGCTCGTTGGCAACAATAGCCTTCCCTCGAATCGCAACACCTCACAATGAGCTTTCGTAAAAGATAAGTGTATAGCTTCCATGTGGTGGCAAGGCCACGCACGGAATATAAATAAATCAAAAACAATGTAATTACTACAAATAACTGTGAGCAAAAGAACATCATAAAGGGATGCATAATGTTCGATCAATACAAATGTAAGCCACGCAATAGGCTTCCTCCTACAAATGTCAATGGAAGTAAATCATGCAAGACCTCACAAAGAGTAAAATGGAAATTCCGCTTGGTTGGTGCTTTGTTCGCTCTGGTCTGAATGTATTCATAAAATGCAAGATTATGAGTTTGAACGGCGCCCCGGAGAGCAGTGTGCTCTTAGAGAGGTGCTAATTGTGCGTGTGTGTGTTTGTCTACATGTGCATGATAACGTGTGTGTGTGTCCGCCACCTTTCAGCAGCATCCTGTGAGACCCTTTTCGAGCCCCTTATATTTCTGCTCATTAAAAAGGAAGTCTGAGAGGAACTGAGTGTTCTGCTGTGGCTGCTTTTAGCATGCAGATCTTTCCCAGTGCTTGATTAGCACGGAACTAAAGCCTCTTGTAAAGAAAGAGCTCCCATGGCTCCCAAATCTCTGCAATAAACCACATAGACTGATTGTAATCAGCACAGTAGCGGGTGATTTTTTTCAGATCATACATGACAATAGAGTAACATTTTTTTTTTTTTATTAACAGATTGTTTAACACCTGCATAATGTCACGGCGAACATGAAACAGTAATGACAGTGTAACATCTCATCTTTGTTGACCAGATCAGAGGTCCCATATTGCTTAAATAATGCAGTGAAACCAGTGAAATGGTGACAGCCTGCCTAATGACTAGGCCAGGCAGAGGAAAATCATACATGACTCAGATTAAAGGGGAATATAGGTCAGAGCGAGTCCAATGCAAAGCAATCCCACTTCACCTCATTCTCAGTTTCAGGCCTAATCTGCCTGCCTACTGCCTCTCTCTGTGGACTGGCTGGGGTGTGGAGGGGGCATTGTATGTGTGTGCACTGTTTGTGTGTGAAGGGGGCATTGAGTTCTCTGTGTTCTACTCTCACTCACTTTGCATTTTGACACTGAAAAGTGATGGTGTCGATGCTGTAACTTCACAAAGTACTGCATATCAACGGTGTGGCAAACTGAAAACACACAGGTGCCTACGCCTCATCACATCCACCTGAGAGGAGAGGACAGAGGGAGGAGAGAAAGACGAAGATATAGAGCGACATCTGAAGAGGAGAGAAAAAAGGGATGGGTGAGGATAATTAGAAAGAGCGAGAGGAACGGTGGAGAGAGTGAACGAGGGGAAAAAGAGGCCTGTATTCTCAGGTAACGTGTCTTTCTGTGGGAGGGAGGGTAGAGGCAGTGTAGAGGTTATATGGTTATATGAAGCGTGCCCCATCATAGTGTCTTTCTGTGGGAGGGAGGGTAGAGGTTATATGAAGCGTGCTGCATCGTAGTGTCTTTCTGTGGGAGGGAGGGTAGAGGTTATATGAAGCGTGCTGCATCGTAGTTTCTTTCTGTGGAAGGGAGGGTAGAGGGTTTATATGAAGCGTGCCCCAACGTAGTGTCTTTCTGTGGGAGGGAGGGTAGAGGTTATATGAAGCGTGCCCCAACGTAGTGTCTTTCTGTGGAGGGAGGGTAGAGGCAGTGTAGAGGTTATATGAAGCGTGCCCCAACGTAGTGTCTTTCTGTGGGAGGGAGGGTAGAGGTTATATGAAGCGTGCCCCAACGTAGTGTCTTTCTGTGGGAGGGAGGGTAGAGGCAGTGTAGAGGTTATATGAAGCGTGCCCCAACGTAGTGTCTTTCTGTGGGAGGGAGGGTAGAGGTTATATGAAGCGTGCCCCATCGTAGTGTCTTTCTGTGGGAGGGAGGGTAGAGGTTATATGAAGCGTGCTGCATCGTAGTGTCTTTCTGTTGGAGGGAGGGTATAGGCAGTGTAGAGGTTATATGAAGCGTGCTGCATCGTAGTGTCTTTCTGTGGGAGGGAGGGTAGAGGTTATATGAAGCGTGCTGCATCGTAGTGTCTTTCTGTGGGAGGGAGGGTATAGGCAGTGTAGAGGTTATATGAAGCGTGCTGCATCGTAGTGTCTTTCTGTGGGAGGGAGGGTAGAGGTTATATGAAGCGTGCCCCATCGTAGTGTCTTTCTGTGGGAGGGAGGGTAGAGGTTATATGAAGCGTGCTGCATCGTAGTGTCTTTCTGTGGGAGGGAGGGTATAGGCAGTGTAGAGGTTATATGAAGCGTGCTGCATCGTAGTGTCTTTCTGTGGGAGGGAGGGTAGGCAGTGTAGAGGTATGAAGCGTGCTGCATCGTAGTGTCTTTCTGTGGGAGGGAGGGTAGAGGTTATATGAAGCGTGCTGCATCGTAGTGTCTTTCTGTGGGAGGGAGGGTATAGGCAGTGTAGAGGTTATATGAAGCGTGCTGCATCGTAGTGTCTTTCTGTGGGAGGGAGGGTAGAGGTGTATATGAAGCATGCTGCATCGTAGTGTCTTTCTGTGGGAGGGAGGGTAGAGGTTATATGAAGCGTGCTGCATCGTAGTGTCTTTCTGTGGGAGGGAGGGTATAGGCAGTGTAGAGGTTATATGAAGCATGCCCCATCGTAGTGTCTTTCTGTGGGAGGGAGGGTAGAGGTTATATGAAGCGTGCTGCATCGTAGTATCTTTGTTCACCATATCCCTCCATCCTTCCATCTGAGGTGAGGGGAGGAGTGAGTGACCACCTACTCCACCCGCGCTTCAAATGAAATGACATCCATAACCTGCTCTTCCCACGGCACGTGTATGAACACACATACACATTTGCGGGCGAACACAAACATTATGTGCACACAGGATATCAAATGAGCAGGCGTTTGAGTTGTAAATACCTAGCAGTCAGAGAGGGAAAAAAACACACACGTGTGAGCAACACACACACACACACACACACACACACACACACACACACGTGTACAGCAGACACAAGTGAGCAAGGGGCCATTGACTGGGCATGTGAGGAACTGTCCCCACTCTCCCCCCTCCCCCTCTCTCTTTCCCTAATCCCCATTGTCTGAGTGACATAGTAACAGAGATGACAGATGCCTTGTTTAGCAGCTTCAGCCTCAGCCAAGAAATCACGGCTCGGAGAAAATAAATATCCCACACACTTGTAATAAAATAATAATAAGAGATATCCTGCCTGTGAGTAATCTTTGTGGAGCGCTACGTTTTGAGGATAATGAAAGTCTTCGTAAGAGAGTGTGAGGTTGACCATTTGAAGTGACATTTTCCCTTTGCGACTTTAAGAAATGTCGCACTAACTTTTCCTCTTCACTTTGTTTTACTCGAATGTTTGAGGCAAGTCAGACAGGAAGTGGTCAAGCAGCCTAGGGCTGACCCCATTTAGTCGTCTGGTTTGTTTGGTCGATAGGCTGTTGTTCGACAGAGATTTTTTTTTGTAGAGCAGTCGCAAGTATATATGTTGTTTTTTTTTTATGGCACACGAGACACACTAATCCATTGTGGAGGCTGCGGGGATGGCACAGTCCATCACTCTTAAGACATATGTCCTACTGAAATTGTATATGGTTATATTATGTAAGAACGACAGTGCAACATTTTATAACAAATATGTTTTCCCAAATTGTTTGGTTTATTACTATTAACATATAATGCCAAACATCCCCCTTTCATTAAACTGGGCATTCACTTGATTGTTTTGCAGACGGCACGTGCAAATGAGCCTAATTGTAGCCTAAGACTTGCTTCCCGGTACATACGGTAACTACTAGATACTCATATTAGACCTAGTTAAGACAAAATGAAAGAAACGGTCTGCAGTCGGGCAGGATGACGGCAAGAAAAAGTGGAATGCAAAGTCTGCAAACAGCAATTTGCTCATCGTTCGACGACGAATACGACATACCACATGAAAACAGTAAGTTAGCCCAACTTAGTTTTTCTAGTTGCATGCTACAACATTGATGGGTTTTATATGCTTGACAGTGGCCGCTGCAGTGGCTCTCTCCAAGGTGCTGAACTGAATCTGAACTGAACTGAATCTTCAGTGAGCGCTTTCTCCCGTGTTGGCTTTCTCCTGCATTTTACTTGGCCTTCTCAAATATAGTTACAACAAGGCCTATTGTGTAACCCAGTGGTTCGCAACCTTTTTCGGTTACGATATCACCAACTGAATTTTGTTATGCCCGGAGTGCCCCTGAAATCCCCCTTGTGCATTTTACCATTAGGCTTAGGGTCTCATGAGTCTTCTTAAGTATCCACTGTTGATAGGCAAAGAAACCACAGGGGGTCCTAGTACCCCTGGTTGGGAACCACTGGTGTAGCCTATTACTGGAAACTTGGGGCAGTAATGGGGCGGCAGGTAGCCTAGTGGTTAGAGCGTTGGACTTGTAACCAAAAGGTTGAAAGATAAAAATCCCCGAGCTGACAAGGTAACAAAAAAATCTGTCATTCTGCCCCTGAACAAGGCAGTTAACACACTGTTTCTAAGAATTTGTTCTTAACTGACTTGCCTCGTAAAATAAAGGTAAAATAAAAAACTTCAGGAGTGGAAGGGTAAAATCTGCAGCAGTGGAGGCAGGGAGGGAGAGAGAGAGTTGGGGGGGGTCTGACAGGGGGGTCTGACATCTTGATCCCTGGCTCCCTCAAATAATTTGTGTTTCTTAATTATTTAATCAAACAGTGCGCTTAAAGCTAGGCGGTATACCGTCAGTCAATACTGTTGCAACTATTTATTTGAACTTTTTTTAATACATTTACATTTAGTCATTTAGCAGACGCTAAGTATCAGTGGGGTTTGAAAACAGCGCCCCTTGTGTTCAGTGCCAGTATTACAGAATATCCCAGTATAGCACAAGCTCAGTATGAAGGTGTGACAATCTGGATACCGACCAAGCCTACTTAAAGCATCAGACAAGCTCAGAGCATATGGTTGATTTTATTAAAACACATAAGGTGTGTCTATATATGTAACCTTTATTTAACTAGGCAAGTCAGTTAAGAAGAAACTATGGAGAAATACACTTTTTTTAAATTCTATTTCAACCAATCGATTGGTCAAAAGACCAGATGGCTCTAGGTCGACCAAGATTTCTTTCAGTTGGGGACAGCCCTAAAGCAGACAGAGAGTAGGTTATTGGATCTTAGACCAGACACACAAACAGCATCCGACTCCTGGCCCTGTCTGTACAGCCAGACACCAGTGGGGTTACAACAAACAAGGGAGTGTAGAGGGGAGAGGGAAAAGAGGAATGAAGAGAGAGGGAAAGGAGGAGAGATAAGTGCCTGTCAGACCTCATGCATATCATTCTACTGTCTCCCCCATTCTCTGTTTCCGTCTGGTATCAGTCTAATATAAAGTGATTCACTAGCACTCGACTCTCCTCCACAACACAAAAGCCCTGGACTGAACCAGGGGGGGAAGGAAATGGGGGAGAGCTAAACACACGAGAGGACTGATGTTACTGGTCAGGATGGGATATATGCTGTGAGGAGTGTGTGTGTGTGTGTGCGTGCGTGTGAATATTGTGTGGAAACCGCGTGTCTGGGGAGAATAGAGTGTTGTTTTCGATGACTATTTAATAGCAAGGCTGTACACTTTCACTATTTCTCTCCTTAGGGAAGATGAAACACTACTTCTGAGTAGCTGCACCTTTTCTCCCACTTGAATTTAGACTGTCTACGCTACAATCATCTCATTCCCTACGATGCAGACAATGTCTGTGTGGAAGCTGGGTTCTCAACTGAAGTGGTATGATATCATTTTGTTAAAATGGATTATTACAACACCACAAAACGGTGCTCGTCACTTCTGCTAAAAATATGAAAATATTTCTACCCCAAATTGTCCCACACAGGGTGGTGTCAGCGGATTGCCTAACATATTTCAATCCGCACTGAGCCATGAAGACCATATGGTTTTCTTTTGTGAATCTGCTGGATTGTTGCATGACAGTAGCCTCTGAAATATTGTCAGGCAGTTACATTGTTCATTCCATATAAAAACAGACGCACACCGATTAGCCATTTTGATAAGCCCTGACAACCAACACCACTTCAGGATGAGAAAAACACACAATAACACCACCACCTTGTGTGTGTGTGTGTGTGTGTGTGTGTGTGTGTGTGTGTGTGTGTGTGTGTGTGTTAACGGCACAGCAAGTCAAAGCTGGCTAGTGTCCTCGCCCCTGGGCCCCCAGGACCGCATCACTGCCTCATCTGATTAGCACCCTTAGCCCTATGGTTCATAGAGGGAGAGAGGATGAGGGAGAGGGCAGAGCGAGGGAGGAAGAGACAGAGGGGCAAGAGGAGAGGAAGAGAGGGAGAAAGAGGGGAAGTAGAACAGAGGGAGGGATGAATAAATGGATGTAGGGAGAGAGAGAGGAAGGGATAAAGGGAGGCAGAGCAGATCAGAGGGAGGGAGGGAGGCAGAGCAGATCAGAGCACAGAGGGAGGGAGGCAGAGCAGATCAGAGCGAGGGAGGGAGGCAGAGGAGATGGATTGAATTCTCAGGACAAAATGGAGCTGGGGCCCAGAGGTTTGGATTCCCTTTAAACTATAGCCATTTGCATCTCATTAGCACGTCGATAAAAAGAGCTTTCAATAAAGATCAGACTAACTTGTCACTTTGAATGGCTGTGGGAATGGGGCAAGGATATATAGCCTCTAATGCACCTCAGCTACCCCCAGTGAACATGTATTCTGTATAGGAAGCAGAACGAGAAGTGATATTGTGTGTGTGTGTGTGTGTGGGCACGCATGCAAACACACGCGCGCGATTAAAGCTCATCAGCTCTAAGACTGGAGGGGTAAAGGATGAATCAGGTATTTCTCTCTAAGCATCAACATCACCATTATCAGCCGACAGAAAATGTCTATTGGTTTAATCATTATCGATTGCTTATTTAGACAATTCGGCCTCAATAGAAGTTAACTAGTGCAAACGAAGCATCACAGTGCTGTGAGTGTACGAGTAGAGTACTGAGCAATATGAGAGCAGTGAGTGTATGAAATGCTCTGGTCACTGCAGAGCTACAGAAGGAAGAGCGCACAGTGGGAGAGCCGGACTCACGCCTGGTCTTCAGATGTGCGTTAGGGTTCAGTGCACGCTCACACACACACACACACACACACACACACACACACACACACACACACACACAGACAGACGGTGCTCGGCTCAGAGCACAGCCAGGGCAGAGGAAGTCCCTACAAAGAAGACAGTAGCCAGTGTATACAAGCAGGCACCACACACACACACACACACACACACACACACACACACACACACACACACACACACACACACACACACACACACACACAAGACCCAGATGGCATGTGCTACACAAACAAGCCAGTGGAGCATACCTTATTATCAACTCATCTAGCCAGCCTCTGACTACAATATCCCAACCTGTGATTTAGATTGAGCTCAAAAAGCAAGTGTTGCAACCATCCCAGGCTCACAACAATATGAGAACAGGCCCAGGAACCACCATGCTAACCATATAAACACTCAGTCATCCAGGGTCACAAGATATTTCATCCATACAAATAAAGCCTGGGCCCAGACACAGACGAGCAGAAGAACCAGTGGTAGAGACTGGAGAGAGATATACATTTTTTGTAGGAATCAGTCGTAGCTGAATGACTTGTTCGATGGTTGGATGTTTGGCAGAAAAAGAGGGGGAGATAGAGAAGTTGGGGAGAGACAGAGGAGGTTGAAAGATAGCATGGTTGTCAGAGTGGAAAGAGAGAAGGGCGGAGAGAGAGCGAATGATGGCCAGGATAGAAAGAGAGGAGGTTGAGAAGAGGAGGGGGAGAAAGAGAGGATGGTTGGAAGGGTAGAAAGAAGTTAGAGCATTGGACTAGTAACCCGAAAGGTTGCAAGATCGAATCCCCGAGCTGACAAGGTAAAAACCTGCCGTTCTGCCCCTGAACAAGGCACTGTTCCTAGGCCGTCATTGAAAATAAGAATTTATTCTTCACTGGCTTGCCTAGTTAAATAAAGGTATGAACATATATATACAAAAAAAAGGTGGAAGACATAAGAAAGGGTCGGGTGAAGACATTAGTAATGTGAGAGGGGTTGGTCAGGCGTGTGTCGCACAACAGTGGTCTGGATGAGCTGGATGGGATAGGGTAGGAATACGAGGACGGAGAGGAGGAGCCGGGTTAAAAGAAGGATTTTTAAGCCTTGAGACAATTCAGGCATGGATCCTCTGTGTGTGCAATTCAGAGGGTGAACGGGCAAGACAAAATATTTAAGTGCCTTTCAATGAGGTATGGTAGGAGGTGTCAGGTGCACCGGTTTGTGTCAAAAACGGCAACACTGCTCAGTTTTTTCACACTCAACTGTTTCCTGTGTGTATCGAGAATGATCCACAGCTCAAATGACATCCAGCCAACTTGACACGCCTGTGGGAAGCATTGGAGTCAACATGGGCCATCATCCCTGTGGAACGCTCGACACCTTGTGGAGTCCATCCCCCGACAAATTGTGGCTGTTCTGAAGGCAACAGGCGGGGTGCAACTCGATATTAGAAAGGTGCCCTTAATGTTTTTGAGATAATGAAAATTAGGTTGAAAAGTGTCGGAGTTGTCCTTAAAAGATTATGATTGGGGATATGGTTAGGGCCAACTTCAACCCAGAGCTGCATCTCCAGCACTCACTCCCATTGTGGGGCGATGAGAATTGTCTTTGTTCAGCCAAAGTGAATCTGGCCAGTAGGTAGAAAAACACAGATGAACTATCTGTAAAATAATGTATTTTGTGCAAGTTCACCATTACCATTCCACTTCGTTATTATCAGTAGCATTTCAGTTATAATTACCTCTAAATATTTGCCTGGTATATAAATTCAGAAATGTCAGATTGGAGAGGGTTGTCACATTTTCATATTGACACAACTTAACACATAGGCCATCAGACTCAAAGTAAACGTGCAATTTCACTATTCCGCCACACTTTGTTGCTGGTCTTCACTTTTCTTTCACTTTTCATTCATTTTTCGTGTTGTTTTTGATGTGTCCATTTTGTTTAATTTTTTTACATTTATTTATTTCACAAGTTCTCATTTACAACTGCAACCTGTTCAAGATAATGCAAAGCAGTGCAACACAAACTACAACACAGATATACACATGGAATAAACAAACATACAGTCAGTAATAAAATAGAAAAAGTCCATATACAGTGTGTGTAAATGAGGTAGGATAACGGAGGTAAGGCAATAAATAGGCCATAGTGGCAAAATAATTACAATTTAGCAATTAAACACTGGAGTGGTAGATGTGCAGAAGATGAATGTGCAAGTAGAGATACTGGGGTGCAAAGGAGCAAAATAAATAAATAACAGTGTGGTGATGAGGTAGATTGGATGGGCTATTTACAGATGAGGTATGTACAGGTGCAGTGAGCTACTCTGACAGCTGGTGCTTAAAGTTAGTGAGGGAGATATGAGTCTCCAGCTTCAGTGATTTTTTGCAATTCGTTCCAGTCATTGGCAGCAGAGTACTGGAAGGAAAGGCCAAAGGAGGAATTGTCTTTGGGGGTGACCAGTGAAATATATCTGCTGGAGCGCATGTTACGGGTGGGTGCTGCTATGGTGACCAGTGAGCTGAGATTGACTGTAGGTGGAGCTTTACCTAGCAAAGACTTATAGATGACCTGGAGCCAGTGGATTTGGCTACGAATATGAAGCGAGGTCCTGCCAACGAGAGCATACAGGTCGCAATGGTGGGTAGTATATTTTATTTTACCTTAATTTAACCAGGTAAGCTAGTTGAGAACAAGTTCTGATTTACAACTGTGACCTGGCCAAGATAGAGCAAAGCAGTGTGACAGAAACAACAACACAGAGTTACACATGGAATAAACAAGCGTACAGTCAATAACACAATAGAAGAAAAGAAAGTCCATATACAGTGTGTGCAAATGGCATAAGGAGGTAAGGCAATAAATAGGCCATAGTAGCAAAGTAATTACAATTTAGCAGATTAACACTGGAGTGATAGAGGAGCAGTTGATGATGAGCAGATGATGGTGTGTAAGTAGTGATACTGGTGTGCAAAAGAGCAGCAAAGTAAATGAAAACAATATGGGGATGAGGTAGGTAGATTGGGTGGGCTATTTACAGATGGACTATGTACAGCTGCAGTGATAGGTTAGCTGCTCAGATAGCTGATGTTTAAAATTAGTGAGGGAAATGTAAGTCTCCAGCTTCAGCGAAGTCTCCAGCTTCAGCGATTCGTTCCAGTCACTGGCAGCAGAGAACTGGAAGGAAAGGCGGCCAAGTGAGGTGTTGGATTTGGGGATGACCAGTGAGATATACAGTACCTGCTGGAGCGCGTGCTATGGGTGGGTGTTGTTATCGTGACCAGTGAGCTGAGATAAGTCAGAGCTTTACCTAGCATAGGCTTATAGATGACCTGGAGCCAGTGGGTCTGGCGACTAATATGAAGCGAGGGCCAGCTGACGAGAGCATACAGGTCGCAAACTATTTTGTAGATGACATCGCCGAAGTCGAGGATCGGTAGGATAGTCAGTTTTACTAGGGTAAGTTTGGCGGCGTGAGTGAAGGAGGCTTTGTTGCGAAATAGAAAGCAGACTCTAGATTTGATTTTGGATTGTAGATGTTTGATATGAGTCTGGAAGGAGAGTTTACAGTCTAGCCAGACACCTACGTATTTGTAGTTGTCCACATATTCTATGTCAGAACCGTCCAGAGTAGTGATCCTGTACAGGTGGCGGGTGCGGGCAGTGAATGGTTGAAAAGCATGCATTTAGTTTTACTAGCGTTTAAGAGCAGTTGAAAGCCACGGAAGGAGAGTTGTATGGCATTGAAGCTCGTTTGGAGGTTAGTTAACACAGTGTCCAAAGAAGGGCCAGATGTATACAGAATAGTGTCACCTGTGTAGAGGTGGATCAGGGAATCACCCCCAGCAAGAGTGACATCATTGATATATAAAGAGAAAAGAGTCGGCCAGAAAATTGAATCCTGTGGTACCCCCATAGAGACAACAGGCCCTCCGATTTGACACACTGAACTCTGTCTGCGAAGTAGTTGGTGAACCAGGCGAGGCAGTCATTTGAGAAAACAAGGCTGTTGAGTCTGCCGATAAGAATGTGGTGATTGACAGTCGAAAGCCTTGGCCAGGTTGATGAATACAGCTGCACAGTATTGTCTCTTCTCGATGGCGGTTATGATATCGTTTAGGACCTTGATCGTGGCTGAGGCGCACCCATGACCAGCTCGGAAACCAGATTGCATAGCAGAGAAGGTACGGTGGGATTCGAAATGGTCAGTGATCTGTTTGTTAACCTGGCTTTTGAAGACCTTAGAGAGGCAGGGTAGGATAGATATACAGTAGGTCTGTAGCAGTTTGGGTCTAGCGTGTCTCCCCTTTGAAGAGGGGGATGACCGCGGCAGCTTTCCAATCTTTGGGGATCTCAGATGATACGAAAGAGTTGTTGAACAGGTTAGTAATAGGGGTTGCAACAATGTTGGCGGATAATTTTAGAAAGAGAGGGTCCAGATTGTCTAGCCCGGCTGATTTGTGGGGGTCCAGATTTCGCAGCTCTTTCAGAACATCAGCTTTCTGAATTTGGGTGAAGGAGAAATGGGGGGGGCAAGTTGCTGTGGTGGGTGCAGGGCTGTTGACCGGGATAGGGGTAGCCAGGTGGAAAGCATGACCAGTCATAGAAAAATGCTTATTGAAATTCTCATTTATCGCAGATTTATCGGTGGTGACAGTGTTTCCTAGCCTCAGTGCAGTGGGCAGCTGGGAGGAGGTGCTCTTATTTTCCATGGACTTTACAGTGTCACAGAACTTTTTGGAGTTTGTGCTACAGGATCCAAATTTCTGTTTGAAAAAGTTAGCCTTTGCTTTCCTAATTGCCTGTGTATATTGGTTCCTAACTTCCCTGAAAAGTTGCATATCGCGGGGGCTATTCGATGCTAATGCAGTGCGCCACAGGATGTTTTTGTGCTGGTCAAGGACAGTCAGGTCTGGAGTGAACCAGGGCCTACATCTGTTCCTGGTTCTACATTTTTTGAATGGGGCATGCTTATTTAAGATGGTGAGGAAAGCACTTTTGAAGAATAACCAGGCATCCTCTACTTATGAGGTTAATGTCCTTCCAGGATACCCGGGCCAGGTCGATTAGAAAGGCCTGCTCGCTGAAGTGTTTTAGGGAGCGTTTGACAGTGCTGAGGAGTGGTCGTTTGACCGCAGACCCGTTACGGACGCAGGCAATGAGGCAGTGATCGCTGAGATCCTGGTTGAAGACAGCAGAGATTTATTTGGAGGGCAGGTTGGTTAGGATGATATCTATGAGGGTGCCCATGTTTACGGATTTGGGGTTGTACCTGGTAGGTTCATTGTAATTTGTGTGAGATATGCCTCTATTGACCTTGTCTGTTGGTCTTTCTGCAAATAAAAAAAAATCAAATAAAGTTCCTATTTCGACGCACAAATCCATTCACGTGAAGTCCGATGTTTTTTTCTCAAAATGTCCCAAAATATTAGCATAATGTCACAAACCCTGCTGCTGTGGTAATTCGATGGCAGTGGCATATGTTCTTCAAAGAGAAGATTTCCGTAATGAGATAAATAATGTAGCCTAAGCTACTGAAAAGAGGCCTTTTACTATATGAAATCATGACAGGAGCCTTTAATTCGTATTAAAGAGATGGAGTCCAGACATGCTACTTTAGGAATCTGAATGGGTATATAGGCCTATAGAGAGAATCAGCGAACTCACACACACACACACACACACACACCCGTAAAAGGACCCGTCAATCAAAGCCGCCAGCGAATGTCAGACACAAGAGCAAATATTTATCCTTTCCTTAAAAGGGGCGAGAGATAGCTATGCGATTGTCCATTCCATACTATCATTCAAATATAAACAAAAACACGCAACATGTCCATAGCCTATTTATCAGCGTTGATTCGTGTATAAATTAAGAAAAGATTCACTATCAAATTCTACCATGCCAGGTTTGAAAGGTTTGGCGCGTTGTCCATATGTACCTAAAGTTGGAAAGAAGAGAAGATGTAGACAGTTTAATAGAGAGACTAAGTTAGCAAAACAATTGCTTATAATCCGTAGTAAATACTCCCACTATTAGGTCACGTTTATCTACATGAAAATAAAGTTAATAAAATATCATGTGGGCCTATTTCAATAGTCGACTGTTATTTTATTTTCATGACGGTCTCCATCCATAACCATTAGTTACACGGTTATTCATGTCTGCCTGTTTCAATTACATCAAAACACAATACTGGGAAAAGGCATTTTGAAGATGTCACGTTTACTCAGTAAACAGAGTATTAGTATGTATACCTAAATCTGTACTGTATTTGGGTCAAGCAGGATTGAGAGCGTGGTGTCCGGTTCCACAGCAGCCTATAACATTACATCACCCACCATGCTGTCAGAGACGTTCCAGTACCCCCAGCTATCATAATCTGATACATCTGGTTATAGGAGTGCCAACACTGTTTGTTTGTTTTAGCATTAAGCCATTCATCCCGTCAGAAAGGAGCGCGAGCCATGGCCCGTGAGCACAGTGGCACTAACACAACACAATTTTGCAACGTCTGCATCCCAAATGACACCCTATTCCCTATATAGTCCACTACTTTTAGTAGGGCGCTATACAAGGGAATGGGGCACTATTTAGGACACATCCCAGAGCCACAAGCGCTGGAATAGATAATCATCCATTTACAACAGAGCAGTGGGAGGAGAAGTGAAGGACAACCATGTTTAATGGACTGAGAGAATGCTGCTGTTGTCTTACATTAAGAATATGTCTGTGTCTGTGGTGTCTTCAGAGCTAGTCCACTGCAGAGCCTATACAATATGGTGACGGTGAAAAACAAAAGTGAAAATGAGTGTCATCCAAACCAAAACCCCTCATATGAATTAATGTAATTATCTTGTCTGTCACACTAACATTCCCTCCCCCCTCCACTTCCCTGCCTGCCAGAAGATGTTACCAAGCGACTAAACGAGTCCATCCATGCTGCTGTGGTGTTCCATTTTTCCCCCAAGTGGAAAATGTGTTCCTCCTCAATAGCTAAGGTTGTGGAGAGGCCCTTTAAGCCTTAGGCATGCCAGAGTCAGCTATGCCATTTGCTTGGATTTAGACTAACCAATAACCGCCACCCTGGCTTCCATCCGGCCCATTGACAGCCCACTGACACTGAAACACACTCTGAGGTGTGGTGTGGACATGAGCCTTGGCCTAAAGTAGATCAGTTATGGGAATGGGATTCGAGACACATGGTCATCATGGACACACCAAGTACAGGCTCTCAGGTCACAGTGGACTATTGTTGAACAAAATAATATTCAACGAAGTATCAGAGAGAAACAGTGAAAGGGCTAAAGTAAATGACAGTACGGTTAAGCTGGTTTCCCAACAGTATAGCCCTCGGTATCGGGAGCTTGTGCACGTGGTTAAGCATTCCTCTGAGGCTAAGAGCTTCAGCTGTCTGAGTTATTTTGCCGCCCGCTGCTGCCGGCGCATGCCGTTGGTGGATCATGCCGGATTATTCCAGGGGTCGGGGGAACTGTGCGAGAGAGCCACGACGGAACCGCGAAGACCGCCATTGGCTCAGTATGAGAGTTCCTTCAGGAATGGAACTCAATTTGTCAAAGCCAGCCAAAGAGACAGGAGGCATAGCCAGTAGCCACAGAGTGGGTGGGGAGGGGAGAGGACAGGAGAACACAGCACAGCCAAGAGAGTGTGCATTCTCCAGCTACCTCACAACATAGTCATGATTAACTGCTACTCAGCTGTCATATGAGTTCATCTCTCAAGGCTCTGCTTTGAGTTGCGGTGAAACAGCTACTTCCCACATCTGCTGCTATTATCTTAATCTTGCCAATTACAGTCCAGCCACGGGCATATCACGATTTAAACTAATACTGGGCTTCTCATTTAGTTCCATAAAGACTCTCAAGTTTATAGCTCGTCTAGTCAAACAGAAATGAACGAGTTTTCAATTCTTGTACTTTACTTGCTGATTAAAATTGGAAGGAAAGAAAACAGTTATGCCTGAGTAGACCCACTTCCTCAGTTGGACGACTTAGATGCGGCAGCTATTGCTGCTCCTGTCGTGAGTCAAAGTGGTTAAGCTCTGCTAATTTATTCATGCTGACCGGGGCCCACACAGCCAGGCAAAATCAATAGAGGAAAGTAAAGTGAGGTTGAAAAAAAAAAAAAAGATCTGTGCCCCAGTTTCCAACCTGAATTTGGGTCAGTGGCAGCCATTTACACCCTCAAACTGCCTGTAATTAAACAAAACTAGTTAAAATCTTTGTAGAAGGCTGAGGATGTGGAGGTGTTGGGGGAAATGGAATGGAAGGAAAAGGGGAGGTTGGTTGGTGTGATTAATTTCCTCTTTGTTTTACTCCCTTCACAGTCCCCAATACGAGGTGCATGAGAGCGTATACCAAAAAAGAAATGTTTCCTAATTTGTGTATGTGAGTCGTTCCATCTTTACAGCTCCCTGGGGGCCATGGATGGGTTGGTCTAAAAACCTTTAATGAGCTCCTCAGTGTTCCTCAAAGCCAAACAGGCACAACCCTCATGCCAACGCAGTGCCTGGCTAATTCGGCAGTCGATCCCATAATATGGATGATACGGGACTAATCTACAAGTCCATGCTAGGTAAAGCTACGCCTTATCTCAGTTCACTGGTCAACGATGGCAACACCCACCCGTAGCATGCGCTCCAGCAGGTGTATCTCACTGATCATCCCTAAAGCCAACACCTCATTTGGCCGCTTTCCCTTCCAGTTCTCTGCTGCCTGTGACTGGAACGAATTGCAAAAATCGCTGAAGTTGGAGACTTTTATCTCCCTCACCAACTTTAAACATCTGCTATCTGAGCAGCTAACTAATCGCTGCAGCTGTACACACCTTGAGTCCATCAATACTGGTAAAATAGCCCACCCAATTTACCTACCTCATCCCCATACTGTTTTTATTTATTTACTTTTCTGCTCTTTTGCACACCAGTATCTCTACCTGCACATGACCATCTGATCATTTATCACTCCAGTGTTATTCTACAAAATTGTAATTATTCGCCTACCTCCTCATGCCTTTTGCACACAATTTATATACTCTTTTTTTCTACTGTGTTATTGACTTGTTTATTGTTTACTCCATGTGTAACTCTGTGTGGTTGTCTGCTCACACTGCTATGCTTTATCTTGGCCAGGTCACGGTTGTAAATGATAACTTGTTCTCAACTAGCCTACCTGGTTAAATAAAGGTGAAATAAATAAAAAAATTTAAAAAGCTGCAAAATGTATCCACATAGGACAAGGCCTTGATGATCAACTGACAGAAGTGGTTAACTTACTTTCTGTCTCTCTGTATTCCAACACACTCAAATATGTGCAACACATCACAAGCCTCTCATCCACAGATCCAGCTGGGGATGAAACCCAACACTGGGCTACAGATGGCTCAGACCCCCCCCCCCTCTCTGTAATCCTCTCAGTCTTGCAGGTAGGATCCGGCCTGGCAGGGTGACAGGCTGCTGTGTGGCCTTTTGTCAGAGCTGTGCTACACTGACTGGGCTTGGGATGGGGGATCCATTCAGGGGAAGCCTCTGCACTTCTCTGCTGCTGTCTTGTTGATAGGATAGGCCTATTTCTTGGTGGCACTGGTGGTGTGAGTGGAGGGATGCAGTAGCCTTTGCACTGCATTAGGGCCAACATCAAAGAGAATCATGGCACGACTCCAGGTCAAAACCAACCAGGAGAGATTTAAACACCACCGCAGGTGCTGATGAGGATGTCTGGAGTGGAGTGGGGACATTCCTTAGGTAAATTGATGAAAAAATAAAAGAATGGCCTGGATTCCGATTCATATCAATCCAATCATCAAGCTATTATCCTGGCCTTTGACTTCAGTATTAACCAGAAAGATTCATACTGTGTATTACTGTATCTTCTGGAGAGGGTCCATAGAATTGAATAGGGACAAAAAATAATGACACTGTTATTACCATGTAAATACCAGGTAATACCATGTTCTCTGCGTGGGAGAGAAAATATCTGTAGAGTTCTAAAGGTACTCACCTTTGCCCTGGGGGCTCCCGAGTGGCACAGCGGTCTAAGACACTGCATCTCAGTGCTAGAGGTGTCACTACAGACCCTGGTTCGATTCCAGGCTGTATCACAACTGGCCCTGATTGGGAGTCCCATTGCGTGGCACACAATGGGCCCAACGTCGTCCGGGTTAGGGTTTGCCCCGGGTAGGCCATCATTGTAAATAAGAATTTGTTCTTAGCTGACTTGCCTAGTTAAATAAAGGTTAAATAAAAAATAAATAAAACCATGATTGGCTGAGATAATGAGTGGGCTGGACATGCCTAGAGAGGAGTTTGGATTGGTCTGGCATACAGAAGGCTTCTGTCTATTTGAGCTGGTCAGTCTGTGTTGGAAATCCTGTTGAACGCTACTTTTTTTTAAAGTATCGTGTAATGGAGCTGCATAAGGTTTGCTCTCCACTTTCTGGAGGATCAAATTTTGAAATCAGTGGAATTAAAGTATGATATCTAAAGAGATGGAGAAAACACCTGTCTCTGGATTACATCTTCACACCCGTGGCATGGGCAACCGTGGCATGGAATCCCTGACATCATGCATGATGATGTATACAGGTAAGATAGCTAGCTACATTTTCAGATATTAAACATTTCTAATTTTGACAGAAAGTGGTTTCATTTCAAGCTAAAGTGTACTGTTAACTAGCTAGCTAACGTTAGCTGGCTGGCTCCCTAGCTGACATTATCATTCATATCCCAGAGCTGTTTGCTTTGTTAGTTAGAGCCTAATGTTAGCTAGCTAACATTGAACCTGGTTGGTTAGCTCCCGGTATATTCATGCAGCGTAGTAACGACATGATTTGGCACTATGTTCATTGTTGTTTAACTAGCTAACATTAGCTAGCTGGCTCGTTAGCTAACGTTATGTGACGTGTGTGATCTTACGCGTTGTTTACCTAGCTATGTTCATTGTTTACCTAGCTAGCTAGCTACAGTACATATCTTAAGCTAAAGTGTACAACACCCATTGAATAAGGCTGGTATCAGTAAACGTCTGCAAAAAAGTAGTCTGGTTATGCCAGCAGTCTGGTTATGCTGTTTTCATGTTATCCATACGTCAAGTGTGCGCTCTGAACACTCCGAGAGCAAATTGAGATGGCTGGGGCTAAAGCTTAAGAGGGTGAGAACGATGCTGAATGGGTGTAGACAAAGAAGAGCTCTTCACTAAAATACCAAAACATTTCAAGGCCATTTTCTCAAAAGTGAGTTTACAAGTTTATCAACTTTCAAAGCAGAATTACTTCCACATTGTTCCTCAAAAATGCAGTGGATGATATACCATTTTGTAGCTCTGAGTCTCTACTTTATCAAATGTAAAAAACACAATTTCAAATGTTGCTACGTAAGACCAAATCCAGGTGGTGAGTCACATTTTATTGACTTATTCAAGATGACAAAATTGAAAGATGAAAATACACATTTTGGCATCTGCCATCAAATGTAGAATTGTATTCAGACTATAAAGTATGAATGCTCGCTGATTATCCAAGCCAATGCTGCTTTCGGCGTAGGTTCCATGGGAACCAACCATATTCTCATTCTCTCCAAACCTCCTATGCCCTATCCACTGACACACAGAAAGGTGGCTGTATAGAGGCTAAGTGTTCTCCAGTGTTGTGCATACAGTATCTCTTCCCTCTCCTGCTGCATTGACTATAGCCCCAGGTCTCCATCTGTCATCACATGAACACTTTGCATTAAGGTCCCACACAAAAGCTCTCACAGCGGGACTGCCACAGTCCTTTCCAGCCCACTCGCCCACACAAAGGGTATACATTACGCAGACTTTTTGCTGAACTGCACTTCGCCGCAGACACTTAGGAGTAAATGTTCACCCCTGAGGGGAAGTGAAGGAGTCAAATAAAGGGACCAGGTGGAGATGAAAAGGAATGAGAGAGAGGAAAGGGGTCGTGGGGTTAAGGGCTTGTGGGCAAAGCGGGCCACTTCACTAGCAGCCGTCCCACTGCAGTTGGTTTCAGTGGCCCATCGGTCGGGAAGTGAAGTGTAAGAGACACCAGCCCTAGGAATGACTCCAGTCTGAGGTTCGTTTGAACTGGACTGTAACCTGTCTGAGAGATATGCAATATCATAACAGGCCGGACTGTGGCAGCTTCTTTTTGGTGTAGTTACCTTGTGAAAAGAAAGTGTCATGTTAGATTCTTCATCAGATATGCACAGTACAGAGATGTGATCTAGACTACACCCTCACTCCACATACTGTATAAACGTGAAATGCCAGACCAGAGGCAACTCAGTACAGTATTTACTAATACTGGAGGCCAGACAGGGATGTCTGGGTCAGCCACTGCTGAATAAGTTACTTCTTACTCAATAAGTTACTTCTTACTCATAAAAGAAAATATTCAGCAAACAATCCACTCTTGCTTTGAAATTAATAGGTCATGGTTGAGTAACACAAAGACTGTTAAATGACAAGGATACAAAAGCTGCCTAATGAATAAATCGAAGGAATCCTCACAGCCAGTAAAAAGGCCAGGAAACAAAGGGGCATCCCAGAATGCTTTGCAATGCCAACCTTTGGTGTTGATGCTGAAAGAATGCAAAAAAGGCCCCATTCAATCAATGATGAGAAGGAGGAGGAAGAGAAGACAGCGTCCCCAGACAAACAACTTGAGAGAGAACCGGGTTATTATTATTCAGGAAAAGCCTAACAGAATTCTGGTTTCCGCCTTAATGGTTTAAAGGCTTTCTGTTTAGTTGGATAAACATTCAGACAGAAAAAAGCTCCAAAAGACAGGTTAAGTAGGAGACTAAGTGGAGTGGGTAACAGTCGGCGGTATAGTCAACTCAATAAATTAAACACAGACTCTTTTAGGCAAAACCTCTACCACCCAGTGACAATATCAATACTTTTCGGGATGGTAAAACGTTTTCAGCTTAAACCTAAATGACTAAAACCAGACAAAGTATTTAGAAAATATTTTTTTATAAGATCATCTTTAAGAACTAACAATCTCCAAAATAAAAATTAGGCAGTCGGAGAGAATCTGAAATTCCCAAAATGGCATGGAACACCCATTGAGGATTGGAGGAACCTGGCACCGACGGAGATGGCATCTGACTACCTCTTACGAAACTTTGCGGTATTTCATTTTTTTAATGTATTCTTTTTTACATTATTAGCTCAGGAAATGTTTTGTGTCATTACATACAGCCGGGAAGAACTATTGGATATCAGAGCGGCGGTAACTTACCAGAACTAACATCATTACGACCAGGAATACGACTTCCCCGAAGCAGATCCTTTGTTCGCTCTCCCCAGGGATATTAAACGGATTCCAGAGGCCATCGCGGAGGTGGAGGAGAGGCACTCAGAGCGGCCTGCTGGTTTGACTTAGCACACCACCCATCGCTTCCGAGTATATTACTTGCTGATGTTCAGTCTTTCGATAACAAAGTTGACGAGCTCAGGGCAAGGATTTCTTTCCAGAAAGACATCAGGGCCTGTAACATACTTTGTTTCACGGAAACATGTCTCTCTGTCTATTCTGTCGAAATCAATCCAGCCAGAAGGATTCTCAGTTCATCGCACAGACAGGAATAAATATCTCTTCCGGGAAGCAGAAGGACAGAGGTGTGTGTTTCATGATTAACGACTCATTGTTTAACGACTCATTGCAAATTTGAGGACTAGGCTGCCGAAGTTCTATCAACATATTGACTGTACTCGCGTGGGTAAAACACTCGACCACAGCTAACAAACCGACATGCTTACAAGGCCCTCCCCCGCCCTCTTTTCGGGGCAAATCTGATCATGACTCCATTTTGCTCTTCCCTTCATATAGGCAGAAACTCAAACAGGTTGTACCCGTGCTAAGGACTATTCAACGACGGGCTGACCAATCGCAATCCACACTTAAGGATTGTTTTGATCACATGAACTGGGATATGTTCTGGGTAACTTGCGAAAATAATTTGGATTAATACACTGAAACGTTGTTTTTCATAAAGTGTATAGATGTCGGACTCACTGTGAATATTAAAACCTACCCTAACCAGAAACAATGGATAGATGGTATCATTCGTATGAAACTGAAAGTGTGAACCACCACATTTAACCATGGCAAGGTGACTGGGAATATGGCAGAATACACTGTTATTCTATTCTGGTCTCTTCGAAGCCAACTGGGAACATTGAACATGTCACGCCCTGACCTTAGAGATCCTTTTCATTCTCTATTTGGTTAAGTCATGGTGTGACTAGGGTGGGCAATCTATGTTTTCTATTTCTTTGTTGGCCTGGTATGGTTCCCAATCAGAGGCAGATGTCTATCGTTGTCTCTGATTGGGGATCATATTTAGCCAGCCATTTCCCCCCTGTTGTTTGTGGGGTCTTGTTTTTGTGTAGCTGCCTGTGAGCAGCCCAGAACATCACGTTTAGTTTCCTTCTGTATTGTTTTTGGTGAGTTGCATATTTATTAAACATGTGGAACTCTAAGTACGCTGCGCCTTCATCCGATCCTTCCATCAACGAGTGTGACAGAACAACCTATGTAGATTGTTAAGTACCATGTGTGTAGCCTACTCACTTTAAGGAGAACGAAGCCATTTCAACCAACGCACCAGGATAAAATGATTTTCAATTGGTCTAAATACCCACTCAGCTTTTCGCTGGGTGAAAAACAGCCATGGACCAACAGTGAATTACAATAAAACCCCTTTGAATGTCAAACTAACATGAAGTTAAACTGGCTTGTCTGTGGATGTCCAAGACAGGATATAAAGGACCTGAGGGAGGATGTGTGTGTGCTTTGTGGTTGTGTGTGTGTGTTGAGCCAAACCCTGAACCAGGCAGGGCAAGGAAACAGATCACACACACACACACACACACACACACACACACACACTAGAGGTCGACTGATTAATCGGAATGGCTGATTAATTAGGGCTGATTTCAAGTTTTCATAACAATCGGAAATCTGTATATTTGGGCGCCGATTTGCCGATTTTTAAAATAAAAAAACATATATTTTATTTTTACACCTTTTATTTAATCTTTATTTAACTTGGCAAGTCAGTTAAGAACACATTCTTATTTTCAATAATGGCCTAGAAACAGTGGGTTAACTGCCTCGTTCAGGGGCAGAACGACAGATTTTCACCTTGTCGGCTCGGGGGATCCAACCCTTGCAACCTTACAGTTAACTAGTCCAATGCAATAACGACCTGCCTCTCACTCCTTGCACTCCACAAAGAGACTGCCTGTTACGCAAATGCAGTAAACCAAGGTAAGTTGCTAGCTAGCATTAAACTTATCTTATAAAAAACAATCAATCATAATCACTAGTTAACTACACATGGCTGATGATATTACTAGATATTATCTAGTGTGTCCTGTGTTGCATATAATCTGACTGAGCATACAAGCATACAAGTATCTAAGTATCTGACTGAGCGGTGGTAGGCAGAAGCAGGCGGGTAAACATTGATTCAAACAGCACTCTTGTGCGTTTTGCCAGCAGCTCTTCGTTGTGCGTCAAGCATTGCGCTGTTTATGACTTCAAGCCTATCAACTCCCGAGATGAGGCTGGTGTAACCGAAGTGAAATGGCTGGCTAGTTAGCGCACGCTACTCGCTCTGAGCCTTGGGGTGGTTGGTTCCCTTGCTCTGCATGGGTAACGCTGCTTCGATGTGGTAGCTGTTGTCGTTGTGTTGCTGGTTCGAGCCCAGGGAGGAGCGAGGAGAGGGACGGAAGCTATACTGTTACACTGGCAATACTAAAATGACTATAAGAACATCCAATAGTCAACGGTTAATTAAATACAACTGGTATAGAGGGAAAATGCGCTCCAGCAGGTATATCTCACTGGTCACCCCCAAAGCCAATTCCTCCTTTGGTCGTCTTTCCTTCCAGTTCTCTGCAGCCCATGACTGGAACGAATTGCAAAAATCTCTGAAGCTGGAGACTCACATCTCCCTCACTAGCTTTAAGCACCAGCTGTCAGAGCAGCTTACAGATCACTGCACCTGTACATAGCCCATCTGTAAACAGCCCATCTATCTACCTACCTCATCCCCATACTGGTATTTATATATTTTGCTCCTTTGCACCCCAGTATCTCTACCTGCACATTCATCTTCTGCCGATCTACCATTCCAGTGTTTAATTGCTATATTGTAATTACTTCGCCACCATGGCCTATTTATTTCCTTAACTTACCTCATTTGCACTCATTGTATATATACTTTCTTTTTTTTCGTTTTCTTTTGTTCTACTGTATTATTGACTGTATGTTTAGTTTATTCCATGTGTAACTCTTTGTTGTTGTATGTGTCGATTTGCTACGCTTTATCTTGGCCAGGTCGCAGTTGCAAATGAGAACTTGTTCTCAACTAGCCTACCTGGTTAAATAAAGGTGAAATAAAAAAATTAAATTAAAAATTTTAAAAATAGTCCTATAATTTCTATAATAACTACAACCTAAAACTTACCTGGGAATATTGAACACTCGTGTTAAAAGGAACCACCAGCTTTCATATGTTTTCATGTTCTGAGCAAGGAACTGAAACGCTTTCTTACATAGCACATATTGCACTTTTACTTTCTTCTCCAACACTTTGTTTATGCATTATTTAAACCAAATTGAACATGTTTCATTATTTATTTGAGGCTAAATTGATTTTATTGATGTATTATATTAAGTTAAAATAAGTGTTCATTCAGTATTGTTGTAATTGTCATTATCACAAATACATTAAAAAAAAAACACACACAAAAAACGGCCAATTAATCGGTATCGGCTTTTCTGGTCCTCGGCATTGAAAAATCATATTCGGTCGACCTCTAACACACACACACACACACACACACACACACTGACAGGTAAGATGATGGCTTACAGCAGCCAAGGTCAAACCATCATCTGCCCAGCCGCATCGAGCTGATTCATGTGGTGTGTGTGTGTGTGCATGCAAGTGACGTGAACGGAAAACTAACACAGTATATTGTGTGTTGTGTGAATTGATCTAATGGAATGGAATTCTAACACCTCACTAGCAGCTCAGGTAGTATCAAGTGAAACACTGGCAGCCAAATATATTTATTCATACTGTACGTGCGACAGGGAGAGGGAAGAGTTTTAAATCAGCAGGGTAAAATAATAGTTGTGATGCTTAGAGAGAGAGAGAGAGAGAGAGACATCATTATCACTCACATGAAAGAGTGATGAGAGCTGGGCAAGCAGAACAGCCTAGAGTACAATCATACCACGACGATGGATCATACTTTCTGCTTTTCCGAGCCAGAGCAGCATTCAAACATCACCCTTCAACAACACAGACAAAACAGGAGCCAAGGACATGGAGAGCCAGGGAAACATTAAAGCCATCTGGCCTGATACATTGTACTTTACCAACACAAAACACAACCCAGAAAGAGAGACTTTGTGCGTCGCAAATGGTATCCTAGGGGACCCATAGGGTTCTGGTCAAAAGTAGTGCACTACATAGGGAATAGGGTGTCATTTAATTGGGACACAGACAGAGACAGTGTTCTATACGCTTTGATTACAACCAACTGTGGTGGTAGTGATCTCTATCTCTTTCATGTAGATGAACACCTAAATTAATTGTGGCCAGGCACCAGCTCAGTGGTGGGGTTCTGTACTCAACGGAAGCCTTTGTGTGTCTTGTGATAGCAGCAGCAACATGCTCCATGCCCAGATATGATCATCCATATTAATTTGGGGAGCCGAATGGGGAGACAGGGACATACTGTAGGTAAATGCATAGAGATAGTGGAAGAGGTAGACACGACACAGAGAGCCAGTGAGGTTTTACTACTTTACCATCCTCAGTCGCTCTGTCTGTTTCTCTGCCCTAGAGAGACCACAACAACATTACGGAAGTGTCTGGGGAGGAGGAAGAATGGACAAACAGAAGGAGTGAAAGAGACAAAAGAGGGGGAGCGAAATAGACAAATGGGAGGAGAGCAGATAAAAAAAGACAGATGGAAAGACGGATATGGAGAGCGGTGGGTAAAGATAGAAAATAACAAAGAGAGATAGAGACAGAGAGAACCACCCGACAGACAGATCAACAGACAGAGAGAACCACCCGACAGACAGATCAACAGACAGAGAGAACCACCCGACAGACAGATCAACAGACAGAGAGAACCACCCGACAGACAGATCAACAGACAGAGAGAACCACCCGACAGACAGATCAACAGACAGAGAGAACCACCCGACAGACAGATCAACAGACAGAGAGAACCACCCGACAGACAGATCAACAGACAGAGAGAGAAAGAGAAAAGAGAGACAGGCAGAATGAGAGAGAGAGAGTAGGAGAGAGAGAGAGAGTAGGAGAGAGAGAGAGAGAGAGATAAGAAGATATGGGGGAGAGTAACCTCCAATCTCTGCAAACAGCCCACTCCCAGCCCACTCCTGACACTGACATGTTTTCTGCCTGCCAAGAGGAGAGAGCCTTCTCGATGGCCTCGAACACAACCAGGACCATCACTGCATAGAAAGGGCTGGTTCAACCTTCGTACAACCAACCACAACAACCCATTTTATTAGGCATTCATTAATGTATTAACACCTCTAACACAAGCATCACCGCACATAAAAGCCTGGTTCAACCACAACGCAACCACAACAATAACAATTCATTATAAAGCATTAATAATGTATGAATAACATACCTCTTATTGTTCCTTTTAATAACTGAGGACAAGAGGTTCTCAGACGGTGACTGGTGTGTTGTGTGGGTCACAGAGTCTCAATGGCTGCTGCGACCCAAATGGTACCATATTCCCTTTATAGTGCACATAGAGCTCTAGTCAACAGTATTGCACTTTAAAGGGAATAAGGTGCCATTTTGAGACACAAGCAGAGCCCATGATCGATACAGCAAGACTGAGATTACACAGCCATTGGACACTATATAACTCAACCCCCCCAGGAAATCAATTTCTTAGGGAATCTGTTCTTTTTTGCCCCTTTTAAAAATGAGCATGTGCACTAAAAACTCAAAACGCATCAATAGTTCCTTTCACACATCAATCCCAATGATTGTCGTCTCGAATATAGCATTCGTTTCTGACAACGCTGGTGACAGCCTGTCATTTCTTTCCCCCCCCTCCCCCCACCTCCACTGTCGCAGTGTTGATGAGCGTGACCTGGGAATTCATAATAGAACACGCCCCATTAACCTCTTACTGGGTTCACAGATTGGTATCAGGGAAACCACGGTGACCATACAGTAGATAGACCTCTGGAATTGGAAGGCTACTTCCTTACAATGTACCTAAAGTAGGATTTTTATCAGTATGGTTTAAATATAGGGTCCAGTTCAATAAGTAGGCCCTATAGGCCTGAAAGGAATACATGAAATCACTCAGAGGGGAAGCAGAACAATGAATAGGCTAATATCACCCCTTTTTTTAAACCCTGGCTTTTAAATATATCTATTTCACAGCACTGTCCTTTAAATATATCTATTTTACAGTAGTGTCATTTTAATGTACATTAAGTAATACATTAATAGGACATACATGCATGTACTATGTACAGTATGTAGCTATAGTGATGCCCTCTCAGTCCAGTTGTTAGGCTGCATCGCCACAGGGGGTGAAAAGGTCAACATGCTGATTTTGTAAGAAATAAGACCCGGAAAGTAGCAGCGTTTTTTTCTGTGTGTTTTTATATAATAAATGGAATAGAGTGACATTTCTTGTCTTTTCAACTGAAAGTAAATAGAGCTGCAGTAATGGGATAGCACAAACAGGCTAAAAGCAGCATCTTTCAATCCAGTCTAGTATTCACCAACCATGTTAAATTGATAAAGTGTTGTGCATGATTGTCATTGTAAATAAACACAAAAATATTTTGTTGGAGCGGAGGAATAAAATATACATGGCTAGTTGCCCCTGTCTACCTTTCACACCAGCTAGGCTAACATGTCAGAGGTTTAGCTCCCTCTTTCCCTCCCTTTCCCCATCCCTCTCCCTTCCTCCCCCCTCTCGCTATCTCTCTCTCTGATCCCACTGTGCCTGTCTAATTCACCAGGGAGTTCCAATATTGACTAGGGCAACTCCCTCCAGCGATCATCATCCCTAAATGATTGCCTGTGTTGGCCCGGCCGCGGCTAGTAGATGAAGCCTAATGGATGAAGACAGCAGAGGGGAGCGGATGAAGAAGCAATTACAAGCTGGGGTGGCGTTGTGGGGCCACGCCTCCCTGTGCCCCGGGGCGGTGTTCATTAAGGAGGCAAGGGTGTGTAATATAATGAAGGAATGGGACCACAGGCCCCGTTCACCCTGCCAAACAACCTGCTAATCCCACGGGGGTAGGGGGTGTTGCGTAGGGTGGGTACGTCCAACAATAAGGCCTCCTGACACACGCCGCCAGGCAGGGCCCGCCACCCACCCCTCGGCCCAGTGACATCCTCCCCAGAGGGGGGCAGGCGACAGCAGCCAGGGGAGAAGGACAGCCCCAGGCCTGACACAGACCCCCACTACATAGCAGGCCTCAAACTCCTCCACTCTACTACATGCATTGCACAAGGGCCAGGGCCATTCAAGGGCAGCTCTTCACTATCCAACCGCTCCATTCTGTTATTCTATCATTCGCTTGAGGGTGTTTATATGTTGAGGATTATTTATGTGTTTCCATAGGCTGCTGTGGGTAAACATTGAGATTATAAAAGTAAACACCAGGCCGTGGTTATATGCTAAATATAAAGTATTTTGTTAGAATGCTCGCTGGAAAATTATATTCATTACACACACTCACACGATCTAACGCAGCTCATTAAATTATGATGAGCAATGACATGCTTGATTGGCTGCAATATCAGTCTTAACAAGGAGAGAAAGGCCCCTTCTCTTCCTGTTAATCATCATTTAAGACCATGTGCAGCAAATACAATCTCCCGAAACAGAGGCAATGTTCTCTCTCCAAGGCTGTGAAGCTACATTGTTTAGCTGTTGTGTGTTTAACTGATGGTGGATAATCCACTGAAAATTCCAGGATTCCAGCATTCAAATGGAACCAGATGCAGTGGATTTTTCCAAAGGTGGGAATTCCAGTGAAAATATTCCCCACATTCAGTTCTGCTATTCCATTCGTCTACCATCCTTTCTCAATGTACACATTTTTATTCAAATTCCCACCTCATGTTTAACTGAAATACATTCCAACCCTCTTTGCTATGAAAATCTCTCCTCTTGGCAGAATGCAATGCCACCGTAGCCTCAATGTCCATTAGGAATCCAATTTTACAGCACCCCTGCTTATGGTTACAAACCTGTAGTCACTTAAATGGTGTACTAATAGGAGTCTTAATGCTGCACTGTCTTCCTCTGCTGGACATTCATATTTCATCAATGGTAGATAGATAGAGGGCGCTCCTCCTCCTTGGCTCTCCTCCCATGCATAAGGCAAATCAACATCAAAGCCCAATACCTCCCAATTAAAAGCTGGAATTCTAAATTTCACTCTGTGGCGAGAGATCAAATGGTTCGCACCAAGGATCCAAGAACCTCAACCCATTTTGGGAAGCCAGCCCTAGTTTAAAGGGGGTTAAAATGTTCACTGACAGGACCTCAAGGATATCACATTTGCAGTGCATACTATATCAATCATATTCAAATACAGCCGGCTACTATATCAATGCCACTGGAACATCAAAGACATAATGGACATCCATACATCTTGAGACTAAAGACCCCGGGGGTGAAACGGTTAAAACCAGGGTTTTGAAGACAGCTGTTTCACTGAAACATGAATATTCTCAAATAACATTCTCTGTTGAGCCTCAGTGAGTGATCGTGATCAATGATGATCACAGAGGGTAATTAGCTGGTTGGGCGTCATATAGCTGTAGAATAGCAATGTGTTCCGCGCGCCGGGATCCTTTTGAATCAAACGAATGAATGTCTGCATTCTATTTTTGATTTTTTTTTTTCTCATTCAAAACCATGGTGACGAGGACTTTAAAGACGCAGGAAAACATACTGAAAGGCCTAAATGCATGTTTACCTCAACTATCTGTTTCAGTAAAAGGTAAACACAGTGAAAACCTCTTCAATGGAAGGAGCACCCTGTGTACCGATAGGCAGAAGGAATTTATAAACAAGGGAGCGAGTCTTGATGATGAAAACACATGGTCTTCTCTGAACTCCGCAGATTTCTCCACTTAACCTACAAAGCAGCCCAAAGCATCCAAACAAACAACCAACGATCAACTACAGTACTTCTACATAGGGCTATGTCTTCACATCCATCAAACATCTCTCTACATCATTAACATATATCCAAATGTCATTTGCTGTATGCTGCTTTTGCACTCTTTGTCCATTTTCAAACAATGTGTGCATAAGCTTAACCTGAGTTACAAAACATTGACAAATCACGACATTTACTCAACGTAGTGTTGTTGCTTCTTGGTCCACTTAAAGACAACAGCGGGCTTATGACCAGAGTTGCACAAGAAGGAAACAGTCTTTCTTCTCCAGAATCACCACCGTCATAGGGAGGAAGTCCCCTTACTACCCAACCACAGGCTCTAAATCTGAGCTAATTAAAAGAGTCTTATTGAAAATAGGATCAAACTGCTTAATCCACTTAAAGCCTCACTTGCAATTTAAGACAATGAAGGCATTTTAAGCACTGAGAATACATTGAATGTTATACAACCCTCCTCCCACCTGTCTCCATGGACTGAACTTAGAAAGAGGTTGAAATTGTGAAATGAGGCAATGCATTGAACCGCAAGCGCCGGGTTCTAACTTGAGTCTTTAAATGATACAGTACCAAAGGCTTCTTAGCTCAGTTGTGACAGGGAGGGAAGAAAAACATGCACACACCCGGGGAAAAAAGAGCAGGGCCAGTTAGTGACCAAAAACCAATTGTAACAGATACAGGGCAGAGGCCAGTTTCTGGTTCAGTGAATCACTGTGTTCCCATGATTTCAGGTCAAGACAAGGTAGGCCTTCAGGCACCTAGAGGTGTGACTGATAGGCCTACATAACACAATATGGCAATATTTCTGTAATGGTGAGATTTCAAGCAGTTAGGGGATGAATAAAGCATCCCAAACATGCACTCCTTCAACCAATAAATATGCTTTGCAACACTGGTTTTGGTCAATAAGGGAACGCATCTCAATAGGATGTTTTGACAGAATGTGGGCGCACAGTGAATATCCCCCACTTCGATTTGATATTATAGCACTATTTTTGAATCCCATAGCATATATTTCACTCGCATTGTGTTTGCTTCACTTCAACGTTTAATCTGTGGCGATGACACCCAATGCCGCTCAGAACAATGCACACTAGGAGGTCAGCTTCACTCCCTATTTTCACTGAGAGAGACTAGATAAACAAGGTTGAAGGTTCAGTGGAATTTCCAAATACCAAAAACACAAACAATGTTCCATTCGAACGTTGTTTTTTAAAAAACGTATCGACACTTTATTTTATTTTCAATGAGGAGTAAACACAATACACGCATATAAAGTGCTAAATAAATGCTTTGCACAGAGTATCGTATTTTGTTTGCTACCATTCATTTATCAGACACAATGTAACAACAACCAACAAAGCGATTAAGCGGGCACAGAGTGCAAAGAGATGCACTGATCACGGAGGTTCCATTGCCCCGAGTCATGCGTGGCGCGTTCATTTTTATAGCTGTAAAACCATAATGTATTCATAGCCTATAGCCTACAAATGCATGGAAAGAGCAAAGACTCGTGAAATGCGTGGAAGTGGTGGTGCCTATGAAATAAGCACGCGTTAGTAACCGTTAGTAAACTACAAGATAAAAGACAAGTGGTCGTCGTTATGTTGATAGTGTGTAACAAAATGAAACAGCAGCATATTCCCTATTAGATTGAAACTAATTACATTTTTTTGGTGTAAACGAGAGCGCCGCATTTTTAAAACATATAACCAATAAACTAAAACATATAACCAATAAACTTACCGACGCCGTATTTCTCGTGTTCTGTAGGTATCCACATATTTACGATTGGTACATTAAAGTAATTTGTGAGAACAGCAGCTCAATGCAGATATTTCGTGCTGTATAACGCATTCTAGGCTATTGAAATCCTTTCCTCTGCTCTGAAGTCATTGTTCAGATTGCAGGAGAGAGAGCGGCTACTGTATCTTCATAGTGGATTGAGAGGAGAAGGAGCTTTGCATTGTGGGGTTTGTAGTAAAACCGAATGACGTAAACAAACTGAGAGAAAAAAAAAAGGACTCAGAGTCCCACAAAGCCATAATGAATACATGGATGAAATAGAGTACCACAGTATGAGTCATAATACCCATAAAACCTAGCAGTCAAACAGGGAAATGTTTCCAATTGTTTTTCCACCATTCATTTTTCCCATCGTGGATTTTAGGGTGCGCTCGTAAATTCCCTCTGGAGCACTCTCATCAGAGTGTGCCAGAGCGCAGAATAACAAAAAAAGCATAATTCAATTGTAGCCAGCAGCACAGTTACAGTCACCAACGCTCTGGATAACATGAAAACAGCCTAACCAGCTCTTCTAGGGCGAGAAAATGGTCAGAGTGACGTGTTCTGCCATTTATGTCTGGAAGTAGCTAGCAAGCTAGCCAACTTTAGCCAGTTAGCTTGGGTGCTTGACTGCCATTGTGAGATCAGAACAGTAGGATCAGCGAAACGCTCTGAATTTACGAATGGACAATCTGACAACACTCTGAATTTACGAACGCCCAGATCACACTGAACACTCTCTGGCACTCCAGAGTGAACTTACGAATGCACCCTTAGAAAAATGTAAAATAAGGGCTGTGTTTCCTGTAGGCTTACCCTGGTGTGATGTTTTGATGACCGTGCAAATCTCGCTTGGACAAGGTGACTTTTATCAATATATTCACCTGTATTTACCACCCAAAAATGAAATGCTAATCAGCTGCTAATGTGGCTATCATAAAGAACTACAAATGTCATGATGTTCTGGATGAAACTTCCAAATTGAGGCAAAGGTAAGAATCTCTTCATTAACTATCTAACGTTAGCTAAATGTAGTAAACAATAAATTGGCAACATTTATTTTAATGGACAATTCTGTGAAATGTCTTGTGCAAGTTTTAAATTGACACAGTGCCTGTTTGTAAAGGTGTTAGCTAGAAATGACATGCGGGAGCTTGCAGGGATTTGTAGTTTTGCATGATGTCTACTGTGATGCTAATTAGCATTTAGAATCGGAGAGTAAATAGTGACAAATATATTAATTAAAGTCACCTTGTCCGACCGGGATTTACATATTTATCAAAACTTCATGCCAGGGTAAGCCTACAAGAAACACAGCCCTTAGTTGAAGTGTTTCTAAAATCCCCTAGGGGGAAATGAATGGTGGATAAATGATTGGAACCGTTTCCCTGTTTGACCGCTAGGTTTTATGGGTATTATGACACCTCCACTGTGAGGCTCTATGAATACATACATGAGCGCTTTGCTATTCGTGAGTTGTGGAATACTGCCTTGTCATTGGATCGGTAGATGTGAGCCTGATGCAGTAGGCTAGTTAGATTTATGCCAGACAGGCAGACAGTCTGAGTGAGAGAGCGAGAAAAAGGCCAATATGTTGTAGGCCTTGTCAAATTGTAGGCCTTGTCAAAGGGTTGCCTACCATGTCTCATGGTCTCCATCAATGGAGAAGATAGGCCTATAGGCTTCTGAGTGGTGCAGCGGTCTAAGACACTGCATCTCAGTGCTAGAGGCGTCACTACAAACATGGTTTGATTCCAAACTGTACCACAACCGGCCGTGATTGGGAGTCCCATGGGGCGGCGCACAATTGGCCCAGAGTCGTCCGGGTTAGGCTTGGCTGGGATAGGCCGTCATTGTAAATAAGAATTTGTTCTTAACTGACTCGCCTACTTAAATAAATAAACAAGAAGAGATTCAATTATATTATGAATCTACGATATATGTTCTTAAAGGGATACTTCGGGATTTTGGCAATAAGGCCCGTTACCTAGTTCCCCAGAGTCCTGAACTTGTGGATACCATTTGTATGTCTCTGAGTGCAGTTAACCCTGGGCAACAAAGGCCTGGGAGGCTCATAGGGATATTGATATCCACAGTACTCCACCAATTATCACATTTGTCAACTCAATACTTCTTGTAATTCCCCAATAAAAAAATAATAACAAAAATGCACTGTAATGTAAACTTTAAAACTGCAAGGTTCTATCTCTGCCTCATGGCAAAATGTGTAGAATTGCAGGAAATGTGCCTTAAAATGTTATTTCCCATTGCCCAAGACTGGGTTCGTCCTGACATGCACTGCCAAAGTCATTGTAGAACTCCTTGTATGCTATTTTTTGTTTTAGCTCACTCACTTGTGCTCTGATTATGAGGGGGTCCCTGATGAATTTGCTTTCACCAAAGGGGTCCCAAAACTTTGAGAACCCCTGGTCTAAGGATGGCCTAACCATACCATTACATATACATGAAAAACAAAATGCACAAGTAAATCATAGAATCTCTATGGGTCTAACAATATGACAGTGATATTGCTAGAGATCCCAAGTGTTGTGGCACCAGGGTGTTTCAGATTCAGAGGTTGCGCATTGACTACAGATGGTGTACGTGTTGGCTGACATAACCCATATTTCACATGCCAGGCATGGAAGAGAAGGCTGTTGCAGGACATGCATTCCAGTCCTCTTACAGCTCTTCTGCTCCTAGGGTGAGCACAAAAATAATGCATGAGTGTGTTGAGGACTGCAAGACACTCCAGTATAGAGGCAAAAATTCAAGGCACCGTCGGGTTTGTAGCTCACATAATGCCTGCAATTAACTAAGTCAATCTGTATGATTTTAAAGCTCTGACCTCCTAATCTCACCCAGTTTTCCTCCCTCCCTCCAACTCTGTGTTTCAGGTCAGTTCAGAGGCAGCGCCAACCCCTTTGAAATAGCCTCTAATAGTAATTCCAGCTGCAAACTGTGTAGTTTGCTTCTCTTTGCAACTTAAACCATGGATGTTGTTTATTAAACAGCTGCACAGTAGCCTCCTCACTCATACTCTGTTCTACTGTGAAGCTGTGGGCTGTGGGTTGGTTGGTTTCCCCTTATGGACCTAGCTTCCCTCACCCCACTGCTGTAAATGCAAGTGTGTTTAGCACAACAAAAAAAATGAAATGGGTGGTTGAGCTAGCTAGCTGGCTGGGTTTAGACTACAGTTTATACAGTGTTTCCGCCATGTTACAAGTCGTTCACCCTACACGCCACCGTGGTCTCTTCCATGTCTCGATGGGGCATGGAGAGATGGGCCCACGGAAAACTCCATCTGAGATTAAATAATCACAAGAGGAGACTAGGGGTAAAGTTTTTTTTTTAAAACGTTTTTTTTAACTTCTTGTTGTATTCCTTCCTCCCTCCCTGTAAAGAAAAGAGATCTGGGTGGGTAGTGCTCTTTCATTAAGGGTAGGAAACTTAAGTCTAGCCGGTTCCAGCATGTAGTTCCATCACACCTCTCGGGTCAGCCAGGGAGAAGTAAAAACATGAATAAAAATGAGTGAAGACATTTAGAAGTTGTTGACTATTTATTTATAACAGGTGATTTATAAATGATTAATAATGCCTTTGGTATTTGCCATCATATGTATTATATTGTATATAATGCATCTCTGGCTTTATCAAAGCATCAAGTCTCACAAGGACATAGCATGTCCTATACCACTGTGAGTATCCCATGTGAACTGAGTAAGCCAGTGCTCTTTGAAGAGGAGAGATGGAGAGACCACATGGGGGATAAAGGAGAGAGATGGATCGAGAACACCACCACAGGGATAGGAATGGTGAGGAAAAACATGGGTCAACAGAGGAATACAACAGAGAAGCGAGGATGGACAGAGAGAGTAAAAAAAGGATGAAGAGAATACTAAATAGAGAGAAAGATCAGTCGGGTTACGGTGTTTTCCACTGATCACGTGGTCGTGTGGACTATAACCGAGATGACACTGCAGGCTCACAGTGTCCTAGACCTAGCTTGGTGCCATATGGTCCCTGGAAAGACACAGTTACATAGCTTGAATAGTTCACGTAGGATGCGACAGAGAGAGAGAGGGAGATTATATATATATATATATATATATATATATATATATATATATATATATAGAGAGAGAGAGAGAGAGAGAGAGAGAGAGAGAGAGAGAGAGAGATGATGTCTGAGGCTGAACCACACTGAACCACACACAGACCCAGTAACCCAGATAGAACCCTGAAATATCACTCAGCGCTTCATTTCTGCAAATCACCCACCATCGCTTTTCATCTACAATTCATAAAACAAGAAGAGACATTTGCTCTGGCTGAGAGGAGAGGAGAAGAATGAACAGGAGAGGAGAGGGGAAGGAAGGATAGGAAAGGAAAGAGATGAAGATAACTGTTTTCCTACTATTCTAGAATTCTACTCTATTCTACTCTATTTTTTCATAATATTATACTATACTTCTATTCACTATTTTCTACAGAGACCATACCATTTGTACTCTACCATGAGTTTGTAGAGACAGACTATGGCCAGTGACACATATTTAAATGGCACCAAACCTTTCAAGTCTCCTTCTCTCCCCAGGAGCGTCCTTGTCATGTCCTTCCATTTCTCCTAGAGAATTCCTTCAGGCATCATACCAGTCACCTTGCTTGATAATTCAGCAAATTTAAGCTGCTCAGTGTTGATTGACTTTGTCATTGCTGGAAGGTAATCACAGGTAATCACAAGAGACTAGTACTCTATCTGTATTACAGCAGTTCTGTCTTTCATTTTATTCACATCATGCTGTGTTGGTCTGCCAAGGCGATCATACTGTATGCCCTACTGTAACAGACTAACAGTTGGCAATTTCCTTTTTCTGACCACAGGATAGAACTGTCTAAATATATCTCAGAAAAGAGCCCATTTACGATTTAAGCTGTGCATGTTGAGAGCTTGGGACTTTATCTGCTAAAAGATGATTCTGAGATAATTGGCTTTAAAGTTCCGAACCCTCATTGGTTTGAATAGTGTCTGCAATTTCTATCTTGTATTCTGTTTAACTAAACAACATGAATTCGGAGTACTATATAGGTAGAGAGAATTGAACACAAAAATGCTATGCCAATAGCTACATTTGGACTAAAATGCAGATATAACCTTATAGTCCCCCACTCTCTCTCAGTATCTGACCTTTCTAAGCAACATGAAAACAGCTCCACGGTAAAAGGGTTAAATGTAGGCTGTACCTATTTTAGGGCTGTACCTATTTTAGTGCTAAGGATTTTAATGGAGATCTTTCATCTGAAAAACTGATGGCCTTAGTTTAGGCCTTAATTGTACTGAGAAGGCTGGCTGTATTACTGTACCTAGACAGCACATTACATTACAGTACTGGCACAAATAGCCTATAAGGATTAGCCAGTCTGCTCAATAGAAGTAATACCTGCTAAAACCATAATCCTCCAGAAAATACCCATTAATACAGTGCCTTCAGAAAGTATTCACACCACTTGACTTTTTCCACATTTTGTTGTAATACAGCTTAAATTTTAAATGTAGATAATTTGTCACTGCCCTACACACATTACCCCGTAATGTCAAAGTTGTGTTTATATATTATATATAGACATTATATACTGTATATATTTACATGACATGTATTGAGTCAATAAGTATTCAACCCTTTTGTTATGACAAGCCTAAATAAGTTCAGGATTACAAATCTGCTTAACAAGTCACATAATACGTTGCATGGACTCACTCTGTGTGCAATAATATATATTTGAATGTCTACCTCATCTCTGTTCCACACACATATACTTATCTGTAAGGCCTTGCAAAGAAGGATACCTATTGGTAGATGGGTAAAAAAAAGCAGACATTGAATATCCCTTTGAGCATGGTGAAGTTCTTAATGACACTGTGGATGGTGTATCAATACACCCAGTCACTACAAAGTTACAGGGGGTCCTTCCTCTCATTTGCCGGAGAGGAAGGAAACTGCTCAGGGATTTCACCATGAGGCCAACGGGGACGTTAAAACAGTTACAGAGGTTAATGGCTGTGATAGGAGAAAACTGAGGATGGATCAACAACATTGTAGTTACGCCACAATACTAACCTAATTGACAGAGCGAAAAGAAGGAAGCTGGTACAGAATAAAATATTACAAAACATGCATCCTGTTTGCAACAAGGCACTAAGTAATACTGCAAAAAATGTGGGAAAGCAATCACCTTTTTGTCCTGAATACAAAGTGTTTTGTTTGGGGCAAATCTAATACAACACATTACTGAGTACCACTCTGTATTTGCAAGCATAGTGGAGGCTGCATCATGTTATGGGTATGCTTGTAATAGTTAAGGGCTGGGGAGTTTTTCAGGATAAAAATGAAACGGAATGGAGCTAAACACAGGCAAAATCCTCAAGGAAAACCTGGTTCAGTCTGCTTTCCACCAGACACTGGGAGATGAATTCACCCTTCAGTAGGACAATAACCTAAAACACAAGGTCAAATCTACACTGTAGTTTTTTACGAAGAAAAGACAGTGAAAGACCTGCAAATGGGTTTCTAGCAATGATCAACAACCAATTTGACAGAGCTTGAAGAATTTTGGAAGAATAATAGGCAAATGTTGCACAATCCAGGTGTGGAAAGCTCTTAGAGACTTACCCAGAAAGACTGTAATTGCTGCCAAGGTGCTCCTACATAGTATTGACACAGTATTGATACTGTAAAAATGTGCTTAAACATGTTTTCACTTTGTCGTTATGGGGTATTGTGTGTAGATAGGTGAGAGAGAAAAAATTGCAGGCTGTAACACAACACAACGTGCATTAAGTCAAGGAGTAAGAATACTTTCTGAAGGCACTGTATGTCTTCATATAGGATTTCTTTTCATATGGGTACACACATCACAATGCTATCCAGACCTAGGTTGCATCTGAAATGGCACCCTATTCCCTTTATAGTGCACTACTTTTGACCCGATCCCTATGGTGATAGGGTGCCATATCGGATGCAGCCCTGCTGTATCCCCCCTTCATTTTCCAACTGGATCATAGAATGCAACGCATGTCTGAGATTAGGCCACACCACAGCTTGTAATTGAATCAGGAAGTGTAAAAGCATGTGTGAGTGTGAGATAAGCCTACAAACCAGTCAACATTTCTGCCCATTTATACGCACGCAATCAGAGACATGGACAACGGGAGAGTGTGCCTCTACAGATCTGAGCAGATGTCAGTCTCTTTTCTCCCCTCCGATGCAGCCTACACTTCAGAACATCATCTACATGCACGATTAAAAAAATATAGCTTCCACATCTCCCGCCTTCAGATGGTAAACGTCAACATGGAATACACCAAGGATGTTTCCCCTTTTTTCCCATTGACTTGACATGTAATAGAGAGTGTTCAAAAGGAAACATGACTCGGGTTTTTGGCGGTGGTGGTGGAAATCTTGTCACATGAATTCCCGGCATCCTGTCTGAATCAAACGACTGAAAATGCAGGTGTTTCTTGTCTTATCTCGTTCACACGTTTCTCTGATACACTGGAACCGTTTACCATCAAAAACCCTGTAGCTGCGAGGGAGCAGAGCAGAGGAGAGGAGGGATTTAGATCCAATTATTTCCCCCTTTGCGCTAACACGTTTCCAGCTGCCGCTTCTTTCACCGGAGCTTGGCTTTACGGCTGAACTGAGGCTCGTTACACTGTGTGTGTGTGTGTGTGTGTGTGTGTGTGTGTGTGCGCGCGCGCGTTTGTAAGTCTGTGTCTGTGTGTGCTTGTAATCCTGTCTGCAGCGACAAATTCTCCTTTCACTGCCACGAAGCTTCCCTGGGCAGCCTAGAACACAGAGATTAGCACTGGAATGTGTCCACTGTCCCTCTCTACTCACTCCCACTGCGTCCCGTTACCCACACACAAGTGGATAGAGTCTCTGAGCATATGAGATTTTCATAGTCAATGTGTGAGCACTGAACAGTCTGACTAAATGTCTTTCAGAGAGTCTCCAGGAGTAGCCTACACAGGCCTGTCTATCTCTATGTAATTTGGCCCACCTGGAGTTTTGATATAGTACAGTGCATTTGGTGCGGAACACAAATAGGAAGTTCAGTGAAAAAGGTGGGTTAGCACACAAAGTAGACCACATGAAAATGCATGTTAAAGTTTTTCTCTGAGATTGGATTGTTGGTTGTCTGGTTTACCAGATTGACAGTATCAGTGTGAGCCCCTAGCTCGGCGGGCTGTGCCTATGACTGTGTGTCTGTGACTAAGAGCTGCTGTCATATCGAGCCTCATATCTCCCCTGCTGTTTTAGGCTCAGTGGGAGAAATATCAATGCGCATTCGAAATATCACCCTATTCCCTATGTAGTGCACTACTTTTCATCCTGTTCACTACATAGGGAATAGGGTGCAATTTTGGATGCTTCTATGTAGGTGCAGAGCCACCTGGAGCACCATGCCCACCTGCAGTCTCCAGTCCTCTTTCTCTCTCTCACACACACACACACACACACACACACACACACACACACACACACACACACACACACACACACACACACACACACACACACACACACACACACACACACACACACACACTTGCTGAGCCAGATGGCTGTCGTTAAAACACTCACTACTGGTTCTGTCTGTAAGAGAGTTGAAACCATTCCCAGGTCCAGTCAACCTGACCCCTCCACACCCAACTAGCCACGGCCTTTCCCTATTGTTACACACACACACACACACACACACACACACATACACACACACACACATACACACACACACACACACATACACACACACACACACACACACACACACACACACACACACACAGAGACATACAGACGCCGAAAGACTGACACGCATGCACACATTCACGCAGATACACGCACACCCCAGTGAAACTCCTGTAATTGCTGTCTTTAGACAGTGAACTTAGTCATATCTGTGCATCTGAGGCTGGTGATACACAGCATAATCATAATGTTATTTGGTAATTTGGGAGGATGGAGAAATGATCTCACTGACTGGTGGGTGTTGGTGTGAAAAACTGTACTACTGACTAAAGCTCTTCCCACCACACCTACACACACACACAAAAAACGCTTGGTTGAAAACAACCCAATTTGGGTAACTATTGGACAGAACACAATTAGGTCACAAACAACCCATTATTTTCTTTAAGTTGGTTTGTTGATGCTGGGTTATTGAGCTATGATCCACCCGGTCAGAGCAGAAGACTAGGGGTGTGGCTTTCAGATCATTATTTTTGGTCACACGTGAGAGGACATTTACAGTTTTTTTCGATTGCTAAACGACAGTGGACACAACTGGAGTCACATGTGCAAAACTCTAACTACAGTCTGCACAGCAGCAGTTCATGTGGACCAAACTCTAGTTCGTTTTTCATTGCTTGAACACAGTTTTCAAAACTCTACACACTTATCCCATGACTTTAACCACAACCTGCACAACACTGTGGATTTACAGCACTTTGTTCAAATGCTAACACACTGCTGTCAAAACTGTGAACCACACATTCAAAACGGAATAGATTTCAGCCTTGTGCCTTTCAAACACTGCTGATTGCAATTTCAGCTGAAAGGCTAAGCAGGTGTCTTGTTTTAGACTTGTTAGTGAACACACACACATATTACAGTATATATAGGTAGAGCTCAGAAAGACTCATTTTGGAAATGGAACAAGGAAGATGGGTTCGTGGAGGGAGAAGGGTGGCAGGGAGAGGGCGGATGCGTGGAGGAAGACAAAGAAGACAAAGAGCTGTTATTTCAGATGAAATAAGGGCTACACTTATAGACCATGTCGTGAACCATGGTCTCTCATTGAGAGAGGCAGGGTTGAGGGTGCAACCCAATCTGCAAAGATCCACAGTGGCATCTGTAATGCGAATTTTCAATCATGCAAACAGGTGAGAGTTACATCCTTACAGTAAATGAAAACATTACAGGAATCTATTTCGTATGGCAATTATAGAATATTTACACAGATATATATTACAGTAAGTTTGACTGTAAAATATATTTTTACAACAGGACCCAAAGGCTGCCCCCAACAGGGGGAAGAGGAAAAATATTTTCAGATGCGCAGGAATGGTTGTTGTCATGGTTGTTGTCAACAATGCAATAAAACTGCGGGAGATTCAAGATAGAGTGCTGGCTGATAATGATATATTTGAAAATGTTAATTCTGTCAGCACAACAACTATTGCTCGAGTCCTAAAGAAACACCAATTTACAATGAAACAGTTATACACTGTACCGTTCGAGAGAAACAGTGAACGGGTAAAAGAGCAAAGATACCAATATGTCCAGGTAAGACGTCTGAGGTTACGTACACAGCTATACAAAATATTTACAGTAAAAAAAAACACTTGCATTTCTACAGTAAAACTGTGCACTTACTGTTTTTCAGAGAGTAATGGAGGTGGAAGCACTGGAAAGACCACATTCATTTGTATTTATCGATGAAGCTGGATTTAACCTTGCCAAAACACAGCGCAGAGGAAGGAATGTTATAGGTCAAAGGGCCACTGTGGAGGTTCCAGGCCAAAGGGGGAAATATCACCATGTGTGCTGCAATGGCCAATGATGGTTTGCTTCTCAACACACCACTCATTGGCCCATACAACACAGAAAGGCTTATAGCTTTCCTAGAACAGCTCTATGCTCAGCTAGTGCCAGCAGAACAGGGGGAGCCAGTAAGAAACCCCCAAGTTTTTGTCATAGTTTGCGATAACGTTGCTTTTCACCACTCTGCAGCTGTCACAGATTGGTTTGCAGCACATCACAGATTTATGGTTTTGTACCTGCCTGCATATTCACCCTTCCTCAACCCAATAGAGGAGTTTTTCTCTGCCTGGAGGTGGAAAGTGTTTGGTCACCACCCACATGACCAAATGTCTCTTTAGGAAGCCATGCGTGCCGGATGTGAGGACACGAGTCCAGAGGGCTGACAGGGATGGATAAGGCACTCCAGAAGGCTCTTCCCCAGGTGCATGGCAAGAGAAAACATTAGATGTGATGTTGAAGAAAACCTGTGGCCTGATGCTAGAGAGAGGCAGGATTAGCCCCTCAATTATTTGTTCGAATTACAGTATGTACTTTTAGTTTCTACCTTTTTTTTCTCATTACTGTAATTCCGTAAATTACTACAGACTATTGAAGCAAACTGCTAATTTTCATTTACCTTAAAGAATTGTTATGTTCTAAAAATTTTAATAAATCATGTGAAAGAATGTCACTCTTTTCTTTGAAGAAAATATTACTTTGTATGAAGTCACTGAAATTGTTCAAACTGTAAAGATGAAAAGTTTGTATTTTCTGTATTGGTGTTTGATGCTAGTGTTTTTACTCTCAGTGTGTTCTGAGTGACAGTGTGTGTTATCTCAGTGAGGGTTGTGCATAGTGTTTGGCTGCACTGAGTGTGTTTTGAGCCATGTATTAAGAGTTGTGTTGCTTGGAATGAGTTTTGCAGGTGATGTGAACTGTTTAGCTCAGGTGACTGTTGGTAGTGCAGACTGTAGTTAGAGTTTTGCACATGTGACTCCAGTTGTGCCCACTGTCGTTTAGCAATCGAAAAAAATGGTAATTCTGCTTAATCCGTTCTGTTGTATTGTCAACACATGTTAAGGTTGAGCACTGATACTTTTGTAACTTTAATAAGGCTCTCACAAGAGTACGAGTTCGTTCAATGCATTTGCATATCCCAATGTTGGGAAACTTACCACTTTGTTATAATATTTAAATAATAGTGTTATAAATGTTGTATTAAAATATGTAATCTGCTAAAATATTGAGGGAAAATATACATTTGCAATGTACAAACTTAACATGATGAATATGGAGGACATTTACTTTCTCGGGTGGCCAAAAATAACTATCTGAAAGCCAAGCCCCTACTAAGCCAAGCCTCCTGTCTTCTGATCTGACCTGGTGGATCATAGCTCATAAACACAACTACAGTAAGTGACCCAACATGTGTACTGTCCACTATTTACCCAGCGCTGGGGTGTTTTTAACCCAGCATTTTTTTTGAGTGTACACTGGCTTATCTAGACACAGAGATAATGATGGTTACACTGGTAGTTGGTACCCCAGGGCAAACAAACACATATTTTCTGTCTCTCTTAAACATGCCTTGATGCATGTGCTGTGGCATGGTATAATTAGTGTGCGTGTGTGTGCGTGTGCGCGTGTGATTAGAGTGTGTGTATACATGGCCTAATGCACTAAATACATGCTGCTCACACCATTAATTGTAGCATGTAACACCTAGTGTATCATAGCACATGCATGCACTGTTCTTGGCCTGAGGAGTTGAAATGAGATGTATCACATTCACACTGATATAACCAGATAACCTCACCTCCACCTCCACTCCGTTCCACTGGACCCCTGAGGCAGAGGCAGCTTTCCTTGAACTCAAGAGTCACTTCACTGCCACGCCGATCCTCACCCAGCCAGATCCAGAACTCCAGTTCATCGTGGAGGTGGATGCCTGCCTCCGTTCTGTCTCAACGTTCACCCTCTGATCAGAAGCTCCACCCATGTGCATTCTTTTCCCATATGCTCTCACCTGCAGAGAGAAATCTTGATCGGTAACCGGGAACTCCTTTCATTAAAAATCCTACAATGTGATTTTCTGGATTTCTTTTCTCTCATTTTGTCTGTCATAGTTGAAGTGTACCTATGATGAAAATTACAGGCCTCTCTCATCTTTTTAAGTGGGAGAACTTGCACAATTGGTGGCTGACTAAATACTCTTTTGCCCCACTGTATTTGGTTTTAAATATACTTAAGTATCAGAAGTAAATGTAATTGCTAAAATATACTTAAGTATCAAAAGTAAAAGTATAAATAATTTCAAATTTCTTAGATTTAGTAAACCAGATGGTACCATTTTCTTGTTTTTTATTTATTTACAGATAGCCAATAACAAAGGGTTTGCCATAACAAAGGGTTTGAATAATTAATGACTCGAGATGTGAAAAAAATCCAGGGGTGTTAATACTTTCTGAAGTCACTGTACATCATGCCGATATATCAAGGAGATTAAATGTATGCGAAACAAATTAATTTGAATGCCTTGCATTGCAGTGACGTTCAAGTAAACAACCACCAACAATCTCCATTCTCTATATGCCATACTCCATCAATATTTACACCATATATCAGGATGATGCAATGTACTGTCTGAGACTGAGTGAAATGAATATCAATGTGTTGTAGTGTCTATGTTTGCACAGCACTCTGCTGTATGTCATCAGAGGAAGCAGCTCATAGGTTTAGTGTGTTTAAGCTGTAACATCAGAGATGACTGATGACGGGGAGAAACATGTCAACAGATTTATAAATCACCATGGGGGATGAGATACCCTGTATTTATGTGACTGCAATATCAAAGCAGAACCCCTCACATACCATTGAATGTACCATACACACAGCGCATACAAAAAGTATACAGTACAACCTGTACATACAGTGCCTTCGGAAAGTATTCAGACCCCTTTACCTTTTCCACATTTTTTTAACGTTACAGACTTATTCTAAAATTGATTAAATAAAATGTTTTCCTCATCAATCAACACACAATACCCCATAATGACAAAGTGAAAACAGGCTTTTAGAAATGTTCGCAAAAAATAAATAAACAGAAATAACTTATTTCCATAAGTATTCAGACCCTTTGCTACAGTATGACACTTAAAATTGAATTTGGGTGCATTCTGTTTCCATGGATCATCCTTGAGATGTTTATTAAACTTCATTGCAGTCCACCTGTGGTAAATTCAATTGATTGGACATGATTTGGAAAGGCACACACCTTTCTATATAAGGTCCCACGGTTGACAGTGCATGTCAGAGCAAAATCCAAGCCATGAGGTCAAAGGAATTGTCCGTAGAGCTCCGAGACAGGTTTATGTTGAGGCCCAAATCTGGGGAAGGATGCCAAAACATTTCTGTAGTATTGACGGTCCCCAAGAACACAGTGGCCTCCATCATTCTTAAATAAAATACGTTTGCAACCACCAAGACTATTTTTAGAGCTGACTGCCTGGTCAAACTGAGCAATCGGGGGAGCAATCGGGGGAGAAGGGCCTTGGTCAGGGAGGTGAGAGAACTCCAGAGAGTTCCATAGTTCCTCTGTGGAGAAGGGAGAAGCTTCCAGAACGACTACCATCTCTGCAGCACTTCACCAATCAGGTCATGACAGCCTGCTTGGAGTTTGCCAAAAGGAACCTAAAGACTCTCAGACCATGAGAAACCAGATGCTCTGGTCTGATGAAACCAAGATTGAACTCATTGGACTGAATGCCAAGCATCACATCTGGAGGAAACCTGGCACCATCTCTACGGTGAAGCATGGTGGTGGCAGCATCTTGCTGTGGGGATGTTTTTCAGCGGCAAGGACTGGGAGACGGGAAAGATGAATGGCGCAAAGTACAGAGAGATCATTGATGAAAACCTGCTCCAGAGCGCTCTGGACCTCAGACTGGGGTGAAGGTTCAAATTCCAACAGGACAACGACCCTAAGCACACAGGAAAGACAATGCAGGAGGGGCTTCGGGACTAGTCCCTGAATGTCCTTGAGTGGCCCAGCCAGAGCCCGGACTTGAACCTGATCAAACATCTCTGGAGAGCCCTGAAAATAGCTGTGCAGCAACGCTCCCCATCCAACCTGACAGAGCTTGAGAGGATCTGCAGAGATAAATGGGAGGAACTCCCAAAATACAGTGGTTTGAGAAAGTATTCACCACCCCCTTGGCATTTTTCATATTTTGTTGCCTTACAACCGGGAATTAAAATGGATTTTGGGGGGGGTTGTATCATTTGACTTACACAACATGCCTACCACTTTGAAGATGCAAAATGGTGAAACAAACAAGAAATAAGACAAAAAAACGGAACTTGAGTGTGCATAACTATTCATCCCCCCAAAGTCAATACTTTGTAGAGACACCTTTTGCAGCAATTACAGCTGCAAGTCTGTTGGGGGTATGTCTCTATAAGCTTGGCAACTCTAGTCACTGGGATTTGTGTCCATTCTTCAAAGCAAAACTGCTCCAGCTCCTTCAAGTTAGGTGGGTTCCGCTGGTGTACAACAATCTTTAAGTATACCACAGATTCTCAATTGAGGTCTGGGCTTTGACTAGGCCATTCCAAGACATTTAAATGTTTCCCCTTAAACCACTCAAGTGTTGCTTTAGCAGTGTGCTTAGGGTCATTGTCCTGCTGGAAAGTGAACCTCCGTCCCAGTCTCAAATATCTGGAACACTGAAACAGGTTTCCCTCAAGGATTTCCCTGTATTTACCACCATCCATCATTCCTTCAATTCTAACCAGTTTCATAGTCCCTGCCGGTTGTAAAACATCCCCACAGCATGATGCTGCCACCACCATGCTTCACTGTGGGGACGATGTTCTCGGGGTGATGAGAGGTGTTGGGTTTGCGCCAGACATAGCGCTTTCCTTGATGGCCAAAAAGCAAAATTTTAGTCTCATCTGACCAGAGTACCTTCTTTCATATGTTTGGGGAGTCTCCCACATGGCTTTTGGTGGACGTGCTTGCTTATGTTTTTCTTTAAGCAATGGCTTTGTTCTGGCCACTCTTCCGTAAAGCCCAGCTCTGTGGATGCTTCATGGTGGGAACCACACGGTGGGAATCACACATGTGGAGTTTGTCCATTCACCTACTCTGCAGCTCACAAAGACACTGCGGGTTGGAACCAGAAATCTCAAATTTGGACTCATCAGACCAAAGGACAAATTTCCACCAGTCTAATGTCCATTGCTTGTATTTCTTGGCCCTAGCAAGTCTCTTCTTCTTATTGGTGTCCTTTATTAGTGGTTTCTTTGCAACAATTTGAACATGAGGTTCCCCAGGGGCGCAGCGGTCAAAGGCACTGCATCTCAGTGCTAGAGGTGTCACTACAGACACTGTGGTTCGATTCCAGGCTGTATCACAACCAGCTGTGATTGGGAGGTTCATAGGGTGGTGCACAGTTGTCCAGGTTTGGCCAGTGTAGGCCATCATTGTAAATAAGAATTTGTTCTGAACTGACTTGCCTAGTTAAATCAATGTTAAATAAAAAATGAAGGTCTGATTCATGTCATCTCCTCTGAACAGTTGATGTTGAGATGTGTCTGTTTCTTGAACTCTGTGAACAGTTATTTGGGATGCAATTTCAGAGGCTGCTAACTCTACTGAACTTATCCTCTGCAGCAGAGGTAACTCTGGGTCTTCCTTTCCTGTAGCGGTCCTCATGAGAGCCAGTTTCATCATAGTGATTGATGGTTTTTGCGACTGCACTTGAAGAAACTTTCAAAGTTATTGAGATTTTCCGGTTTGACTGACCTTCATGTCTTAAAGTAATGATGGACTGTCGTTTTTCTTCGCTTATTTGAGCTGTTCTTGCCATATTCTACAATGTAAAAAATGGTCAAAATAAAGACAAACCCTTGAATGAGTAGGTGTGTCCAAACTTTTGACTGGTAGTTTGTATATTTACAAAAAATATATATTGGAAATGATCAGAAAATGTAATTGATCGAAGCCACAATCTCGCTGTAATATTGAAGCTGATCTACCCCCCCCACCCCCCCCAAAAAATACACAAAAAAAATACAAAAAAACGATGGGTCTACAACAGTACACACATACAGAACATACAGTCCATATACCTACAGTACATACACAGGGAATGAACGATACATACAACAATACATAAATCATGTGTGTAACTTTCTTCCTTTGTAACGTGAATTGTGTTGAAAGTTGAAGTCGTGGCTCATTACACCCAGGGCAGTACAGTGCGAAACATATTCAGCCTGCTGTGTCTGTTGTCTGTAGCAGCCGAAGGCCAGTGAAGCGCAGATCAAAGCTGGGGTAAAGATGGAATCATGGGTAGTGATGGCGCAATGTGTAGACTGGCACAGTGGGAGAGGCAACGGACTGCAGCCTGATAACCTGCAGACTGGGAACATTGGCCATGGAGGACTGGCTATCCCACAATGCCTCTGTATGCTACACACATGCACACTCACACACAAACACAGATGTACGCCCGCACACACACACTGACACAAACACATGGAGAGGTACACACACACACACACACACAGCACATCCCATGCCATCCCTACCACATCAAAAACCCTCCTCAAATGTCAGACCTCCACATCAAACAGACTGGGCTACATTACCAAGTGTCGAGTCTGTCAGATAACTGAATATGATATATACATTCCCTCTTCCCTTGACAGTCTCATCTTGTCCACATAAACTTTTGTACAGTACAACATGGCCTTGTGATCTTTTTAGTGCATGTTTTAGATACAGTCTTGGCACTTAGGCACAGCTATTACAGAGATATTATTGATCGTGGACGGCTGCTTCATTGAAGGAGATATCAGCATGCGTGTTTTATCGCCCAAGGTATTCTGCTGTCAGTGGATGCTTTCATAACCAACAAAACCCCACATACTGTACACGCACACACACACACACACACACACACACCTCCTTCAGTGATGGTTAGAAAATAGATTGAGCTCAACAAGCCCTGGCGGGGAATCGGTGTAGGCGAGTGAGCTCGGCTTAATTTGTTTCCCTCTCACAAAGTTGCTTAGTGTTGATATAAAAATGTTGCTCCATCTGCTCTTTGGAGCGGAAAATTGTGGCCCTTCTTCGACATAAACAGAAATGCTATGGTTTTATTGCCACCGGTAGGCCTGGGAAGATTTCCACTCATACACCGTCTTCAGAAAATAACCATTTCCACATTTTGTTGTTTTACAGCCTGAATTTAAAATGGATTATATTGAGATTTTTCGTCACTGGCTTACATACAATACTCTATAATGTAAACGTGGAATTATGTTCTTCTAACATTTTACAAATGAATTAAAAATGAAAAGCTGAAATGTCTTGATTTAATAAGTATCCAACCGCTTTGTTATGGCAATAATTGTTTTACTTCACAAGTCACATAAAGTTGCATGGAATCGGTGCAATAATGACGACCTCATCTCTGTACCCCACGCGTACAATTATCTGGGTCCCTCAGTCAAGCAGTGAATTTCAAACACAGATTCAAACATCAGGAAGGTTTTACAATGCCTCGCACAGAAGGACACCTATTAGTAGATGGGTATACGTAAAGAAAGCAGACATTGAATATCCCTTTGAGCATCGTGACGTTATTAATTACACTTTGGATGCTTGTATCAATACACCCAGTCACTACAAAGATACAGGTGTCCTTCCTAACTCAGTTGCTGGAGAGGAAGGAAACTGATCAGGGATTTCACCATGAGGCCATTGGTGATTTTAAAACAGTCACAGAGTTTAATGGCTGCGATAGGAGAAAACTGAGGATGGATCAACAACATTGTAGTTATTCCACAATACCAACCTAAATGACAGAGTGAAAAGAAGGAAGCCTGTGCAGATTCCAAATATTTCAAAACATGCATTCTGTTTGCAATAAGACACTAAAGTAAAACTGCAAAAACTGTGGCAAAGACATTAACTTTATGTCTTGAATACAAAGCATTATGTTTGCGGCAAATTCAACACAACACATCACTGAGTACCACTCTTCATATTTTCAAGCATGATGATGGGTACGATAAATGTAAATGGAATAGAACTAAGCACAGGCAAAGTCCTAGAGGAAAACTTGGTTCAGTCTGTTTCCAACAGACGCTGGGAGACAAATTCACCTTTCAGCAGGACAATAAACTGAAACACAAGGCCAAATATACACCTGAGTTGCTTACCAAGACAACATTTAATGTTCCTGAGTGGCCTAGTTACAGGTTTGACTTAAATCGGCTTGAAACTGTATGGCAAGGCTTGAAATGGCTGTCTAGCAACGATCAACAACCAATTTGACAGACCTTGAAGAAGTTGAATAATAATCATGTGCATATTTTGTACAATCCAGGTGTGCAAAGCTCTTAGAGACTTGCCCAGAAAGACTCAGAAAGACTCACCAAAGGTGATTCTAACATGGGGGAATGAATACTTATCTAATCACAACACTGTATATTAGTGTTTTACTCTTACAACATTTTTGACTCCTACTGAGGGTGGCTCCCCTTCCTGTTCGGGTGGCGGTCGTCGTCACTGGCCTACTAGCTGCCACTGATCCCTTTTCCCCTTAGCCAGTAGGCCCTCCTGCTCTTTGTGTGGGATTGTTTTGTGTTGCTACTGTGCACGTTTGAGGATGACGTGTTTTTGTTTGTGGGCTTTTCTCCGGACTGTTTGAGTCCCCGTGTTTGGGGCATTTGTTTTGTGTGCGCCCTGTGTTTTGTGGGGTGGCTTATGTTCGCCTTGTGTGCATTTAAAAGCACTACCCTGTACTCTCTGCTTCCTGCGCCTGACTTTGCACCCACTACGCCCAGAGCGTTACAGAATCCCGCACCTTACCAATGGAGTCAGCAGGAGCAGCTGCTACCCCCCTTCCATCGATGAAGGAACGCGTCCTCCATCATACCACCGTCCTCCATCGGATAGGATCGGCTATGGATCAGATGATGGAGAGAATGGACTGATGGGAGAGGAGTGGGCTCCTCTCTTCACCTTCGGTTACTCCAACGAGTCCACCTCCTCCTCCCCCCGCGTCCGGCTCCAGTGCACTTTGTCTTGCACTCCTGAGGGAGTACGATGGAGTGGCGGCTGGGTGCCAGGGGTTTTTGCTCCAACTCGAGCTGTACCTGGCTACCGTGAGACCGACTCCCTCGGGGGAGGAGAGTGTGAGTGTCCTCGTCTCCTGCCTGATGGGTCGTGCTCTGGGGTGGGCCAACACGGTCTGAAATGGCCCAGACTCGGCGAAGGAGCACTATCCAGAGTTCACCCACCGCTTCCGTGCCGTATTTGACCACCCTCCGAAGGGCTGAGCGGCAGGTGAGCGACTATTCCATCTTAGGGAGGAGACGAGGAGCGCGCGGGACTTCGCGTTGGAGTTCCGGAACTTGGCCGCCGGGGCTGGGTGGAACGACAGGGCCCTGATAGACCACTATCAGTGTAGTCTCCGGGAGGAGCTAGCGTCTCGGGATGCCGCACTCTCCCTCGACGAACTGATAGACATGTCAATCCGACTGGACAATCTGCTGGCTGCCCGCGGGCGTTCAGAAAGGGTCCTATCTGTTCCACCTCCTAGCACTCCCGCTCCCATTCCTATGGAGTTAGGGGGACGTGCCGAGAGGTACCAGAGGAGGAAGGCTCCTCCTGCACCAGCTGTGGTCGGAGAGGACACACGGCCGACCGGTGCTGGAGGAGCCCGTCTGGGAGTCGAGAGGGCAGGCAGAACACTTCTCGGTCACCCCAGGGGAGTCAGCACCAAACTCACCCAGAACCCCCTGTTGGTCACATGTTTGTATTTATTTTGTTTCTTGACTTTTCTCCCTCTTCCCAGCGTAAGGCGCTAGTCAATTCAGGCGCAGCTGGGAACTTTATGGATCGCTGACTCACCATCAAGCTGGGAATTCCGCTAGTGCCGATAGATCCCCCCATCCCCGTGCACTCCTTAGATAGCCGGCCATTAGGATCAGGGTTGGTCAGGGTTGGTCAGGGAGGCCACGGTTCCACTGGACATGGTAACGCAGGGGAATCAAGGAGCGGATTAGTCTCTTCCTTATCGATTCACCTGTGTTTCCAGTAGTGCTGGGGGTTCCCTGGCTGGCTAGTCACAATCCCAGGATTTCAGGGAGACAGGGAGCTCTCCAGGGGTGGTCAGAGGATTGTTCAGGGAGGTGTATGGGAGTTTCCATCTGTGCCACGTCGGTGGAGAGTCCAGACCAGGTTTCCACTGTGCGCATTCCTCCTGAATATGCCGATTTGGCTACCGCTTTCTGTAAGAAGAGGGCGACTAAATTACCACCTCATCGACAGGGGGATTGTGCGATAAATCTCCAGGTAAATGCTGCGCTTCCCAAGAGTCACGTGTACCCATTGTTGCAGGAGGAGACGTTGGCTATGGAGACATACGTCACCGAATCTCTGGGACAGGGGTACATTCGGCCCTCCATTTCACCCGTCTCCTCAAGTTTCTTTTTTGTGAAAAAAAAGGAGGGAGGTCTGCGCCGTGCATTGATTATAGAGGTCTAAATGCCATCGCGGTGGGGTTTAGTTACCCGCTAACTCTCATCGCTACTGTTGGGTTGGAATCATTTCATGGAGCACGGTTTTTCACAAAACTGGAACTCAGGAGCGCGTATTCGGGATGGAGACGAGTGGAAAACCGCGTTTAGTACCACATGGGCCATTATGAGTACCTCGTCATGCCGTATGGGTTAAAGAATGCTCCAGCTGTCTTTCAATCATTTTTAGACGAGATTCTCAGGGACCTGCACAGGCAGGGCGTGGTTGTCTATATCGATGATATTCTGATCTATTCCACCACCCGCGCCGCGCATGTGTCTCTGGTGCGCAGGGTGCTTGTTAGACTGCTGGAGCATGACCTATACGTCAAGGCTGAGAAGTGTGTGTTCTCCGAACGACCCGTCTCCTTCCTGGGTTATCGCATTTCTACCTCGGGGGTGGTGATGGAGTGTGACCGCGTTAAGGCCATGCGTAACTGGCCGACTCCAACCACGGCGAAGGATGTGCAGCGGTTCTTAGGGTTTGCCAATTACTACTGGAGGTTTATCCGGGGTTTTGGCAAGGTAGCGGACCTCATTACCTCACTGCTGAAGGGGGGAACGGTGCATTTGCGGTGGTCGGCAGAGGCTGACAGAGCCTTCAATAGGATGAAGGCGCGGTTCACCGATGCACCCGTGTTGGCACACCCGGACCCCTCTTTAATATTCATAGTGGAGAGGTGGACGCGTCCGAGGCTGGGGTGGGTGCCATGTTATCACAGCGCTCGGGTACGCCACCAAAACTTTATTTTCGAGGAAGCTCAGTCCGGCGGAGCGTAACTATGATGTGGGGGACCGGGATTTGTTAGCAGTGGTAAAGGCCCTGAAGGTGTGGAGACACTGGCTTGAGGGGGCTAGGCACCCTTTTCTCATCTGGACCGACCACCAGAATCTGGAGTATATCCGGGCAGCTAGGAGACTGAATCCGTGTCAGGCAAGGTGGGCCATGTTCTTCACCCGATTCAGGTTCACCATTTCTTATAGACCAGGCTCCCTGAACACGAAGGCCGACACACTGTCCCGTCTCTATGACATGGAGGATCGGCCCATCGATCCTACTCCCATCCTTCCAGCCTCTAGGCTGATGGCACCGGTGGTATGGGAGGTGAACTCGGACATCAAGTGAGTGTTACGGGTGGAATCTGCGCCTCCTCAGTGTCCGACAGGTCACAAGTACGTGCCGCTTGGTGTTCGTGATCAATTGATTCGGTGGGCTCACACACTACCCTCTTCGGGTCATCCTGGTGTGGCGAGGACAGTGTGGTGTCTCAGGGGGAAGTACTGGTGGCCCACCTTGGCTAGGGACGTTAGGTTCTATGTCTCTTCCTGTTCGGTGTGCGCCCAGAGTAAGGCTCCTAGGCACCTTCCTAGAGGGAAGTTACAGCACCTCCCCGTTCCACAACGGCCATGGTCTCACCTGTCAGTGGATTTCCTGACCGATCTCCCCCCATCTCAGGGGAACACTACAGTCCTGGTTGTTGTGAATCGGTTTTCTAAGTCCTGCTGTCTCCTCCCATTGCCCGGGCTCCTTACAGCCCTACAGACTGCTGAGGTGCTATCTACCCACGTCTTCGTCTCTGATCAATGTTCCCAGTTCACATCCCAGGTATGAAGGGCGTTTATTTAGCGTCTGGGGGTCTCGGTCAGCTTGACCTCCGTTTATCACCCCGAGAGTAATGGGCAGGTGGAGAGAGTAAACCAGGAGGTGGGTGGGTTTCTGCGGTCGTAATGTCAGGACCGGCCAGGGGAGTGGTCTAGGTACGTCCCGTGGGCGGAGTTGGCCCAGAACTCACTCCGTCACTCCTCTACGAACCTATCACCATTTCAGTGTGTGTCCTGACACCATGGAATCAGAGTCAGACCGAGGCTCCTGCGGTGGAGGAGTGGGTGCAGCGCTCCAAGGAGACCTGGAGAGCCACCCAGGAATCCATCAAGCAAGCCGGTGGACGGCAGATGAGGAGTGCTGACCCGCACCGCAGTGAGGCCCCCGTGTTAGTACCGGGGGACAGGGTCTGGCTCTCGACCCGAAACCTACCCCTCCGCTTGTCCTGCCGGAAGCTGAGGCCGCAGTGTGCGGGGCCCTTCAAAGTCCTGAGGAGGATAAACGAGGTGTGTTATAAATTTACAACTCCCTTCCTATTATCTTATTAACCCCTCGTTTCATGTGTCTCTCCTCAGGCCGGTGGTAGCTGGTCCCTCCGCCCCCTCAGGACATCGAGGGGTCCCCGGCGTACACTATACGTGCCATTCTGGACTCGAGACACCGGGTGAGTTGCCTGCGGTACCTCATGGACTGGGAGGGGTACGGCCTGGAGGAGAGGTGCTGGGAACCGGTGGGGGACATCTTGGACCCGTCACTGTTGAGGGATTTCCATCGCCTCCATCCGGATCGCCCTGCGCCTCGTCCTCCGGGTCGCCCTCGAGGCCGGTGTCGGTGAGCTAGCTGCCACTGATCCCTTTTCCCTTTCTGTTTATTGGTTTCACCTGTTTTATGTGTAGGCTGATTAGTCGGGCTATGTTAGCCAGTAGACCCGCCTGCACTCTGTGCAGGATTGTTTTGTGTTGCTACTGTGCACGTTTGAGGTTGACGTGTTTTCGTTCGTGGGATTTTCTCCAGACTGTTTGAGTCTCAATGTTTGGGTGCGCCCTGTGTTTCGTGGGGTGGCTTATGTTCGCCTTGTGTGCATTTAAAAGCACTACCCTGTACTCTCTGCTTCCTGCGGCTGACTTCGCACCCACTACGCCCAGAGCGTTACAATATTATGTCAAAAAAAGAATGGTGTCGATCGTCGACGAAAAATGACAATTACATCGATTTTAATCCCATTTTGTAACACAACAAAATGTGGAAAAAGTCAAGGGGTGTGAATATACTTTCTGAAGGCACTGTACATCCTATACAACTCTTTCTCTTCTCTTCTCTTCCTTTTCTTTTCCATCTCTCTCTCTCTCTCTCTCTCTCCCTCTCGCCCTCTCCTTCTCTTTCTCTCTCTCTTTCTCAATAGGATAATACCCAGACCATACAGAGGACCTAGTAATATAGTGGTACAGCTCAACTTATCTTTTTCCTCAAACTGTCATTCCAGTGCCATAACCTTTAAGAGCCCTTTGGGCTTAATGTCTTACATCAGACAGTTCTATTTTTGCCTTGGCACTGCCTTGTGCTGAGGCAGAACTCTTATAACTCTGTTGTAATTCCCTATCACTCTACTGTGCAGTAATTCCACTAAGAAAATGCCATGCAGAAGATTTAATGTGAACTTCAATACCTATGTCTCCCTCACAGCCTCCGGTCTTTCAATGCCTGGCCAGTTTAATGTTGTTTGCAAGGTTGTGTCGTATTATATCTCAAGCCTCCAGTCTTTTCTATACGTTGCTTAATCTAGATGTTGGCCACATCACAGACGAGTTAAGTGAATCGTCAGAGTTTTACCTCTGAGCGGTGTAGGAGGGTGAGGGGCTTAAAATCATAAAGTCATCTGGAATCCTCAAAAGAAAGTGTGAACGCTCAATCATTGTAACGGCTCTCGTTGGTGGTAGAAAGAGTAGACCGAGGCGCAGCGTGGAAAGTGTTCATGATTCTAATTTAAAAAACACTCAAACAAAATAACAAAATCGAAAAACAGTAGTAGGCTAGTCTCATGAATCCTTACTCCTCTTGCTCCATTTTTGATGTGTGATAAACATTGAGAGTCATAGAGGGGCCATTGGGCTGCCGTTGTCAATCAATGGAACGGAGTAGAATGGTATCAAACATGGTTTCCATGTGGTTGATGCCATTCCATTTACTCCATTCCAGCCATTACTATGAGCCGTCGTCCTCTCGGCTGCCTCTTGTGGGGTGTGTGTGTCCTTCAGAGCAAACCAGCCAGGTAGAAAGCAGACAAAGTCCTCTCAGCGTGACAGTTTTAGCCACCAACACAACAGCAACAGATTACTTCATAACAAGTACCAAACAGGTGCTCAGCCAACAACAGATTACTTCATAACAAGTACCATACAGGTGCTCAGCCAACAACAGATTACCTCATAACAAGTACCATACAGGTGCTCAGCCAACAACAGATTACCTCATAACAAGTACCATACAGGTGCTCAGCCAACAACAGATTACCTCATAACAAGTACCATACAGGTGCTCAGCCAACAACAGAT